>NC_041737.1:40334490-40639627 GCF_004115215.2 Ornithorhynchus anatinus | reverse complement strand
AATATGACTGACTGAATGAATCTCTTGGCTGACTCAGTGATGACAATGATGTTGCCCTTGTAGTGTACTCTCCCAAGCGCTTAGTACAATGCTTTGCACATAATAAGTGCTTAATCAATGTCATTGATTGATTAAGTCCTTAACTTCCTCCATTACCAGCCAAACTAAGTAGGAGCCTTCTGAACCGACTACTGGATTTTACTATCTCGATCTCCGCGTGATTTTGGACCAAAATGAAGGAGCAGTTGAAATGATCTTTACAACATGACAAATACAGGGAAAATGCAAAGCGTGAGACAAAGATATCTACTCTGGGTTTATTGATCATTCCAAAGCCTATGGAATCATTAACAGAACATGGCTCTGCAAATTTCTAAATAAATTTAGCTATCACTGAGAAATACACTAAGATCCTTACACTATAACAGTCATGGTCTAGTCAGAGTTTCAAGTGCCCTATGTGACCTTTTCCCCATCATTGTCAGAATGAGGCAAGCCTGCATGTCAGACCCAGTCTTTTTCAACCCATTCTGTATTGCCAAGTGTGAGGATCCACGCTGGAGTCAGAAGTTCAGCATAGAGAAATACAAGCACCAAAGAAGAAATTCATTTTTGTGCTTACTTTTAGCCTCACAAGAATTACCTCATAAGGCTAATGGACTATTTAGAAGTGGATCTAGATTTAAAATCTAGTAAAATTTGCCTGCATCCACAATTCTAATGGCATTGTTTGTGTTCATTTAGCAAGTGCAAAATCATACACTTAGACTTTCAGTCTACATGTGTACTGTTAATGATAAAATTTATCAAAAGATTTGTTTTTAAAACAGTGGACTAATATGGAATTAATTTCTAATTTGTCACTGCATACATATCTTTATCACATACAAATGTGATGACTATGCTTTACATAGCTTGAAGGTGTCGGCGATCAATCATTTGTCGTTTTTATTGTGTGAACTATAAATGAACAAAAATCATTCCAAACTACATGCATGTAAAAATTGCCTCCTGCCTCAGTGGTAATAATAATAATAATGATAATATCTGTTAAGCGCTTACTACGTGCCAAGCACTGTTCTAAGCACAGCGAGATACAAGGTAAACAGGTTGTCCCAGAGTCTTAATCCTATTTTATAGATGAGGTAACTATGGTGCAAGCACTTAGTACAATGCTCTGCACATAGTAAGCGCTCAATAAATGATTGAATGAATGAATGAGGCACAGAGAAGTTAAGTGACTTGCCCAAGGTCTCCCAGCAGACAAGTGGTGGAGTTGGCATTAGAATCCACAACCTCTGACTCCCAAGCTTGGCTCTTTCTGCTAAGCCATGCAATGCTATACTTACTATACTTAGTGAACCGTAATCTCATTTTACTCACCTCTATCACTTGTTCACATCCTCCCTCTGGCATGAAACTCCCACCCCCTTCATATTTGCCATACTAATACACTCTTCATTTTCAAAGACCTACTAAAATCAAATCTCCTCCAAGAAGCCTTCCATGACTACCCTCTCACTCCCTTCTGAGTCAGCTATGTCCTTGAGTCTGTACCCCTAAAGCACTTTGATACTCTCCCCACTGCAACTCCACAGCCCTTATCCTTATACTCTGCTGCTCCTGCTATGAGGCATTTATTTTAATATCTGCCTCCCCGACTGGAACGTACGCTTCCTAAGGCCTAGATTGTGTCTAGCAGCTCTACTGTATTATCCTCTCCCAAACTTTTAGTACAATGCACAGCACTCAGCAAGCGCTCAGTAAATACCACTGAGTGAGTGATTGATGCATTCCTACTTAGAATGGCTACAACTGCTTTTAGAGTCGATCTCTCAAATAACAGATCTCCACGAAGTCTCAACCTAACCCAGCCAACCTTCTCTCCTCATAGCATCACGCCAGGCTGGTCTATCTGATTCAGTTAGTTCCATCAGTTATTCCCTAATTACCTTCTGTGTAACCTTATTTGAAACTATTTCATTGTGTCTTTAAAGTGCATCGACATTCTGGTAGACTAGTCCCGACTGCATCAACCTCACTAGACACCAACTCTGTGCTGAGCACATTACGTGGTTCTAGGTGCTTAAAACATACAGAAGTATAAAAGATGATCCTTGTTTTTATCTTACATTTCTGACTCAGGGAGATAGTAGATGCAAGTAAGTAATTAGGCCATATTTCAAAGCCAAGGAGAAGAGACTAAAATATGAAGTAATAATAAATATAAAAAGATTAGTACATTCAAACATGTTGTTCAACACTCTTTGCTTCTGATATACTCTGCAATGAAAAATATATACGCACCATAGATATATAATCAAGTGCCATCAAGTCGTTTCTGATTCATAGAGACTCTATGGGTGTATTTTCTCCAGAGCGTCCTCACTAGTATATACAATATGGAATAAATATATATATGCATATGTTTACATATAATATATACCATTAGTTGAGTGAGAGAGAGAGAGAGAGAGATCAAAAGTCCATTAATCAATCATTAGAGAAGTAGCGTGGCTCAGTGGAAAGAGCCCAGGCTTGGGAGTCAGAGGTCACGGGTTCGAATCCCAGCTCTGCCACTTGTCAGCTGTGTGACTATGGGCAAGTCACTTTACTTCTCTGTGCCTCAGTTACCTCATCTGCAAAATGGGGATGAAGACTGTGAGCCTCACGTGGGACAACCTGATGGCCTTGTATCTACCCCAGCGCTTAGAACAGTGCTCTGCACATAGTAAGCACTTAACAAATACCAACATTATTATTATTAGTAGTAATTTTGGGGAATCTATTGGGCATCTACTGTAGCATGTGCTTGGGAGCATGGAAAGGAATAAGAGATAATGGTCCCTACCCTCAAGAAGTTTACAATTACCTGGGCAATTCTATTGAGAGATAATTTATTGCTGAATTAGGATGAATTTTCCTTTTCCCTTTCTCTCTTTCACATATAAACATCCTCATGATTATTCTCCTCTAACCTCCAAAAGTCACTGAAGAAGTACTTTCTCAGGTAGAGAAAACAATACAAACTCAGAATTGTTGCAGAAACCAACCATTCCTATTAAATTTGGGTCATGGAAGGTCTCAGGTTAGATTAAAAGAAGTTATACAGCAAGGTCAGCTACATCACAAAATGAAAAGTAGGTTTGTAGTCAGGAATACTAACAGTAGTCCAGGGAGGAGTGCAGTTTTGGATTGGGGAGATAAAAATTTAAAGTTTTAGTTTCTAAACCCATGAATTATTGGAGGATTTTTAAGGTCCTGAAAAACTTTCTTCTCAGTTGCTTAAAATTTTTAATATGGTAATTTGGTTCAAAAATAGTCAAAGACTATTGGTACAAATTCCTTGGTGGAGAGGAAGGCTGTTGGAATTGATGTTTTAAGCGCAATCAAGATTTTCTTTCCTCTGCTTCTCCTCCAGACTGCAGAGTGCTCAACTTCTGCAAAAACAAAAGGGTGGCCATCCACACCCTCTGAAACCTGTCTATAAACCAAGATGCAATTTTCCAACTATTCTGAAATCATGTAAAATACTTCACTTTTCAAAAAAACATAAACAGAGACTTTGCTCCGTCATTAGTCTACTAAATAGGAAGATGTCATTAATTTTGAAGTGAAACTGTCTCTCTTTGGGGGCAGGCTCGGGGAGATCTTTGTAATAGAACCCCAAGTCTCTACTTAAATGGGCTACCAGAACAAAAAGGGCAAAATAAACCTATGGTCACAGATAACCATTTTTATGTAAATTACATAAAGGATATTTGTGTAGAATATTGGTTGAAGCTACAGCCACATTCCTTGAGATACACACAGCAGGAGACTTTACAAAGAAAACCCAGCTAAGAACTTGCATTTGAAAGTTGTATTAGCAAGACGCAATATGGTCTAGTCGATAGAGCTCGGTGCTGGGAATCAGAGGGACCTGGGTTCTCATCCCGACTCCATCACTTGTCTGCTGGGTGACCTTGGGCAACTCATTTAACTTTTCTCTTCCTCAGTTACCTCACATGTAAAAAGGGGATTAAGACTGTGAGCCCCACTTGGGACATGGGCTGTGTCTAACCTAATTAGCTTGTATCTTCTTCTGTGCTTAGAACAGTGCCTTTTTATAAGCACTTAACAAATACCACAAAACAAGACAAAAAAACTGAATGAAAAAGAACCCATTTTTATTCCCAGACCACTATTTATCTGTGTCCTATAGAATTAGGAGAACAAATGGAATTTAAAATTCCCTAACAGGCACCTTGATCGGTTGTTGTATTTGCGTTCATAGCCGTAACTGGGCTCAACGATTACTTTTGTTCTCCCACGGTGTTTTGTTCATGGTAATAAGCCATGGGAGTTGACAAGTTTGATCATCCAGGTCCGACCAGGTCCTTAACATTAAAGTGCACCAGGTAACCGTGTGGGGGGAGAAATTGCATTGTCGTGCTGAGATTAATTTTATTTTCAGCTAGATGAGAGATTCAGCACATTTTTAATCGTAGTCTGCTGTTTACCAAGCAGCCGTGACACAGTTGGGTCTCATGTTTCTTCTGATGTGATGAGAAATGGATGAAGTGAGATTGATTTTCCAGATACAATGGGCTGGGGGGATGTCAGGAACCGGCATTAGTGAGTGGTGCATTAAATCTGGGATCGCGGCAGAGAGGGGCTCAGAAACCTAAGCTTGGCTACATGTTTCAAATTTGTATGTTAATACCGAAAGATTAGTAAATTCTTGATTAGGCTTTCTTACCAAACCTACACTACCGCTCCTGCTCATACCATTGACTGATAGAATAAAGAGAACTGGCACTATTGAACACTAAGACAGCAAATAAAATGCCATCTCTAATTGTATTCCATGATAGATGGAAAGGAAGCAGTTATTCACTTCCAGTCTAGTAGATCAGGCCACGAGCCAAACTAACCTGTGTGACTAAGGATGACTGTGCTGGTGAGTTTTTCGAGAGTCTGACCCAGTGGGTATTAATGGTGTGGTCTAACAGAAAGAGAATGGTCCTGGGAGTCAGGACACCTGAGTTTTAAACCCAGCTTTGCCAGTTGCCTGCCGTATGACTTTGAGCAAGTCACTGACTTCTCAGTTTCCTTATCTGCAAATTGGGGATTCACTACCTGTTCTCCTACTTAGACTGTGAGCCCCAGATGGGACAGGGACAGTGTCTAGCCTGATTATCTTGTATGTGCCAAGTACTATACTAAGAACATAATAATAATAATAGTAATATTAGTTAAGCTCTTTTTAGATACAATGGTGTAGATACAGGATAATCAGGTTTAGATGCAGTCCCTGACTTACATGAGGCTCAAAATCTAAGTAGCAAGGAGAACAGATAATGAATTCCTAATTTACAGAAAAGGAGACTGAAGCACAGAGTAGTCAAGTAGCCTATCCAAGGCCACACAGCAGGCAAGTGCCAGAGCCAGGGTTAGAACCCAAATGTTCTTCCTCTCAGGCCCATGGTCTTTCCACTAGGCCGCTCTGCTTCTCAAATGTCATTTATTATAATTATTACTATTGTAATCATCATCATTATCATTATCAGACAGTTATTCCCATACAGAAGTCAGAGGATGTCTCTTTGTTGCTCCAACTAATTCACTTTTCATTTTTGGTTGAGTTTGTTAATGAAGGTTAACCGGAGTTGCCAACCAACCATACATCCATAAACTCATACAGTCTAAAACAAGAGCTAAATTGCTCATGCTTGTAAAATTTGAAAAAGTTTGTATAACCATAAATATGGGGAGCTACCACAGTAGGGGATCGGTATGAAGAAGCCCGGGTTGTCACCAATACCACCATCATCATCACCTCCCACTTCCTCTCACTCAACTCTACTGACCCATCTCACTCATTTACCAACCTGGAAAAGCACTCGACTTCATCACTGTCCAATCTCTACCTTATTGTCTTGTCTTATGCCGTCGAGTCGCCTTCGACCCATAGCGATGCCATGGACACGTCTCTCCCAGAACGCCCCACCTCCATCTGCCATTGTTCTGGTAAAACTTGAGTCTTTGCCTTCGATTCCCTCCCATGCCAATGCTGCCCAGCACAGGTGAGTTTTGACTTGTAGCAGATTGCCTTTCACTTGCTAGCCCAAGCTAGGAATGGAACAGATATGCCTCTGTCTGACTCTCCCTCCTGGTAGAGTACTGGGAATTCCCCAGATGTGACCCTGAGAGGGGAATCTCCACCTTCACCAACTTAGAAATTCCTCTGTCTCTGTGTGGAGAATTGGGAATCAACCACCTTCGCTGTGCTGTAAAGCAGAGCATGCCATTTCAGAAGAGGATACTTCACACTGGCCTGAAGCTCCTGAAACTTGGTACCTCGAGCAAACACTATCCCCTAAAAGGCCCGTTTACTGGATGAATGCTGAGAAATTCCTCTGTCTGACCGCAACTTCCTCACCCGCCTTATCTCACTCAACCCCTCCCCCACCAATCTGTCCTGTTCCCCCACATCTAAACCATTCTTTCCTTCTAGACTCCTTACATCTCCTCTAGGAACCTACTATGCATTTCCCCACAGCATTGCTATTCCTGCCTTCGCAACTTAATTCATTTGTTTAAGCACATGTTTACTAAACAATTCTCTGGCCCCTTAAGTCATTAAGGTTAGAACGATTTCTTAATAGTGAGTTACTGTTCTGTGCAGAGCTGTCTGTATGAAGTTGAATTGGGGCAAGGCTCAAAATGACCTCCCATGCCACCCCCCCCCCCACACACGCAGTGAATACACCACTGTGCACACACACACACACACACATCCACCCTTGTCTTGTTTTATGCTGTCAAGTTGTGTCCAACCCATAGCGACACCACAGACACATCTCTCCCAGAAAACCCCACTCTCCACCTGTAATCATTCTGGTAGTGTATCCACCGAGTTTTCTTGGTAAAAATACGGAAGTAGTTTACCATTGCCTCCTTCCGTGCAGTAAATCTGAGTCTCCGCCCTCAACTCTCTCCCATGCCACTGCTGCCCAGCACGTGTGAGCTTTGACTTGTAGCAGATTGCCTTTCACTCACTAGTCACTGGCCAAACTAGGAATGGAATGGGTATGCCTCTGCTTGACTCTCCCTCCTGTAGCTAAGACTGGTAGAGTATTGGAAACTCTCCAGGTGTGACCCTGAGACAAGTACACCCACCCTACTGATTGGAAATAAGAGCCTCTCCTTCTAAAGGCCCCTGCATACTACTGAGGTGTTGCCTTAGGCCTTCCTCAACTAAGCTCTAGTTCCCCCTTCTTCCTCTCACTTCAGTGTTGCCCTAGCACTTGGATTTGTACCCTTTTTTCATTGTACCTTCAGCCTCAAATCGCCTATGTACATATCCTTAATTTATTTTAATGTCTTTCTCCTCCTCTAGGCTGTAAGCATTTTGTGGGCAGGAAATGTGTCTACCAACTCTGCTATATTTTAATCTAAGTGCTAAATAAATATGATTAATTGATTGATTGTGCAGGGAGAGTGTCTGACAACTCACTGTTTTACTCTCCAAAGCGCTTAGTACAGTGATCTTCACACAGTAAGTGCTCAATAAATACCATCAATGATGATGATGCTCTGCACACAGTAAAATAAATACTACTGATGGATTGATTGACTGATTGATCCGTACTAAGCAAAAACTTCCGTATCAAGCAAAAACTCCTCACTCTTGGCTTCAAAGCTCTCCATCGCCTTGCCCTCTCCTTTCTCACTGTGCCTCGTTCTCACCTGTCCCACTGTCGACCCTTGGCCCACGTCCTACCTCTGGCCTGGAATGCCCTCCCTGCTCAAATCTGCCAATCACATTTCCCCCCTTCAGAGCTCTACTGAATGCTCACGTCCTCCAAGAGGCCTTCCCAAACTAAGACCCCCTTTTCCTCAGCTCCTCCTCCCCTCTCCATCGCCACAACTCACTCCCTTTGCTCTACCCCTCCCTGCCACAGCACTGTGCATATCGGTACAAATATACAATTCTACTTATATTAATGCCAGTTACTTATTTTGATGTGTATATATCTATAATTCTATTTATTTATATTGATGATATTAATGCCTGTTTACTTGTTTTGATGTCTGTCTCCCCCTTTCTAGACTGTAAGCCCATTTTGGGAAAGGATTGTCTTCACTGCTGAATTGTACTTTCCCAGCCCTCAGTACAGTGCTCTGCCACACTCTAAATGCTCAATAAATATGGTTAAATGAATGAATACACCACTGTGCAAGAATAACAAACAGGTGCATGACCTTTTCTCCATCCAAAAGACTGCTCTAAATGGGGAGGACGCTTGAGAATATTGTTTCCCACACACTGGAGTTTGACCCATTCAAGCTTTCATCCAGCAGGAGAAGAGAGGCTCAAATTCTTCTTCAGTCTAAACTCCCACTATGGGGCCAGTTGTGAGAGGCAGGCTTTGATCTCCGCACATCTCTCTCTCTCTCTCTCAAGCCTACCTCAGTGTAAACAAAAGACAGAAGAGTATTTTGTGTTTAATTTAGGTTGCTACTACACTGTAAGGTCTTTGAGACTAGAGATAATGTCTACCAACTCTATTGTATTTAACTCTTCCAAATGTCAAATAACACTACTTGTTTGCTGATTAAATATTGATTGTTTAATCAATCAATTAATGACATTTATTGAGCACTTACTATTTGTAGAGCATTGTACTAAGTACTTGGCAGAGTACAACAGAATTAGCAGACACATTCGGAGTAACACCGTGGTGGTTGTCTTCCAGGATATTATCCTCAGAATTAGCAATTAGTCTTCTAAAATTCCTAACTTTGCCCTCTAGTAAACTCATTATGGACATATGGACTGCCACCTTTCTCAATTTTGCATTGCATCTAACTCAGCACTTAATGCAAGGCTTGGCACTTAATAGGTGTTTAGTAAATGCCACCGTTATGATTATGGTTATAAATATTATTATACTATTAATGGAGTATATATGCTAAAGTTTTTAGAGGAAACAAAGTAACTTAGCCTCAGTTAAAATAGAAATTCTTCGATGTTAAGCACTGATCTATAATTCCTCTATTTATCCTCTGATAGATAAGAACTTCTGGGACAGGCTCATCAGTATTAAAATTTAATAATTGATTCATTATGCAACTTTAATAAATTTAAAAATGTATCAGTTTCTATTTGGCCCTAATTCACTTAGTGATGGATTCTATGCTCGTTTCTCACAGTGACTGAATCTTAAAATTTTATCTCCAAAAATTATCTAAGCTAGGTGTCTCTCCTTTCCCTACTCCTAGCATACACTGCAGGTGGCTTCCCAAATTTTCTATATCCCCAGATATTTCATCACTTCCAGTGTCACAGAAGTTATTTCATTTTATTTTTAATAGAAACTTGATGAGCTAACTTTTTATTGTATATTTTAAGTTCTTACCATGTCAAACTCTGTTCTAAGTGCTGGGATATAGAAAATTTAATTAAATTGGATACGGACCCTGTCTCTCACTGGGCTCACAGTTTAAGTAGGTAAAAAAACAGGTAGTGAATCCCGTTTACAGATGAGGCAATGGAAGTGGAGAGGTTAAGTGACCTGACCAAGGTCACACAACATGGCTGATCTGGGATTAGAATACGGGTCCTCTGATTCTCAGGTTGATACTCTTTTCACTAGGCCATGCTACTTCTCTACCTACAGCAGCTTCACTCAAACAATTCCCTAACACCAGGGCTAGCCAGCCAAAAGTAGTAGAGAGTTTTTAGGGACTGTACCAGTCATCTCCACCTGACTGAAAAACATTAATGCTTTTCTTCATTTCATAAATCGGAAAACCCAATGACTCATGGATAGGCCATCTGAGAGGACAGATGTGATGTGCTTTGTGGAAATTAAACCCCACTGTTTCATGATTAATGTTCAGTTGTTGATTCTGCTTTTCTTTGCTTAACAATAAAAAATTCTTCTCTTTCTAACTGGAGTTCACAAGAATCATCCTGCTGATGGCCTTCTGCTGAGCAAACACTAAAGAAGGTTGAAGTCACTGCATCCAAACTGTATTTCCCCACCCCCACCTTCTCCCATTTCTATGGCAATAATTCAGTGCCCTCTCCTTTCCCTGGAATTGGCAGATTTTTTTAACCTATGTGGAGAATTGGGAATCAACCACCTTTGCTGTGCTGTAAAGCAGAGCATGACATTTCAGAAGAGGATACGTCACATTGGCCCTGAGCTCCTGAAACTTGGTAACTCAAACAAACTCTATCTCCTAAAAGGCCCCTTTACTATTTGAGTGCTGAGAATTGAGTTCCTGTGGCAAAAAAAAGGTAGTACAAGAAGGAAATAGCCATTTTGTAGTTAGACTGTGACTTACAATTAAAGATCTAAATCCCAAAATGAACATTTCTGTCCCAGGGAGGTGAAAGAAGGAGTTATTTAGATTAGATGTCTGTATGACAGGGTAAAACTGATTTAACAGATTTATAGATTTATATTTAAACAATCAATCATGTCTATTGAATACTTACTGTGTGCAGAACACTGTACTAAGTGCTAGGGAGACTACAGTATAACAATATAACTGAGTTGGTAGCCATATCCCCTGTGCACAACAAGCTTACATTTGAGAGTAGGAGCTAGACATTTATATAAACTAATTACAGCTGTGTACATAAATGCTGTGGGACTGAGGAGCAAATAAGGGTGAAACAGAAGGGAGGGGGAGAAAAGGAGATGATGGCTTAATCAGGGAAGGCCTCCTGGAGGAGATGTGTCTTCAATAAGGCTTTGAAAGTGGGGAGAGTGACTGTCGAATACCAAGAGGGAGGGCATTCTAAGCCAGAGGCAGGGTAGAAGCAAGTGGTTGGTGGTGAGAAAGATGAAATTGAGGTTCACTGGCAGTAGAGGAGTGAAGTGTGTGGGCAGGGTTGTAATAGGAGAGCAGCAAGGTGCGATAGTGCTTTAAAGCCAATGGAAAGGAATTTCTGTTTTATGCGGAGGTGGAAAGACAATCACTGGAGGTTCTTGAAGAGTGGGGAAACATGGACTGAACATTTCTGTAGAGAAATGATCCAAGCAGCAGAGTATGGACTGGACTGGGGAGAGACAGGAGGGAAAGAGGTCAGCAAGGAGACTGATACAGTAATCAAGGCAGGATAGGATAATATTTTTCCAAGAGACTTTAAGTTGTCTCCTCAATATAAGTATTGTATATATAAACAATTGTTCTCCCATTAACCTATCCATTATGCCTCTTTTTCAGCTCTCTTGCCTTCATCTCTTTGCTCAACCTCTTCTTTCTGCCTGGAACTCTCAACCCTTCAAATCTACCAGACCACAGCTCTTCTGAAATCTTACCTCCTCTAGAAGGAGCTACCTGATTCATTTTCCTCTGGCCCAGATTATATCCTCCCCACCAGGAAAAACAGGGTGGCCTAGTGGAAAGAGGATGGGCCAAGGAGTCAGATGATGTGGGTTCTAATTATGGCTCTGACATTTGTCTGTTGTATGACCTTGGGCAAGTTACTCAACTTCTCTGGGCCTCAGTGACCTCATCTGTAAAATGGGGATTGAAACTGTGAACCCCACGTGAGACAGTATCCAACCCGGCTCTTAGAATAGTGCTTGGCACAAAATAAGCACTTAACAAATACCAAAATTAAATCATTATCTCACCTTAGCACAGATGTCTTCACTGTCAATTGTTGCATTTTTCTATTTAACAACTCCTGCAGTGTACAATATAAGCACTACTCATCCACATATCCATCTTTTTCACACACATATCCATCTTTTCTATTTCTTTTCCATTTTTAAAGGCATCTATTAAGCGCTCACTATATGCCAAATAACATACAAAGCACTGGGGTATATACAAGATAATTTGATCAGATATAGCCCCTGCCCCACATAGGGCTAACAGTCTTAAGTAATCTTAACTTTACATATGAGGAATTTGAGGCACACTGAAGTTAAGTGACTTGCCTAAGGTCACACAGTAGACAGGTGACAGAGTTGTGATTGGAACCCAGGTCTCCTGACACCTAGACCCGAGCTCTTTCCTCTCAGCTCCTCTGTTTCTCTTTTTTTTTATTTCTCATCTATGTTGTATGTGTCTCCCTTACTACACTCTGTCTGCCTTGAATTCTACTGCACTCTCACAAGTGTTGATTACAGTGATTTGCTGACAGAAGGTGATCAATCAAAGCTATCTATTGATTCAACAGGAATAGGGGCCCAATAAATCTCCCATATCCCCTTTCCTTTCACTTCACTTCTCTCATTTTCTTAACTCTATCTCCCTTTGTTCTTTGCTTCCTTTCTATCCTGTACCTCATCTCTCTCCTTACCATCCTCTTTTGGTTCCCACTCTTCCACAGCCGTATTCCCCACCCTTTCCCTCTGTTCCCCTACTTGGAGGCCTTACCTCGTCCCATCTTTGGTGACCAGAAATCCAGTGACCTTCTTCAAATGTTCAGGATGACTCACGTGCAATCTGCTTGCAAGCTGATGAAGCAGACGTCCTACTCACCCTTTTTTTACAAAATCTTTGATTCTGTGATTGAGGACTTATATAAATAGAATCATTACACTGCTTTCTTATTCCCAAGATTTCTACAGAATAAAGGCCTAAACACTGAGAAAATGCTGAAGGATTTCAAGATTAAGCCACAGATCCTACACCTGGGTTATTTTCTTTGAAATACATGAAGAAAAATGTATGCCTTTTCATCTATGACTGAGGTAACAGCGAATGCTTAGAAGAACACTGTGATGATTGCCCTTCTTGACAATCATCCAAAATATTAGCATTTTTGCCTTCAGTAATAATAAAACCAGAGATTGGATCTTCAAGCAGATGTAGCCCCATCCAAATAAGACAAATGAGAATCTATAACCACGGCTTAAAGACTCTAAAGGACAGTCTTCACTGTTCTTGATAATTAGCCTTGTTTTTATCTAGTGTTTTTTTACTGCCTCATCATGTCTTTGTAGAAACAACTGTATCTCTCTTGATATGGGTTAGATAAAGGAAATATATAAATAATTTATGTCAAAGGTCACTTGTCATCTTCCCATTCATGGTTTAGAATGGACTAAGGCAGCTAAAGTTACTGGAAATTGATAAACACCCTTTGCCGTCCTTGCCGTCCTTTCATTTGGAAGAATCAAGAAACCAGATAACTAGATATTCAAGTTACCAGTTCAGGATTTTATTTATTTATTTTTAATATGGGACATCATCTGGCCTTCCAAATACAAATACATTTACTGACCCTCTAAAAAGCAAAGCCATAATCTCAAAAGAAAACATTGGTGTTCACAGAAGACCATATTTTGGCAGGAAATCCAGATCCACTGAAGTATTAATGTGTGAAGGAAAAATTCATTTCTAATGTGTCTGCCAATTATTTGCTTGTTTCATCTATTTAAAATAAAAAGGGAAAGAAATCATAAATCATATGCTGAAATCTAAATAATGAACTGTTCTGAATCTGTGATTTATTTGGTTGACTATTAAGGAAGGATACATAACCTTGTGATTACTTAACATACATAGGATGGTTTCTTTAGAAAAAATTAGAATTCAACTAACAGAAAGCAGTTGCCTTGTCCTGCTGATAGCTCAGACTTAAGTGGAATCAGGCTAACACAAGTAATCTGTCCAAAATAAGGAGCATGACTCTTGTGAATAGTAACATAAGAGACCCTTGATAATTTGAACACCAAGAGCAGAGGCAGAGGTAAACAAGACTTTACCATCCCCAGAGACAAAACAAAAACCCAATTAATACAACCACTGAACTAGAAGAATAAACACAAACTGCAAAAGTAACAGGTAGGTGAAAAACTTTCCACTGATGGATTTGAAGGATATTTGAATTGAAGCAGAAGTGGTCCTCATCCATTCCATTATATGTAGGAGAATTCACATGTGTGACTTCCAAAATAGAGAGTCACGTTTTCTTTTTGGAAGAACAACAAAAACAGATTGAGTCAAGACAACTGAGTAAGCACAAGTATCAGACTTCCAGGCCATGTGCCTTCCTCATAATTGATTCATTACTATTTAATAATAAATAAAAAAAAGCAGCCAAATAAGAATCTCTACTACGCTTATAAAAGCATATCTAAGATCTACAACACTTCTCAGGTTCGCACCTAGAAAGTTTCCAGTGTTCTACCAGTCTCAGCTATGGAGGGAAAGTCAAGCAGAGACATATCCTTTCCATTCCTAGCTTGGGCAGTGGCTAGAGAGTGGAAGGTGAACTGCTGCAAGTCAAAACTCACCTGTGCTGGGCAGCAGCGGCATGGGAGAGAGTCAAGGGTGGACACTCAGGTTTACTGTGCAGAATGAGACAATGGTAAACTGCTTCCATATTTTTACCAAGAAAACTTTATGGATACACTACCAGAACGATGTCAGATGGAGGTGAGGTGTTCTGGGAGAGATGTGTTCATGATGTCTCTATGGGTCGTACACAGTTCGACAGCATAAGACAGAAACAACAAGTTCTACAAGGAGGTGTCTGGAGAAAGAACGATTTTAAACTCTGTACCATCAGGCACGAGATTGAAAGTCCAGGATTCAAACCACTGCAGATAACTTAAATGTCTGGTTGTTTTGAAACTTAGTTATGACTTCCACTGTCCCACAGAAATCTGGAAGAAAACCTGAGACAGGCTTAGAAAAGTATAAGAGACTTAAGGAGAAGCAGCATTGCATAGTGGTTAGAGCACTAGCTTGGGACCCAGAAAGACCTGGGATCTAATCCAGGCTCTGCCACTTGTCTGCTGTGGGACCTTAGGCAAGTCACTTTACTTTTCTGTGGCTCAGTTACCTCTTCTGTAAAATGGGGATTAAGACTGTGAGTCCCACGTGGGACAGGGACTGAGTCCAATCTGAGAACCTTGTGTCAACCCCAGTGCTTAGAACAGTGCTTGGTACATAGTAAACCCTTAACAAATACCATTAGTATTAACTTAATTGCACATAAAGTTGTCCTTTGTGTACTACATAAAGAAATAATAACTGTGGCATTTGCTAAGTGCTTACTATGTTCCAAAGTATTTGGATCTATTTATTGAAATATCCTTCTTCTCTCATTTCCCCTGGCTTTTCCCTCTCTCACGTCTGAGCTCTGTTAGTTCCCAGAAGCTGTGAACAGCTTTGGGCTAGAGAATAGAAGTTGTGTTGAAGTCCTCATTCGATCTAAAAGATCATGAACCTTCTTCTCATTGAATGCTTCCAGAAGTGTCTGCTTCTCTTGTGCAGAGAAATATTGGTACAAGTACAGATCACAAGGGAATGCTGCTTTTCAAAGAGAAGGTCAAAGAGTCTATGGAAGAGGCCAAAACTCTAGCTCAAATCTTTCAGGGCATCAGTAGACAGCACAATTAGACTGAATCTATTCTGAGATAAATATCCTCTTTTTTCCCTTCAGTAGAGAAAGTGCTTTGTCTCTGAAAGAAGTTCATCTTCTTAGAAATATCTCTGAGGAGCTTTCAGTTTGGTCACTGCCAGGGTCACTGGGGTTTGGAGAGTGAACCAACTTCTAGAAGCAAAATTAAAGGGAGTTTGGAATTAGGGTGCCAAAAATGCCAATTAAACTACATAAATGATGTCTCTGAAGGTTGACTAATAAAAAGAAAGTTGGGCAGACTGTGAATAAATATGCTTTGAAAAAGGGAGTAGTTTGAGTTCACCAGAAATTAAAAAGAGTTAAATAAGGCAACAGCAATTTCCACAGGTACATTTTATTTATTGCTTCTCTTCAGAATGAATCTACATCTTGAATCCTCTGGCTTATTCAAAATCCATCCGGTACCCAAGACAGAGGATTTATTTCCCTTCCCCTTGTTTTCAAGATTAACTATCCCATAGTGCCCTCAGAAAAATGCCTTCTACCATGTAATTTAAGGATTTATTCATTCATTCCATTGCATTTATTGAGCGTTTACTATGTGCAGAGCACTGCACTAAGCGCTTGGGAGAATTTCCAACCATTTGAGCACACTGCTGCTGCCGAGAGACCAGGCCTGTGGGTGGCCTTCTAGAGTGAGTTTGCTCTCATCAAACAGAGGCTTCCATGAGATAAGGCCTGTGGTGAAAACCCAGCCCCTATTACTGGCTTTTTCATTTTTTACTATCCACACCACTGCAATTCTTCAGCCACAGGTGCTGTGGACAAAGTAAGCGCTCAATAAATATGACTGAATGAAAGAGGTGGGTAGGACTGAAGCAGGGTGGAGTGGGTTGGATGGAAGAGTGGCAGTGCCTTACCGCCTTATCATCACCACTGCTGTTCCTGTCACCGGTTCCTTCATCCCACCCCAGATTGTGACAGCAGCAGTGCCATAGTGACTAAGTTGAAAAAGAATGGCGAATTCAAGGCCAGTTACGAGAGGTGGGTCAGTACAGGTAGTTATAGGAGGCCTGGAAGAAAAGGGGAAGAAGAGAAGTGAGTCAGGGGAGGGGAAGGGACGGATTATTTCAGCCCAGCTGGAATAGGCTTCTACTCTAATTGTTGTTGAATTTGATATGGTATTTGTTTTGATATTTTGTTAAGAGCTTGCTATTTGTCAAGCACTCTTCTAGGTTCTGGGGTAGATTGGAGTTAATCAGGTTGGATGCAGTCCCTGTCACATAAGTGGCTCACAGCTTAAGTAGGAGGAAGAACAAATATTGAATCCCCATTTTACAGTTGAGGTAACTGAGGCAC
Organism: Ornithorhynchus anatinus; assembly: GCF_004115215.2. Lineage (NCBI taxonomy): Eukaryota > Metazoa > Chordata > Mammalia > Monotremata > Ornithorhynchidae > Ornithorhynchus > Ornithorhynchus anatinus. The sequence continues at coordinate 40,622,937 of NC_041737.1, read as the reverse complement.
AGAGAAGTTAAGTGACTTTCCCAAGTCACACAGCAGACCACTGGCAGAGCTGGGATTAGAATGCAGGTTCTCTGACTCCCAAACCCATGCTCTTTCCACTCACCAACACTGTTTCCCACAGTGAATTGTTGTCCGAATGAATTCACTCCATAATTTATTTTCCAATGCACCTATTCTACATATCAATCAATGAATCATTGTATTTATTAAGTGCTTACTATGTGCAGAGCACTGTATTGAGCACTTGGGAGAGTACAGTATAAGAGTTGGTAGACACATTCTCTGTAGTATCTCGTTCAAGCTTGTCAACCCCCTGTAAACCAGGGACCATGGCTAAATCAATGTCCATCAACGTCCTTTTGTTGGTATATTTTTTTTGTCACGCGCTTACTATGTGAAGAGCACTGTTCTAAGCGCTGGGGTAGATACAGGGGAATGAGGTTGTCCCACGTGAGGCCCACAGTTATTATGGTATTTGTTAAGCGCTTACTATGTGCCAGCCACTGTACTAAATCCTGGGGTGGATACAAGTGAATCAGGTTGGACATAGTCCCTGTCCCAAATGGGACTTACAGTCTTGATCCCTATTTGACAGATGAGGTAATTGAGGCACAGAAAAGTTAAGTGACTTGCCCAAAGTCACCCAGCAGACATATGGCGAAGCCAGGATAAGAACCCATGACCTTCTGATTCCCAGGCCCATGTTCAATCCACTGTGCCATGATGCTTCTCCTCAATGTTTATTACAAGACTCTACTTGTTGTACACACTTCATATATGTCCTTATTACCCCTATTTCTACTACTACTATACTACTAGTAATACTACCACTGATCTCAAGTCCACTACATGGCCTAATTCAATTGTGCTGTATTCAGCCTCTTTGAGAAATACACATCCACCCTAAATTCTTTCTGACATGATTTGTGACTCCTAAAGTGAGAAGATGACACGGTTATTAACGACTGTCTACTTGACGTGTCCTACATAGCTATGGGCAGAGTTCAATAAAGCACATTTGCCTGCTTACCTCTGCATTTCCTCATCTCTATTTTTTCCTTGCCACGCAGAGATCCCCACACATCAGAAGGGATGAATATATTTTGAAAAGCATTAAAAATCTGGGTTTCACACCAGCAGGACAAGTGTTCAGCCTCCCTCATAATTCATCGGGCGAACGATGAATAATGAGTGCTCCGTGAAGGATGTGAGACCCTTCTGTCTCCGTGATTAATATCCATCAGCTGTTAGTTCATAGGTAAAGTGATGTATTTATGGGTCAGAGGTGGCAAGAGAAACACTGAGGATGCTTAACCCGTGTTTTGGGAAGGCTCTGCCCTGTTTAAACAAAATCAAATACTGTATGTGAGGTCTCTTTCCGGTATCTTTGGGAGCCTTATTTTATTTACAGGTTTTCGTTAAAAAGGTCCAATAAACAGATGGCTAGATTTAGACAGCTTTGCCTCTTGCAGGAAAATGAGACTCCATCCAGATGGACTTGCAGGCATTGGTGCCAATATTGTACCTTTACCATATGGACTGGAGAATTTATAGCCAGAGGAATGCTGCTCTGTTTCATGCTTAAACACCAGACCATGTTTCCGGATTTGTCCATTCTTATTAATTGCTGTTGTTTGGGAATCAGGGGACAAGGGACCCTGTATACTAAACATCAGAATGATTGTATTCTCCAAGAGTTTTGGCCTTGAACCACTTCAGAAGTTTTGAATAAGGGCTTCAGTGATGGGGAATGGGTTTTTCCATGCCAGGCATGGAGGGCTAAACCAAGGCGTATCCTGGGATGGTTCACTAATAGTGCTTTTTTGCACCACAGGAGTGCACACCTTAGGCGTCTCAAAATGGTGGTCCTACCTGCTGGTCTGTGCCTAACATAGAAGCAGCGTGGCGCAGTGGAAAGAGCATGGGCTTTGGAGTCAGGGCTCATGAGTTCGAATCCCAGCTCTGCCACTTGTCAGCTGTGTGACTGTGGGAAAGTCACTTCACTTCTCTGTGCCTCATTTCCCTCATCTGTGAAATGGGGATTAAGACTGTGAGCCCCACGTGGGACAACCTGATTCCCCTGTGTTTACCCCAGCGCTTAGAACAGTGCTCTGCACATAGTTAGCGCTTAACAAATACCAACATTAACCTCAGGGCCAAAGATAAAGCTGAATAGAGCAGTACCAGATAGATTTTTTAGCCAGGTCTGAATTGCTTACTTAGCATTTAGAACAGTGCTTGGCACAAAATAAGTGTTTTAATAAATATCATGACACTAAAATGAGTCCAGACCCAGCTCTTTCATTCATTCATTCATTCATTCATTCATTCATTCTAACATTTACTGAGCACTTACTGTGCACAAAGCACTGTGCTAAGCGCTTGGCAGAGTGCAGTATAGGAACAAACAGACACATTCCTGCCCACAACAAGCTCACAGTCTAGAGGGGGAGGCACACATTTATATAAGTAAATAAATAGGTAAATATACGTATACATATACACATGCTCTTTTGGTCATAAGAGTCTCTCTCCCTTCTGCATCACCTATGCCACTCGTTTTGTGACTTTTGGATACTGATATTCACCCCATCCCAACCCCATGACACTTATGTACAAATCTTTAAATTATATATTACAAAATATTTATTTGTATTAATGTCTGTCCCCTCCATAGACTGTAAGCTCGTTATGGGCAGGGAACATGCCCACTAATTCTGTTGTACTCCCCCAGGTGCTTAATGTAGTGCTTTGCACAGAGTAAGTTCTCGTAAATACCATTAACTGATGGATAGATCGATAAGGGTGGTTGGCTGCAGGGAGGAGAAAATAGAGAGGAAAAAGCAACAGGAACGTATTTTTCGTAGAGAAAAAAATTTCACAATTGTTGGTGAATACGTTGGCATGATTGAGGGCATTTATCTGATTGGGGGGAATCGTCTCTAAATGGTTTTAATTTGGTTTTAACAAGAAAGGAAAATTGAATATAAAGCAGAGAGAGTGAATAAGTGATACACACTAAATTAAATCATTAAAGCATTATCAAACTGCCAGGCATGCATCATTTTAATTCATTAGTCTTTTTTTAAAGGCATAAGATATTCTCTTCTCTGAGGATTCCAGTTATTATCAAACTGTCTTGCAGAGAGCAAGCAGCCCCCAGAAAACCAATTACTCGATGATATATATGTCATTGTTAGTATAAGAAAACAAGTGAAAACAATCAAATTTAAAAGGACTGTTTACTAGACAATGATCTGCGAAATGGATTGCTTATAACTGCTAATAACCGCTATGGGTTTCAGTTCTAGGTTTTAATTATTATTTAACAATACTAATCATGTGTAGCAGGCTTAACACTGTATGAGAAAATCTGCCCTTTCAGAGCTTTTACTGAGAAAAGACCCAGAAGTCTCACTGAAGGATGAAATTCTTAATCCCAATTAATTGGGAAGGATTGTGAAGTCACTAATGTCAGCTAAGCAGCAAAAGTCCTCATGAGCATCTGAAAATCCTAATTTTGAAGACTTAAATTGCATTTTAGCATGAGTTGAAGGAGAGCTGGTGATGTTGTTTTCAAACTCAGCAAGGGATATTGACTTGTGGATAAAAAAATGTTCAATATTTACAAACAATCAATATTTACTCTGAATTTTTCTTACAATATCTTTCGATTGTCAGTGATACACGATTTTGCAGGATTTTGACTCCTAAAGAGGAAGATGCCAGAGTCCCTGTTGTATGTGTCAATTTGCAAATATACTCAGCTCTGCCAGGACTTGGGTTTTTCTTGTATTTTGCATGGTATTTATTAAGCTCTTATAATGTGATAAATGCTGTTCTAAGTGCTGGGGTAGATACAAGTCAATTAGTTTGGACACAGTTCCTGTTCCAGACGGGGCTCACAGCCTTAATCCCCATTTTACAGATGAGGCGACTGAGGCACAGAGAATTTAAGCTACTTGCCCAAGGTCACACAGCAGAAGAATGGCCGAAACCAAATTAGAACCCAGGTCCTCTGACGCTCAGGCTCATGCTCTTTCCGCTTTCCTCTAGGCTGTGCTGCTTCTCTTGCTTTAGACAGAACATGCGTGTTGGAAAAATCTAGTGTGTGTGACCTATCTATGAGAAATCTATGATGCCAGTTTTCCTTAAATTAAGGTTTAGCAACAACACAGCCCCCATATTCTAGGAGAATTGGGAATACACCAAAATGCCCAAACACCACTAAAGATACAGTGCAAAAAATAACAATAACATATGGCATACTGGGTAGAGCATGGGCCTGGGAGTCAGAGGTCATGGGTTTGAATCCCAGCTCTGCCACTTGTCAGCTGTGTGACTGCGGGCAAGTCACTTAACTTCTCTGTGTCTCAGTTACCTCATCTGTAAAATGGGGATTAAGACTGTGAGCCCCATGTGGGACAACCTGATTCCCCTGTGTCTACCCCAGCGCTTAGAACAGTGCTCTGCACATAGTCAGCGCTTAACAAATACCAACATTATTATTATTCTCTGGGCCTCAATTACCTCATTTGTAAAATGGGGATTAAGACTATGAGCCCAAAGTGGGCCAGGGACTGTATCTAATCTGATTACCTTTTAACTACCTCAGCACTTAGGACAATGCCTGGCACTTAATAAGCACTTAATAAATACCATTATTGTATACACCTAAAGACATATTATGGCAGAAGTGCACGCATTCATTTCAGATACTTTTACGTGCGTTACTTGTCTGTAGTTCATTTGGGTGGGTTCATCTAGTTAGCTAGTTAAATTATTTATTAATTATTTATGTAGTGCTAACAATGTATCAAGAATGCACTAAGATCTGAGCAGGATCAATCAATTAATCAGTGGTATTTTGGAGCACTTACCGTGTGCAGAGCACTGTATGAAACACTTGTTGGGAGAGTACAATTCAGCAGAGTTGAGGGACATGTCCCCTGCCCACATGGAGCTTACTGTCCAGAGTTGCAAAAGAATCAGATCCCACCCAGGTTCACAATTTAAAAAGGAGAGAGAATAGGTTTATTATTCAATTTTACAGCTGAGGAAACTGAGGTCCCAAGAGTTTAAGTGACTTGTCTGAGATCATAGAGGTGGCCAGTGGTATAACTAGTAGGACTATCGACCTGTCCATCAATCAATCACTTGCAATGATTATTTACTGTGTGCAGAATACTGTACTAAGAACTTGGGTGGATAGAGCACAGGCTTGGGACTCAACAGGTCATGGGTTCTAATCCCAGCTCTGCCACTTGACGGCTGTGTGGCCCTGGACAAGTCATTTCACTTCTCTGGGCTTCAGTTACCTCATCTATAAAATGGGGATTGAGATTGTGAGCCCCACATGAGGCAGGGACTGTGTCCAACCTGATTTGCTTATATCCACCCCAATACTTAGTAGAGGGCCTGGTACTTAACACAACACAATTATCATTATTAATAACATTATTATTACAATATAAGAGAGCCAGTGGACATGATTGCAGGGCTTAATGAGCTTACAGCCTAGTGAAGGAGTTGAGATCTAACAGTCTCCTGATTCCCAATTCCACGCTTTTTCCGTTCCAGTTAATATTGTATATTTTAGCTCCACTAGTGAAAAGGAAAAAGAGGAAGCTTTTGGGGCTTGGAGACTTCGGATTTCACACAGCCACAGTACTGTTGACCTATCCCTCTTGTTCCCTGTCCTGCCTCTGTTCTTCTCTCTCCCTCCCCCTCCCACCTCCCCTTGGGCAGTCAAGGGTTTACCCTGTCCTAATAGGCCCCTGATGCCATGGAATAGTTTGTCAACATCTCTGTAGCTATAGAAGAAGGCCAATCTCACCAGGAGCCCAGGTGAATGATCAATCGATGGTGTTTACTGAGCATTTATTGTGTGCAGAGCACTGTACTGAGCATTTGGGAGAGTACAGTACAATAGAGTTCATAGGCATGTACCCTAGTCTGGGTGGGGAGATAGACATCGATATTAATAAATGATATTATCTCTCAAGGCCTCTCTTCCTTGGTTTGAAAGCAACAGCGGTGCCTCCCTCTTCTTCTTCAAGGGGCTCTACTGCCGATAGGCTGTAAAATGGCTACATTTACTAGAGAATAAAAGAAAAGAAGTGAAGAAGGAAAGCCAAATAAGAATTCCCTGATCCTCAATTTGGCAGAGACAAAGGGTCCTTCGAGCTGTTTGGGGATATAATGCCCATTCATTGCAGTAAAATAAAATTGGTTCTTTAGGAAAAATGAATTGTGCTCAAAGGCTTGACAATCCCATTTAGCACAAAGAGAAACTACTTATTAAAGCAGGACTAGTTCTCCCCAAAGAACTCAGATGAATAGATGTGTGTCTCAAATGTTTCTTTATCCTGCTGAATGGTAGGAAGGAAAGTGGGTAGTCACCAGGCTAAGATCTTTTACCTCACCCAACTCAAAGCATGCTACAATATTTACAAGATCATAAGCCTGACCCAGAAGCTGCTAATAAGTAAACTATAGACTACAAGAGAGATGCAGAACATCTGTTCATGTAGACAAAAGGTTTGAATTAACAGAACATTTGCTTTGATGAAATATCAATTGGAAGCATTATTTTAATCACCATAAGAGAAAGATATATCTGAGCAATGGTGAAGGTTTATTAAGAAAGCAAATACTATCACAATGTCTCTAGAATTTAAATTCCTCAAGGCCAGGAGGCTTGTCTACTAAGTCTATTATACCCTTCTAAGTACTTGGTACAGTATCTACACAAATTACATGCTCAATGAATAGCATTTTTAATGGTAATTGTTTAGCACTTACTATGTGCCAGGCACTCTACTAAGCACTGGATATATATAAGCTAATCATGTTGGACACAGTTCGTGTCCCACATGGGGCTAACAGTCTTAATCCTCATTTAAACTATGAGGTAACTGAGTAACAGAGAAATTTAGTGACTTGTCTAAGGTCACACAGCAGACAAGTCCATGTCCCACATAGTAATAATAAATAATAATAATAATAATGGTATTTGTTAAGCACTTACCATGTGCCAAGCACCATTCTAAGTACTGGGGTTGATAATCAGATTGAACACAGACCCTGTCCCACCTGGGGTTCACAGTCCTGATCCCCATTTTACAGATGAGGTAACTGAGGCACAGAGAAGAGAAGTGACTTGTCCAATGTCACACAGCAGACATGTGGCAGAGTTGAGATTAGAATCTAGGTCCTTCTGACTCCCAGGCTCATGCTCTATCCAGTAGGCCATGCAATTTTGGGACTAACATTCTTAATCCCCCTTTAACTTAGAAACAGAAAAGTTAAGTGACTTGCCCAAGGTCACAAAACAGACAAGTGGCGGGAACTGAGATTAGAACCAGGTCCTTATGCTTTCCAGGCCCAGGCTCTTTCCAGTAGGTATCAATGCTTCTCTACTAGGCTACACCACTTCTTTCTTGATCATTTCATTCACTTTTATCTATTGAGTGGTTACTGTGTGCAGAGCACTCTACTAAGTGCTTGAAAGTACAATACAGCAATAAAAGTACAATCATTTATTTGGGAAAATGGTGCAATATATCCACTGGTGACAAGGAAAGGAAGTAGAAAACATGGGTGGGTCCAAGTCAAAGTGTACTATCGACATTGCATTGATCTGAATTGGTCTCCTTGAATTGAAGGTACACGGGGTTATTGTGAAGACCAATCTTTTGCAAGGCTTTGATACCGAGACCCATCAGAGGTGCCCCATTCAACTTCTAGTGCAATTTCACCTTTATAACACTCAATAGCTAAAGGGGCTCACAAACGAAGAGCTCGTGGTACTCTGTCCGACCAATAACGTCCTAGCAATTAAATGAGACATAATAGGAGAATGGGCCCAGAAAGCCATTCTTTGGTGAGCTGTAATGAAGCAACTATAAACCAAGTGGGCAGATGGAGGACTTTAAAGATATTAAGAAACAAATCCTCAAAAGGCATGTGTGGCCTTAACTGGGGGTTCTCTGCCCTAAATCCCCAACAAAATAGCCTCCAGGAGTCACTTTAGGAGCTTCTGCACACCAATCAGCCTTCACTGCTCCGCTGCTTGTCAGCTGTGTGACTTTGGGCAAGCCACTTAACTTCTCTGTGCTTTAGTTACTTCATCTGGAAAATGGGCATTAAGACTGTGAGCCCCACGTGGGACAACTTGATCACCTTGTATCCTCCCAGCACTTAGAACAGTGCTTTGCGCACAGTAAGTGCTTAACAAATGCCATCGTCATCATCATCACTGGACCCTAAAGCCCTCCAGGTCTTCCCTTCCTGAAATAGCATGTTTAGGATTCCTTCTCTCTAGTGTTCCCCAAGTCCTTCTAGAACTGTCGTTACCACTAACACTTGACCGAAGGTCAGGCACCTTCCCAAAGGTGAAGAATCACTGGGGACTGGCCTACCACCCTCCTCCTGGGGCTGGCAGCAGCAAGTTTACAGCAAAATAGCTCCCTCCCACACCAATGGATCACAGGTCCACATATCTCCCCTTCACCTGAACCTTCTCCTTCAGTCACAACCACAAGCAGACATTAAGATCTGAGATCTCAGCAACGTTTGATAATGTTCTTAATCCAGTAAAATTCAAACTGATTTTCCTTAAATCACTCAGTCGATCGATGGTATTTCTTGAGTGTTCACTATGTGCAAAGCACTCTACTAAGTGTTCCTGTTTCAGGGAATCACCAACTGAGGGGTGTCATTCCATTATACAGATGAGTAAACTGAAGCCTAGTAAGGTTAAGTGAATGGTCCGTGGCCATACAGTAGTGGCAGAGCTGGGATGAGAATGGTGGTCTTCAGCTCTTTTGCATTAAGCCACACTGCTCAAAATAGAGGGGAACTGATTGTTAGCCATTTCTTTTCAGCCACACGCCCATGCATGACCAGGAAGGATAGTGCCACCGACAGCAATGGTATTTCCCAAGCACCCAAGGGGTGCTGGATTAAGAGCTTGGGAAAGCAGATCAACAGTATGAAAAACTTTCTCTGTCTTCAAGAAATTTATAATAATAATAATGATGATGGTATTTGTTAAGTGCTTACTCTGTGCCATGCACTGTTCTAAGTGCTGGAGTAGATACAAGCTAATCAGGTTGTCCCACGTGGGGCTCACAGTCTTAAATCTCCATTTTACAGATGAGGTAACTGAGGTACAGAGAAGTTAAGTGACTCGCCCAAAGTCACACAGCTGACAAGTGGTGGAGCAGGGATTAGAACCCATGACCTCTGACTCCCAAGCCCAGGCTCTTTCCACTAAGTCATGCTGCTTCAGCGTGGCTGTTTCAGAATTTATGCTCTAATGGGGGATATTTACAAATAAAACAATCAAAATAATAAATGAATTGGAATGATTGATTATACATGATTATACATGATAAAGCTAACAAAGGGAAAGAAAGAAATAATGCCTAAGTGCTACAGGGAACATGAGTAGAGCTGTGGTCTATTAGATTTGGTTGGGTATGGTGTTCCAAGCTAGGGAAACAAAGTGAGCAAGGAGGTCGAGGCAGAAGAGTCAGCAGTTAAGGACAAGGAGGCTGCTGGTCTGTAGGCTTGATTCCTCCTAAAGACATCACATTAATCCTGGACATATGATATTTTGGCTTGTAGAGGACCCTGAATAAGTGGGCAAAGGGAGGATCAGAGAAAAGAATACAAAGAGGACCAAAAAACAAAATGAGAAGACATACTGTGCAGAATGAAGAATATGTCATGGCTACCACAATAGAAACTTCGAAAAGCAGAAAGACAACATATTTTAAGAAAAGAATAGGCAACCAGCCCAGAATTTCCTCTGATAAAAAAGAAACAACTGTTTTCCCTGTAAAGACAGGCAGTGCATTTTTCTCCTAACTCTGCAAGTCTGAAGTTTCAAAGCTTTACCCTAAAATTGATTTTTACGGTCTCAAAAACAAAAAGTGAACCAGCCAGATATGCTTCAGAGAGGAAACAGAGGATGTTTCTAATCTAATCAGAAATGTAAAGCCACACAAATTAGGGGGAGGTAAGAGAGTATTACCCCTCTTCCTATTGCACTGAGATAATTTCCCAATTTGCTCTCCTCACTGTGGCCTTGCACAGGAACTAGAGAGGAGTCAAGGAAAGCACAGCACCTTAAACAAGCTGCAGATTACAATTTTAAAGCCTTCAAAACATGATAAGAAGCCATGGGAATTACCTTCTGGGATATTCTTTTGTGCGGTGGATAACTGAAAATAGGAAGAGAAGTATTAGTAATCATATTTTAAGATACTATGTACTAAAAAACCTGTGCTAAACTCTGGGATAATTGCAAGGCAAACAGATTAGATACAATCCCTGTCCCACTTAGAACTGATAGTCTAGAAGGGGTAATCCAATGTGTAAACAATGACATCTAAATTAACAGTGGAAAGCAAAACAACAAGAATTAAAAAGTACAGTCCAAGATAACAGTATAAACCAGAGTAGATGAACACAGTTCTTGACAGGCTCTAATAGCCGAGGTGACCTTTTAAGAAGTTGTCTTTGAGGGGACTCTCTGAGGATTTAAAATGTTTGCCTGTATTTGCTTCTGCTACATAGCCTACTCTATGTGCAATTGCATACTAGGTAGAGCCTTAGGATTCCACAGATGGATTTCACATTAAGTGAGGGCTGTCTTGGAGATAGCCCTTGGCAAACATCTAACGTTAACATCAACTCTCACTTGAAGCTACACAAATCATTTTGAAATAAGGTCCAAAAATTCTATAGGCATTCAGAATTGCTTAAACACTGGGCACAATGTGATAGAAACCCTTCCTTCCTGTCTAAAGCACCATTAGCTGTGCCACAAGCACTTAGATTCAAATCTTATATACCTGTATTCTAATCTGTAATTATTCAAGTGTCTGTCTCCCTCACTAGGCTGTAAACTCCTGGAGGGAAAGGATCATGTCATCTAATCCTTTTAAAATCTCCCAAGAGTTTAATGTAGTGCCCTAAGAGCAGTATCTCACGAGGAGTTCTCCCACCTCCTCTCAAAATCCACTCTCTCCACTTAAGTCTCCGACCCCATCCCTTTGCACTTTATCGAAAAACATGCCCTCTCCTTTCTTCCCTCCCTGAAAGCCATCTTCAATTATTCATTCTCCAGTGGCTTCATCCCCACTCCTCACAAACATGTTCATTATTCCTTATCCTAAAAAAACCCTCCCTTGAAACCCCATGACACATTTCAGATATCATCCCACCTCCCTCCTACCATTCCTCTCCAAATTCCTTGAGGTAGTTATCTACACCCACTGCTTCCATTTTCTCTCCTCCAATTTTCTCCTTGACCCTCTCCAATCTGGCTTCCACCCCTTGCTCTCCACCAAATCTTCCCTCTCAAAGATCACTACTGACCTCCCTCTTGACAAATCGAACAGCATCTACTCCATCCTAATCCTCCTCGACCTCTCCGCTCCCTTCAGCAGTGTGTACCACCACTTTCTCCTAGAAACATTATCCAACCTTGGCTTCACTGACGATGTCCTCTCCTTGGTTCACCTCCTATTTCTTTGGCTGCTTATTCTCAGTCTCTTTCATGGGCTTCTCCTCTACCTCCCACCCCAGAACAGTCCCTCAAGGCTCAGTTAAAGATCCTCTACTATTCTCCATCTAAACCTACTCCCCTGTAGAACTCATTCACTCCTAGAGCCATACTCTTTCCAATAACAAAAGACTGCTTCTTGTTATCTCACTTTTGTTCCCAAGTCAAAGTCCTTACCACAGAAATTGTATTATTTCATTCTGGTGCCGGTTATTTAATTCATTCAATTAAATTGTATTTATTGAGCGCTTTCTGGGTGCAGAGCACTGTATTAAGCACTTGGAAAGTACAATTCAGCAATAAAGAGAGACAATTCCTGCCCACACTGGGTGTACATGCACAAACCGTTGAGAACACTTTGATAATTCTGTGATAGGTTAGAAAAAATTCAGTGAAAGTTGACATTATTGTTTTTTAAATGAAAGCCTACTTATAATTTCTACATTCTTATATTACTTTGACTTTTCAGCAAAATATGTTAGTTGTGCTACTTCTTCAAGTCCTGCTTTTTACTATATTTGGCAATTATTTTACTCTCAACAAATCTTGGTAGAATTCATTTCTTTGAATAGCATCCTAAAGTATTTATTGGTCAAAGAACACACATTAAAATAGATATTCCCAGAGTAGAGATATTATCTAAAACAGTTCTACTATCTAAACAAACAAGATGGTGGTAGTTAATAGCAGTTTTTGCTGTGATTTCCAAAGAGCTCTCGAAAAGAAGGAGAAAATACAGCCAGATCCATTAAACTGTCTGTATGTTTGGAACATAAAACACTAATAAGCCACGACATGATAAAGACTTTCAAACTGTGGGCAAAACCAGCAGTTTTAAAATCCTCATAATTATATGAGATTATGCCAGAAAACTTTATGAAAGGTAGGAACTGGATTAGTTGATAGTAAATGAAGCAGCTGATTTTAGCGCTTGTTTTCCCTTGTTAGAAAAGGAGTTTTCAGAGCCACTTGTGGTGTTAATTGTGTATTTTGTCCATGTCTTTGAGAAAATGGCATAAAATCAGTGAGGTGTTTTAGTTTCCAAAACTGAATGCAAGAGAATAAAAGCTATTTAGCATGAAGTTAGCCCTTTTTCCTTCTAAAAGAGCACTTATTTTAAAAATTTGATATATGTCTAAGGAAGAAAAACAGGACTTATAAAGATAAAAGGACATCATTTTCATTTCCAAGGACTTGCTAATATGAAAAGTTACTGTAGTGAAGAATTGAATCAAATAGCAACATGAACAAGTGCTTGTAGTCGATAGCAACAATGCATCATCACCAAATCTGCCCAGTGAGAGTGCCATAATCTATCAAGCAATACATTCATGGTATTTATTGGGTGCTTACTGGATGCAGCCAGCATCCAGTAAGTACCCAGCTGTCACCTTCAACTGTTCACTCTCCAACGGTTTCTTTCCCACTGCTTTCAGTCCTGCTCATGTAACCCCTATCCTAAAAAAACCCTCCCTTGACCTCATGGCAACCTCCAGTTAATGACCCATCTCCCTCCTATTATTTATCTTCAGCCTTCTTGAGAGAGTTGTCTATACCCGCTGTCTCCACTTCTTATCCTCCAATTCTCTCCTAGATGCCCTCCAATCTGGCTTCCACCTCCTTCACTCCACAGCAGTAGCCTTCTTTAAGGTAACCAATGTCCTTCTTTACACCAAATCTGATGGCCTCTTCTTGTCCTAATCTTTCTACACCTCTCAGCTGCCTTTGACACTGTACACCACCCCCTTCTCCCTGAAACTTTATCCAACCTTGGATTCACTAACTCTGTCCTCTTTTGGGGCTCCTCCTAGCTCTCTAACCACTCCTTCTTAGTTTCTTTTGCTGGCTCCTCCTCTGCCTCCCACCCTCTGACAGAAGGGGTTCCTTAAGGCTCATTTCGAGGTCCCCTTCAATTGTCCTTCTCCACCATTTTCTTGGAGAACGCACTCATTCCCATGGCTTCAATTACTATCTCTAGGTAGATGATCCCAAATCTACATCTATAGCCCTGACCTCTCTCCTTTTCTGTAATCTCTCATTTCCTCTTGCGTTCAAGACATATCTACTTTGATGTCCTGCCAAAACCTCAAATTAAACATGTCCAAAACTGAACTCCTTATTTTCCCACCCAAACTGTGTCCTTCCCTTCTATTTCCCATCACTGTAAAATACTCCACCATCCTCCCTATCCCACAAGCCCTTAGCCTTGGCAGTGTCCTCAACTCATCTCTTTTGTTCCACTCTTACATGCGCTGTCACCAAATTCTGTCGACTCTACCTTGATAACATTGTTAAAATCCACTCTATCCTCTCCTTCCAAATTGCTACTTTGCCGTTCCAAGCACTTATCCTATCCCACCTTGTCTACTGTATCTGCCTCCTCACTGACCGCCCAGCCTCCTCTCTCTCCCCAGTCCGATCTGTACTTCACTCTGCTGCATGGATCATTTATCAACAAAAATGTTCGGTTCACGTCTCCCCATTCCTCAAGAACCTGCAATGCCTGCCCATCCACCTGATCAACCATCAGCCTATCATGGCATTTGTTAAGAGCTTACTGTGTGAAGATCACTGTACTTGGAGAGTACAACACAACAGAGTTGGAAGACACAGTCCATGGCCTTGTTACCATAAATCTAAGAATCAAAAAAGAAAAACAGAAATCAAGAAAATACATTCCCAGCTTTGATTCACTCAAATCATCCGTCCACAGGAAGTTACAAAAACCAAAAGATCTCAGTAGGCCTAAGTGGGGAGGGAGTTTTTGGAACTCCTGCAGGGAGGCTTAGCTCCTGCAGTGTGCCCCTTGGCCCCATCCCACTGGACTACCAAGTGGTAGTCCTGGCCACTTTTCCGATCAGGACACCCGGAACCCACATTCTCCACTGGCTTAAGCTGCTGGGTTTTAGTTTAAGGAAGGCAAGTCTCTCTTTAACAATAATAATAATAATAACAACTGTGGTGTTTGTTAAGTGCTTACTAGGTGCTTAACACTGAAGAAACAGAGAAGGCAGGAAGAGAGAGGAGGAGGAGGAAACATGGAGAGGTAGATAATGCCCAGCCATCATCTTCAATGCTAAATCTTTTTTGGATGACTTTCCCTAAGGATTGATTGGCTTTAGCAGATTTTCTAATGACCTCACCAAGTGCAATTTCTTTATTTTTATCCCCCACTCAGAGGCAAATGAACTGAACTGAAATCCTAATTCACATCTCCATTCTCACTTCTCCAGATGAAACGGTCGGACTCATCGTCCATATCATTAAGCATGCTAAAATTTTACATTAAACATCTGCAAGGGGGTCTGAGCAAAGTGGAGAGGCCAAGGAAGATGGATTTGGCCTTGAGGCATGAATTTGCTCCAGTTTCGAAGCAGCAGGCTTAACCCCAAGAACATAGCCTCTGATCTTAAATTTGAAAGGAGTCGAGAGCAATAATGTATTTCACTGATGAAAATTTCAGTACAGCAGTGCAGTTTTAATACAAAGCACTGAGCTGAACCCTAGCCAGGGCCAAGCGGCTACTATGTCGGCATGTCCCTGTGTCAGCACATCCTGCTTTGACTCGTGCTGGCAGTTCTCCCAACTTCTGTCTCAACCAAGGGTGGGGCAGACCAAACAACCCAGTAATGCCCTGAGTCTAACTTCAGATCCAGATATAATCCCGCTCCACTACTAATGCTTCAAGGCTGGACATAACCAATGAATTGACACTAGGACACAATAAGCAGCCCAGATCTACCCGACCTGGAAATAATCAATGTCGTCACCATCATCCTTCTCCTCCTCCTCATCATCATGAATGAAATGAGCCCTAGTGGAAAGAGCATAGGCCTCAGAGTCAGAGGAACTGGGTTATAATCCTGACTCTGCCATTTGTCTGCTGGGTGACCTCGGGGAGGTCACTTGGTTGCTCTGTGCCTGTTTTCTCATCTGTAAAATGGGGATTAAATCCTATACCTTCTATTTAGACTGTGAGATTCATGTGGGATAGGGCCTGTGTCCAACCAGAATGTCATCTATTTACTCCAGTGCTTAGGACAGTGGCACGTAATAAACACTCAGCAACTCATTATTATTATGGTATCATTTTCCCCATTATTATTTTCAGCACTGGCATCATCACCAGCAGCAATATCATCTTTATTATTATTATAATCATCATTGCCATCATCATTAGAATTTACTGAAAGTAAACTCTATGCACAGCACTCTACTAGTTGCTTGGGAAATATACAGTAGAAAGGAACATCTTGAACCCTGGGCCCCATGTAGGAATGGAACTCATTTCAACCTGATTAACCTTTATGGTTCCCAGAGTTTAGTACAGTACTTGACTCATAGTAAGCATTTAACAAATACTATTAAAAAAATCACAATCCACTCCCTAAAGGAGCTTGTAATCCACCTGTGGAGGAGACAGGCGACCGATAGGGTGAGTCAGAGGGGCAGTGCTTGATTCCCCTTGGCCCTGAGCCAGTTACATGTTGGAGAGAATCTTCCTTCAGGTCTAGACAGTTATCAACCCCACAGTTTACTCCTATCCTGAGCAGCATTTATCTCCAACTGAATCAGTTTACATGTATCAGAGCAACAGCTCTCCTTTTTGCTCTCTGCCTTGCAGAAGCGAGAGTTTGTGGAGCAACCCACTGCAAGTAGAAACCCATAGGAAAGAGATCAAGCGCTCTTCTTCTTTCACCCAGGAACCACCATATTCAAAGTTCACCATCCTACTGACTGATTTAACTATATATTGAGACCGATTCGACAGAACGTGAACTGTGGGAGCAGTGCAGTCTGTTAGAAAGGGGAAAATGTTGAGCATCAGAAAACCCGAGTTTTAGTCTCAGCTCTACTACTTGTGTGTGACTGTGGGAAAATCACTTGCTCTCTCTAGGCCTTAGTTTCCTCTTCTGGGAAATGGGGATAATATCAATCAATCAATTATATTTATTGAGGGCTTACTGTGTGCAGAACGATGTACTAAGCACTTGAGAGAGTACAACGTATCAGACTTGCTAGACACATCCCCTGCCCACAAGGAGCTTACGATTTAGAGACTGGGAGTAGTATGGCACCATGGACAGAGCACAGGCCTAGGAGTCAGAAGGTCATGGGTTCTAATCCTGGCTCCACCACTTGCCTGCTGTGTGACTTTAGGCAAGTCACTTCACTTCTCTGTGCTTCAGTTACTCAATTCTAAAATGTGGATTGAGACTGAAAGCCCCACATGGGACAGGAGCTGTGTCCAACCCAATTTGCTACTTCCACCCTAGTGCTTAGAACACTGCCCGGCACAAAGTAAGCGCTTAACAAATACCATAATTATTATTATTATTTGAGGGGGAGACATACATTTGTTTTAATAAATTATGGATATGTACATAAGTTCTATGAGGTTGACAGAGGAGTGAATAAAGGGTAAGAATCCAAGTGCAAGGGCGACATAGAAGACAATGCAAGAAGAGAAAATAAGGCTTAGTCTAGGACACCCTCTTTGCTTGGATTTTGAGGGTAGGAAATGATATGATTAGATGTGAAAGTGCTTTGAAAAAATAAAAGTGCTCTATTAATTCAAGATTTTACTTTTTTTTTTTTAAATCGGAACTAAGAACCCAGCAATCTGATGCTTGACTGCAAAATCCTATCAATCCTTGACCATCAGAGGCATTGCTAAGAGAGGAAGAGTGAATGAAAAACTGGCCAAATGCCTCATAAATTTCCCTTCTGGTAGTTTTGGAACCTATTTACCCAGCTGAAAAAAGGCCCAAACGGAACCTTAAAGTACCTCCCATCATGTTTCCAAAAAGCAGTAGCAAAGTGAAAGACCAAATCTACCTAATTTACCCAAGGTTTGGTTCCTTCCAACAACAAAAATATGCACACTCTCCTTCTCAAACAGAATCTCTACTACTGGCTTGAAAGCATTCAATGAGTTCTTCCCCTCCTACCTTAACTTGTGGATTTTCAACTACATACCAGCCCACGCACTTTCTTCTCCTTCAACAATCTCACCGTACCTCAATTTCATCTATCTTGGTATCAACCTTTTGCCCATGCCCTCCCTCTGGCCTGGAGGTCCCTCCCTTCCATATATGACAAATCGCCATTCTCCCCACATTCAAAGTCATATGAAAATCACATTTCCTGCAAGAAGCCTACCTCAACTAAGTTCTCATTTTACCTCCTCCCTCTCCCTTCTGATTTGTCTATGCATATGGACCTATACCCGTTAAGCACTTGATATTCCCCCAACTCGCAACCCCACAGCACTCTTGCATATATCTGTAATTAAATTTAATTCCTGTCTCCTCATCTAGACCGTAGGCTCCTTATTGGCAGGGAACTAGTCTACCAACTCTGGTGAAGTGTACTCTCCCAAGAGCTTAGTATATTGCTCTGCTTGCAGAAAGCACTCAATAAATACAGAAGATTGATCGATAGATCGATGGGCTCCTAATGTTGGACCAAGCTGGGAGCCTTTATTTCCAGGATTGGATTTAGTCCCCACCAGCCAATAACTCTATGATCGAGCAGTTCTGCCACTCTTCTGGAAAAGGTCAGGGCTTCTTAATAATAATAATAATGATAAAAATAGTGATTATGGTATATGTTAAGCACTGTACTAAGCACTTGGGTAGATACAAGCTAATTGGGTTGGACACAGTCCCTGCCCCATGTGTAGCTCACAATCTCAAACCCCATTTTACAGATGAGGTAACTGAAGCATGGAGAAGTGAAGTGACTTGCCTAAAGTCAAAGAGCAGACAAGTCGTGGAGTCGGGATGAGAGCCCTTGACCTTCTGACTCCCAGGCCCATGCCCTATCCACTACGCTATGCTGCTTCTCCCAGGACTCTACACATTTGTCCTAAATTGACATCTGGAAGAAATAGCCCTGATTCCACACCAGGACCAAGGGCAGTGAGGGATCCTGTTCCTAGAAATTGCCCAGCCAGTCTGAGGGAGATATTCTGACCACATCCTCAAGCACCTCCGGGATTCTAAACTCTGGAACTTTGTGCACTGCAAAGTTAATCCCAGAGCCCAAGAAAATGTCCAGATGGGATTAACAGTAAGTGCTGCTGCCCACAGAAAATCACTGGATGAAGGAATACCCAACGGTGCCCAAGGGCATGAACAAAAGGCTAATCCTCTCCTGCTGTTGCAACTTCTAGAAGACAATCCAAGAGGACTTGAGAAATCAGAAACCAGGGAAAGTGCCAATCCACAGGATCAGAAAAATCGCCCCAAAGAAAAGACTAGGAGAAAAGATGTTGCCCTCATAAAAGATTACAGAGGAGCCCCAAAGCTAAGACTGTAAAGAGGATCACCAAAGCAACCTTCTTCCCAGCTCCAGCACTACAAATTCACTTTCATTTTGCTGTTACCCTGGCCTTTGTTCTAAAGAATCGATCAGTGGGTTTCTGATTTCTCAGTGCTTTTGCATGTAGAGTTGCTATGCTGAACCTCCCAGAAATATATCCATGCACTGAGTTAATCAGCAAGAGCATCTGCAGCAGTGACTCAGACAGAGAATGATTTAGCAGCTACACACACGACAATAATGCTTGCGTCAGAGTGGAGATGTCAAGAATATAATACATATTACCCATATAAGTGTTCCAAGATGGGTACCATCATTCTAATAATAATTGTAGTATTTGTGAAATGCTTATTATGTGACAGAAATGTACCAAGTTCTGGGTCAGTTACAACTTAATCTGGTTGGATACAGTCCCTGTCCCGTAAGGAGGCTCCCAGTCTAAGTAGGAGGGAGATCGGTATTTTATCCCCATTTAAAGATGAAGGAATTGAGGCACAGAGAAGTTAAGTGACTTGCCCAACATCACACAGCAGGTAAGTGACAGAGCCAGGATTAAGATCCAGGTATTTTGATGTTGTATGCATCTTGTATCTACGGAGTTATTTGTTAGCTATTCAAGTATTTAATTGCTTACCATTTTATCATTTATACCTGTGGTCTAACTCTTTTACCTATCGTATTTTTGGCAATTTCCATCTGCTTGGCTCTCCTGCTAGAAAGTAAGCTCACTGTAAAAAGATACTGATTCCTTTACTGCTTCATGTTTCCAAATGCATATAGTAGCCACTACTTAGATTCTGAGCCCCATGAGGGACAGGGATGATGTCTGACCTAATTAGTTTGTATACATCCCAGCATTTACAGCAGTGCTTGACACACAGTGCTTAGCAAATGCCATTCAAAATGTCATAAATGCTATTGGTAATTATTTACAGTTCCAAGCACAGAATTATACTTCACTGATGTTTCAATAAATCAATCAGTGGTATTTATTGAGCATTTATGCTGTGCTGGGCTTGGAGAGAATACAGTACAAAAGAGTTAGTAGGTACTTTGCCCACAGTGAGTTTGCAGTCTAGTTTCATGGCTGACCTGAGCTCTCTATGGCCCCTAGACCATTTTCAGGCATGATTTGTTAGTAATTATTTCTCTCAAATATGCTAGTTTTGAATTTTGATCTTGTTTTCCAAGATGCCAGACAAGAATGTCAATTTGACTTCTTAGAATGTGAGCCCTATCTGAAATAGTGATTGTGTCAGAGCTAATCATCTTGTATCAACCCCAGCGCTTAGCACAGTGCTTGGCACATAATAAGCACTTAATAAATACCTTCAAAATTAATATTGTTACTCTTACTATTATTATAAACAGCATGGTTCAGTGGAAAGAGCCTGGGCTTCGGAGTTAGAGGTCATGGGTTCGAATCCCAGCTCTGCCACTTGTCAGCTGTGTGACTGCGGGCGTCACAACTTCTCTGTGCCTCAGTTACCTCATCTGTAAAATAGGGATTAACTGTGAGCCTCACGTGGAACAACCTGATTACCCTGTATCTATCCCAGTGCTTAGAACAGTGCTCTGCACATAGTAAACGCTTAACAACTACCAACATTATTATTATTATAAACAAGTATGATACCAACTTGCTTTCCTAGCAATGGCCTGAGGGTGGAAATTGCCTAGTTGGTCCCTTACCCCCCTCACATCTTTTTCCCCACCTCCAACTGCCATCGGGACAGAGGAGGATCTAAAGAGTGGGGGCAGTGGGGGAGTCAGTCAGTCAGTCAGTCAATCACATTTACTGATGGCTCACTGTATGAACAACACTATACTAAGCTCTTGGGAGAATAAAATAAAATGATATAACAGACACATTCCCTGCCCTCGACGAGTTTACAGCCTAGAAAGGGAAGAAGGTGTGCTGTGAGCCTGATGAACTAGGATCTGCCCTGCACTTAGAATAGTGCTTGGCCTATAGTAAGCGCTTAACAAATAACATTCAAAAAATGTGACTGCAGCTTACTTGGAGAGCTCTGTGCTGTAATTAAGACTTTCAAGCCTGCCTTCAAGTTTTTTATAGGGTTAATTCAATCTCCATCCAAGTTTTCACTCTTAGGTCCACAGAGAGAAACTCTTCCCCTACATTCAGTGGAAAGGCATTAGTCCTCCATACTTGATTTAGTAATAATAATGGCATTTTTTAAATGCTTACTATGTGCCAAGCACTGTTCAAAGCTCTGGAGCACTGTTTTAAATGCTGGACAATCTGTATTTTGCCCTTGTGCTTAATCAGTGCTGTGCACCCTCAACCTGCTTCCACTCCTCTTCACCTGGTTGTAGTCCTCCGAGGAAAAGACCACAGAGCAGCCTGGCATAGTGGCTAGAGCATGGACTTGGCATTCAGAAGGTCATGGGTTCTAATCCCAGCTCCACCATTTGTCTGCTGTGTGACTTTGGACAAGTCACTTTACTTCTCTGTGCCTCACTTACCTCATCTGCAAAATGGGGATTGAGAAAATGAGCCCCACGTGGGACAGGGATGGTGTCCAAACCGATTGCCAGTGTTTAGTACAGTGCTTGGCACATTGTAAGCACTTAAATTTTTTGAACAAAATTAATAATTTTGGGAAATTTTTATGAACAAAATTAGAATCCAGTTTTGGGCCGTGATGTGAGTCATTCATAGAGGACAATATTCAGTTTAATGTATCAGTGTGGAACTCAGCATATTGAAGGTTCAGAATTCCAGTGATGAGTTAATCAGAACAGAGCGAAAATGGAAGGAAAAATAAAATAATTTTTTTTAAGTCCCAGAATCCTAGAAGTATTTATTGACTGCCTGTCAGACTACTTAATTTTGGAAATTTAAAGATGCAAAGATTAATTTATTATACTCAGGACATTTGTAAGTGATTGGTCTAAATTAACATGATCTATTTGTTAATAAAGTGCAACTTTCAGGGAGCTTATTCACCCTTCCTAGAGTGATTCTGTATTCGGCCAGCACTAAGTCTTTTGCGATATAAACTTTTCATTTTTAAACTATCGAATCCATCTCCAATTTCCACTCTGATCAAGCCTTACCCAGGAACTCCCATATTCATTCCTCACAGGTATTGAAGACTAGGCAAAAGTGAGGCTGACTCTGGGATGGACTTCAGCAGGAACCCCAGGTAACCCCCAGAAACACTATAGAATTGGTGCCCAGTCAATTTGTCTTCCATAACAGAGTGTGGCTTCTGGACAATGAAGCTCACACACAAAAGAATCCATGCAGAAGACTGTGATCACTTTTCCTAATCAGTAAGGTTCAGAGTCTTAATCCCCATTTTACAGATGAGGTAACTGAAGCACAGAAAAGTGAAATGACTTGTCCAAGGTCATAGAGCAGACAAATGACAGAGCCAGGATTAGAACTCAGGTTCTTCTGACTCCCAGGCCTATGCTCTATCCACTAGGTCATGCTACTCTGAGGCCTATGTGGGACAGGGACTGTAACCAATCTGATTATCTTGTATCTACTGCAGTACTTAATACAGTTCTTGGCACATAGTAAGTGCTTAACAAACACCATTTTAAAAAAAGGCTCACGAACATCCATGGTCTACTCCAGCAAAAAAAAAAAAAAGCCAATGTCCTAGAATTATGTTGCCCAAGGAGAGAACACAGCCCATTGATGTAAAGAAAGTTAAGGACTATAAACTTGATCTGGGCAAGGAATGCATCTGTTAATTTTGTTGCCCTGTACACTCCCAGATGCTTAGTATAGTGCTTAGTGTGGCTCAGTGGAAAGAGCCCGGGCTTGGGAGTCAGAGGTCATGGGTTCGAATCCCAACTCTGCCCCTTGTCAGCTGTGTGACTGTGGGCAAGTCACTTCACTTCTCTGGGCCTCAGTTCCCTCATCTGTAAAATGGGGATGAAGACTGTGAGCCTCACGTGGGACAACCTCATTCCCCTGTATCTACCCCAGAGCTTAGAACACTGCTCTGCACATAGTAAGTGCTTAACAAATGCCAACATTATTATGATTATTATTATTATTATTATTAAATGCTCAGTGAATACTATTGATTGAGTGCCTGATTAAAGAGGTAGAAAACTATATCCAAAAAAACCCAAGTATGTCATCTTGGAAACTGACAGTTTGGTACCAGTACAATACCCAGATTCAGACTAAACATTAGAGCAACCTTCTTTATGCATGTGAGACCTGATCTTAGTAGAAATAATGATAATGATTATGGTATTTGTAAAGTGTTCACTATGTGCCAAGCACTTTGCTAAGCACTGGAACAGAATGCTATTCAATTAGATCAAACACAGTCCCTCATTTGGCTCATACAGGCAGTATATTCAAAACATAGACCTCTTTGATCCAAGCCAACAACTCTCCATACTTGCCAGCAAATGGCAAGATAAGATGACAGGCAATGATGTCTTGCATCTCAATGAGTCCATTAAAATCAACACAATGCTCAATGCATCATGCCTACACTAAGAGGGACCTGTTAGGAGAATGGATGACAGCAGGGTACCCAAGCAACAGAGCTAACGTGAGCTGAATTATGGGAGATCAGAAGAAAATGTTTGAAAATGCAAAGAAGTAACTCCCAGATGTTAAATTTATAGGCAACTCTAAGGCAACAGCAGAAGTCAGCCATCAGAAATGGGGTGACTCAGAGCAGAGGCTTTGATGAGATCATTGTCCAAAGTGAGAAAAATGAAAATGAATGTAGACACTGGAGACAAAACATCCAACATAGAAGAGGCAGTCTTTACCTGCACTCAATGAAGAAGGGATTGACTGGAATCTCACCATCAGTAAGATCACATTTGACCCTGGACAGCTAAACATGATATATTCATTTAGGCAAGAGACACACTTGATATTACAATATGCAATTGCAACCAGGCAGTTAGAAAGTAGCAGAAGGTATAGCATTCATGATGAGAGTTAATGAGAGAAATTTGGTTAAATATGGTCCCGTTGAGGAAATAAAAAGACAAATGCAAGCTACGTTCAAACTAATGATATCCTTATCCAGCATTTGAGTAAATGTTGTTTATTACAACCAAAAGGTGAAATGAAATGATATCTTCTATCCACCTTGGGTTACAGGAAATAGAAGGAATTTGTTTATATATTAAGGAAGGAGTATTTCAGGCTTCAAGGAAATAATACAGAGAGCTCTTTCTTCAGGCACTAGAAGTATCTATCTATAAAAGAATCACCCCTCAAGTAAAATTGTCCCCCACCACCCTCGTCCTCCACCCACAGAACCAACTGATGGAAAAAAAACCCATAGCTATAAAACAGTTTTCTTCCTCTTGGGAACCACCACATTTTGCAAAGATGTAAGGTTCAATATAATACTGCTACTAAGGGGGAGAATACCCCAAAATAGGTAGAAAGAATAATAGGTTGAATTGGTTTGGTACCTTTATATTCTAAAGCACTTTAACATCAACTATCTCATTTTGTCTCCCAGCATCTCTAAGAAGTAGGAAGAAGAGGATATTATTTATCCCCATTATATGAGATGAGGAAACTAGACCACAGAGAGGTAAAGTAGCTTGCCCATTATCATTAGTATTATTATTATAATTCTTAAGTGCTTACTATGTTCTCAACTGTGGGATAGATACAAGTAAAATAGCTAAGACACAGTCCTTGTTCCACATGGGGTCCACAACCTAAGAAGGGGGAATAACAGGTATTTAATCCCCATTTTACAACTGAGGAAACTGAGAACCAGAAAATGTAAGTGATTTGCCCAAGGTACAGAGCAAACAATTGGCAGAACTGAACTTAGAACCCAGGTCCTCTAACTCCCAGGTTTGGGCTTTCTCACTAGGCAATGCTGCATGGCCTAGTAGATGGAACATGGGCCTGGGAGTCAGAAAGTCATGGATTCTAATCCCAGCTCTGCCACTTGTCTGCTGTGTGACCTTGGGCAAGTCACTTCATGTCTCTAGACCCCAGTTAACTCATTTGTATAATTGGGGTTGAGACTGTGAACCCCACATGGGACAGCAACTCTGTCCAACTCAATTTGCTTTGTATCCATCCCAGTGCTTAGTGCAGTGCCTGGCACATAGTAAGCGCTTAACAAACGCCATCATCATCATCATCATCATCATCTGTGGCGGAGCCAGAGCTGGAACTCAAGACTCTTGACTAGCAGAGCCAGCCTCCCTCCACTAGATGCAGCCAACCCGAAGGTTACTTTGTAAAGGAAAAAGGTTTCCCCAAACTGGGGTCTCTTTCTCTGGACTTGAAATGCAGCAGACTACCTAATACATAGAAAAAAGATTTTGACATACAATATGTTCCATTAGCAAAAGCAGACAGAATCTGAAAACTAGGATGAATGAGTTCACTAAAGAAAAGTCAGATGGAACTATGGCCACAGAATCCCATTCCTCACAGAGACCGCTTTATTTCTGGCTTGTCACCAGTTTGCAATAGGGAATGTTTCTCCCGGAGACCTCTGCAAGACTCCAAATCTTATTTTCAGTTTGTACGATTAAGGGTGTTACCTCCAATACCTTATTGCCATTTTTTTTCATTTTTATTGCTTGTCTTTGCGATGAACACATTTACCTAGACTCTGTATCTGGCAATAAAAATGGGAATTTCAAGTCCTTATGAAATCAGTGGACATTTGAACTCAAGATCTTCCATTTCTAATTCCTAAATGAAGAACTTTGGTAAAAAAAAAAAAAAGGAAGGATGTATCCATTCTAATATTAAGGGATTCATTGTCTTGTGGTTTTAAGGAAACTTCGTTTCAGTAAAAGTAATTCCTTGTGGAAAGCATTGATACTTGTAACTCTACTGTATCATCTTAGCTACTGTTACATAGGTTACAGTAGGGCACTGTATTACCTTTGGAAGTACCTTTATTTTGGCCCTATAGGTTTGGGTTAATATGACCCAGGACAGGCATTTGAAAATGAAACAGTATGGACCAGCCTAATCTACAAGACCTGAATGATTCTATGTTTACAACATGCTAAAGTGGTTTTTACAGTTATTGGGTGAATATTTTAATTGGAAAACTCAAAATCCTGGCAGGTCACAATAGATTTGAAAGAGTCATTAGAATCCATTGAGTAAATAACAGTTTTCACAATCTGTATGCAACCCAACCCATACACTTAGTGAACAGATCATTATGATGCCAAAGAAGAGAGTCGAAGTTTTCATTAAAGTTGGGCTCTTCTAAAGATTTATTTGGAGTGTGTGCCTTTGTTTCAAGAAATTGTTCTCTTGATAGCTTAGATTGATGGAGCTTATGCTGGTTGAAATGATCTGGGCTGGGAAGAATTGAAGATGTCGGGTGGAGCTTTTAAGCACAGGAAGATTTATTTGGGAACAGATCTGAAAAGTAGGACTTTGAAAATACACAGCAACACTTAAGGACTCTCCCCAAATAATATCAAAATG
Source organism: Ornithorhynchus anatinus (assembly GCF_004115215.2). NCBI lineage: Eukaryota > Metazoa > Chordata > Mammalia > Monotremata > Ornithorhynchidae > Ornithorhynchus > Ornithorhynchus anatinus. The sequence continues at coordinate 40,596,586 of NC_041737.1, read as the reverse complement.
ATAAATGTAGGCAAGAGAATATTCAGAGATGCCAACAGTTACGTATTGGCACCAAAACCAACCTAACAGTCAATACCTTGATTGCCTCAACTTCTACTGCTGATTTCATTCGGCCTGCATATATTTCCTTGCTGCTCCAAAGCTAAGTTTTTCATCTTTCCTCATAAATCCTCCCTTCCAGCTAACTTCCCCAACATCACTGACAGCATCATCATCTCTCCATTATTTTAGTCCAAAAGTTGGTATTATCTTCTCCATCTACACCCACTCCTTTGCAGAACTCATTTGTTCCCATGGCTTCAACTATCTCCTTGTGGATGATACCCAAATCTACATTTCCATCCCTGATCTCTCTCCCTCTCTCTAGTCTCACATCTCCTCCTTCTTTCAAGACATCTCTTCTTGCTTGTTCTCCCATCACCTCAAACTTAACCTTGTTCGAAATAGAGCTCCTTATATTCCCAACCAAACCCTGTCCTCCCCGTGACTTTACCATCATTGTAGATGGCACCACCATCCTTCCTGTCTACAAGCCCACAACCTTGGCATTATCCTTGACTCCTCTCTTTCATTATTGTTATTATTATGGTATTTATTAAGCATTAACTATTTTCCAGGCACTGTACTAAGCACTGGGGTGAATACAAGCAAATCAGGATGGACATAGCCCCTGATCCGCACTGGGGCTCACAGTCTTAATCTGCATTTTACAGATGAAGTTACTGAGGCCCAGAGAAGTGAAGTGACTTGCACAAGGCCACACAAAAGACAAGTGGCAGAGGCAGGATTAGAACCCATGACCTTTTGACTCCCCGGCCCGTGCTCTATCCACTGTGTCAGGCTACCTCTCTGTAAGTTAGAAGCTAGGTTCACTCACTCACTCTCGAACTCTTTGGCAAAGATGTGCCAGTATTTATGGCTACGGGTGGCAGGATTTTCAATGAGACAAAGCCAGAAAAATGTATGGTTAATTAAGAAAAATTACACTGACCTGACATTTCAGATGAAGACATAAATCTGCTCACCTGATATCATCCGAGTATTTAAGGACAATGTGCCTTTATGCCTGAATTATTCAAACAGAGTTTTGGTGTTTACACAATCACCATGGCATAGTAGACATCAATTGATCAGTGGTATTTGTGGAATGCTAACTGGGCAGAGCACCATATTAAGTGTTTGGGAGAGTACAAACAGACAGATTTGGAAGATATGAGCCCTGCCCTCAAGAAACTTACAAACTAGTGGAGGGTCAGCTATGTGCAATAATAATAATAATAATGGTGTTTAAGTGGTTACTCTGTGCCAAGCACTGTTCTAATATCTGGAGAACTGTTGTAAGCACTAGGATAGTAACTGATCCAGTTTAATTCTGAAGTGTCAGGTTTTTCTGTGGTCTGTCCCAGATTTGCTTTGGATATGGAGCCATACACTTTTCACAGGCTGTTTACTTTTCTGTTGTTGTTGCACTCAGCTTCCATCAACTGCAGGGGCTGCTTTTGAGTTTCAAGATTGATACAACTCCAATGTCCTAATGTTCTGGAAGGGGAAAGCTAAATCTCTGGAGCAAGTGATGGGGGGCTCACTAGTCCTGGGAAAAACACTTTATTATCAGATGGACTTTCTGAAAATAGCACAGGAGATGTTATTAGGTTCTACAGTGTGGCTTGTACAGTTATTTTTATATTATTTGCTGGGTGATATGAAGCTCCCTCTCAGGGTTACACCTGGAGAGTTTCCAGTCCTCTACCAGTCTCGACTACAGAAGGGAGAGTCAATCAGAGGCATATCATTCTGCCTGAAACTTAGGCAGTGGCTAGCAAGTGGAAGGCAATCTGCTACATGTCAAAACTTACCTGTTCTGGGCAGCAGCGGCATGGGAGAGAGTCGAGAGCGGAGACTCAAGTTTACTGCACAGAAGGAGACAATGGTAAACCACTTCCATATCTTTACAAAGAAAACTCTACGGATACACTACCAGAACGATTGCAGATGGAGATGGGTGCTCTGGGAGAGATGTGTCCATGGCATCGCTATGGATCAGAGACAACTCGGCAGCATAAGACAAGGCATGAAGCTATATATACTTTTGAAATGATATTGTTTTCAGGGAAAAAGCATTCAAGTAAATTACGTCATGGGTGGGGATTTGACAAAGGAAGGCCCTGTACTCTCTCACTAAAAGTTGGGGGATTGAGAGAGTGTCCTCAGTGGGAACTGAGGCATCCATCCTAGGGATATCCTGAGCCAAGTATGGGGCAACAGGTATCTGGTCTCCCACTTCCCGGTGCCTGATTGCTTGCTGGAGGCAAACTTGCATCAGTCGCTAATATGGGAGGGAATGGAGGGGAGCTTTCTCTCCCGCTCAGCACCTGAGAGTGGAGAGTAGTTTTCTTGGGAGTTGGGACTCAAAAACTGGATTATGTATTCATTAACAGAGCCAGAGCCATATTCAAAACTGAGGAGCACAGATGTATCTTCAGGAACTTTCTTTCCTTTCTACTGATTGTGAATCACATGTGTTTTAGACTCCTCTAAATTCTGTTATCGAGAGACAGATTTAGGGGAGAAGGAGAACGGAAAGAGCAGACTCTAAGTCCAGTATACACTTTAGCTATGATTTCCATTTAATGATGCACTGCGTCTGCACCATTTGGAAATGTTTTCCGAGGGAAAAGTGCAGACAAAATTCTTCATAGCCCTTTTTTGGGTTGAAACCGAACAGACTTTTATTTGAAAAGACTGAGCTGAGGGAGAGCGACACTTCAGTTTGGTGGCAGGGAAAGGATCTAGGAGTGTCTGGAGTACATTTCCGGCAGAAGCAGTGGAGTTAGCCCCATCAGGAGGGGATGCTGAAATACAGAGAAACGACAGTGATGGAACAGTTTAGAGCAAATGCAATTCTAGCCCCAGCTGGGGTGTGCTCAAAACTGGCATTTTGCCCTTTTTTTCTTGAAATCTTTCCTGAAGCTGAAATTATGAATACTTAGTTGGCTGAATCTTGCTCATAACATTGGAAAGATTCTGAAACTCAGGGCGGGATTCTCAGTGGTTCATTGGCTTAAGCCCTGGCTTTTTCTCCCAAGGGTTTCTGATATTATTGGATGGCCCTTAACAGGGCATCCCCACCGTGATCTTTATTCACTGGGTTGGGGATGACTCCTGGAAAGATCTACCAACAGCCAAAAGACTCCTCTTTGTGTCTGGAAAAGACACAAACAACCAGCTATAATCCCTCTGCTTCCTACAGCAGAAAAAGCAGTGTTGCCTAGTAGAAAGGGAATGAGCCTGGAAATCAGGACTTGGGTTCTGTTCCTGGCTCTAACAATTTCCTTCTGTGAGACCTTGGACATGTGGCTCAATTTCTCTGTGCTTTGTTTCCTCATCTGTAAAATGGGATTTAAATACTAAATTTCCTTTCCACTTAGACTGTAGCCTCATGTGGGGAGGGGACTGTGTCTGAAGGGATTATCTTGGATCTACCCCAGTGTAGTATAGTGTTTAGCACATAGAAGCAATTAGCAAATATAACAATTATTAGTATTACAACAGAGGTAAAGGAGATACAAAAATTCGCTGTCAGGAAAGGCAGGAGACAACCTGAGAGTGTGATGTGTAGTATGGGTTTTGTTCAATATTTAATTTTTTTTAAATCCCAAGCCCATTTCCCTGGGTCAGGATCAAAATCGCAGCTCCCTCTCCCTGTTTGGAGCCTATGTTTCCTAAATGGGCACTGGGAAAAGGGTAAGCCAGTTCATTTGCAAAGCATCTAAATGAAATTCCAAGTCCTAGATTCTCACAGCTGGCACCTATCATTCTTGTGACCCGATTAGTTCATCCAGGATCAGTGCAAATCAGTGAGTTTTCAGTGAGAATTCCTCGAGCTCCAATTAGATGACATTTCACTCCTATGGGTTGACAGATCCATAAAGAATGTTCCTTGCTTTCAACTCTCCAGATGTCAAATCGGATTGCAATCTGCCTGCCTCAAACCACAACTGGGACAGTTAAGAAAGAAAGCTCAAAAGGTGAGGTATTGAAAGTTATCAAGCAGGATTGCCAAGAAATTCACTGAGAGTTAAATTCAACCGTGGAAGTGTATGTGTGGCTAAAAAAGCTAATGAGGAGTCTACAGTCCAGCACTGTTCATATACAAGGACTTTCTTTTGTTGCGTTTTCATGTCTGTTGTTTATAGAGGCTGGTGGTGTTGCTACTTTTTCCTCCTAGTGTCCCGATCCACTTGAAGTCTCTGCTTAAAATGAGCGACCTCATCCTGGATGAAATGTGCATGTTAGTCTGCCTGCCAGAGTTGCTTTCCAGGTTGAAGCTCAGATGCTAAAAATGGAAAAGTCTGAGGTTTCCATTTACTGAATCTTTAAAACATTTCAGCCTGGCCTAGAGGAAAAATCATGGGCCTGAGAGTCAGAGGAACTAGGTTCTAGTCCTGGCTCTGCCACTGGCCTGCTGTATAATTTTTGGCAAGTCATTGAGCTTAATTCTGCCAGTTTCCTCATGTGTAAAATGGGGGTCCAAGACCTATCTTCCCTCCCTTTTAGACTGTGAGCACTACTTTGCCCAACCTTATTATCTTGAATCTAACCCAGCACTGGGTACAGTGCTTGACACAGAGTAAGAGCATAACAGGTACTACTATTAATCTGCCATATAATCAGTGGTCCATTATCATACAGTCATCATCTGTGTATCGTACTGTCATACATTATCCCCATCCATCCTACCCCAGGTCCCAACTGGCACCAACAACATGTGAAGAAGCAGATATGCCTTCCCAGACTGATCCCCTCCTTTCGCTCTGCTCTCTCTTCCCTCCCCTCCCCCCAACCTCTGTTCTTCCCCCCTTTCCTCCCCTCAGCACTGTGCTCATTTTTATATATTATTTATTACCCTATTTTGTTAATGAGGTGTATATCTCCTTGATTCTATTTATCTTGATGATGTTGTCTTGTTTTTGTTTTGTTCTGTTTTGCTTTGCTGTCTTTCTTCCCCGTTTAGACCGGGAGCCCATCACTGGGCAGGGAATGTCTCTATCTGTTGCTGAATTGTACATTCCCAGCGCTTAGTACAGTGCTCTGCACATAGTAAGCGCTCAATAAATACTACTGAATGAATGAATGAATATGTGCATTTTTGCAGCTATGGCCACATAAACTGTTAGAGTTGGGAATCAATAAATCAGTGGTATTTATTGAGTACTTACTGTGTGCAAAGCACCGTCAAAAGCACTTGCTTGGGAGAGTACAGTGTTTCCCCCTTTTTTTTTTTGAGGACAGTTTTTTTTTCTTCCAAAAAAACCCTTCTTAATCATTAGTTGATGACTTAAGTTCATTTTAACCTACTTTTCTCCTTCCTTTATCTCTGAGAAGATAACAAAAACAAAAGTAAGAGAATTTCAGTCCAAATGATGCAGTACAGTTTGGAAACACAAACTTGGGGAGACATTGCCCCAACCAAAACCCATGTCCAATTAAGAAAAAACAAAACAGGAGAGTTGGGAAACATTGATGCTAACATAATTGATTCATCAAACCATTGAGCCAATCCAGTTCCTGGAGAAAGAACTCTACATTTTACCGTCCTGGCTCTGGAAATTGCTTGTAGCTTCTATTTTTCAAAAGGCTTTTATTTATTTTATGGGCATCTCCACTGCAGAGATGGATAAAACTCCCAAAGCCCCAGAGTTTTAGTTTAGATAAGTGTACATTGGTCTGAATGCTTATCCAAATCTCTATCTAGAAATAGGATCTTTCTTTAGAGTCCCTGTAAAGGAGCAATTGGTAGCCTTGCCGTTTGCAGTTTTATTCCACATTTACAGTATAAAGTGCTTTGGGTTATAGCTGCCAGGGGCTCTATCTTATTATAAGCCATCTAATGCTCTCAAAGCACTTTCACAACCATTTATTTATTCTCTGCATCATATCCTGGAGGTCAGTGACTACAGAGAGACTCAGTGAATGCAATAATTTAGGGTTAAAATGCTCATTTTTTTCCAATTCTTTACCATTTTTAGCGCATACACCACAAATCTCACTATTATGTTCCCTCCCAATTCCCTTTTACTTTACTGCATATTGTTGCCAACTTATTTCAACCTCTTCAGACCCCAGGATCCTTCCCTTTCTTGGCCTCTGAAATCGAAATATCTGAAAGGGACTTCTTCGAAAGAGCCCAACCAAGCTTCTAGTGGCCTCTCATTCAGAAGTAGCCCAAAGACTCAGATGAGTCAAATCATCCAGAGAGTCAGTGAGAGACTTGGATTCAGGACAGATTGGTGGAGATCACAAAAATTTATAAATCTGAAATAACCCAAGAAAATTCAGCCATGGCACCTTTTATTTGGATTTTTTTTTCCTTTGAGTTGGAGTGATGTCATGGGGTTTGCTAAAATCCACAGGATTTTTTTTTTAATGGCATGTGTTAAGCACTTACTATGTGCCCGGCACTGTACTAAATGCTGGGGTAGATAAAAGCTAACCAACCTGGACCCAGTCCCTGTCCCACGTGAGGCTCACAGTCTCATCCCCATTTTACAGATGAGGAAACTGGGGCACAGAGAAGTTAAGTGACATGCCCAAGGTCACACAGCAGACAAGAGGCAGAGTCAGGACTAGAACCCAGGTCTTTCTGACTCCCAGGCTCATACTCTATCCAATAGACCCCACTGCTTCTTGTAATTCTATCATCAATACAAATGCTTCAAAAGCACATCTCAACCTTGGGAAGTGTGGCCAGAAAATGATTTTTTTCACTAGATGCAAGTCTCTTTAGGGCAGGCACCATGTTTACTTACTCTGTTCTACCCTCCTAATGGCTTATTAGGGTGCTCTGCATAGAGTAAGCACTCGGTAAATACCATTAATTGATTAATTTTAAAGAATCATCTGGCCAAACTCTCTTCAAACATCACAAACTGCTTTCCTTGAGTTGACTTTCATGTCAGGGAGGAGATTTTGGTGGGATGCTTGCTTAACTCCTTTAATCATTCACATCCATCAGCATGGTTACAGTTTTACCCGATTTTACAGATGAGATGAAGGCTGTAGGAAATCAACTGACTGTCACAGGCTAAAGAAGTAATAAATGATGGAGACAAAATCAGAGCCCAACATTGTTTGGCCTTCTTTTGTCCACTGTCCCCTACTTTTGTCACTCGTATTGCTCTTTTAGATTAAGGGAAGGATTTACTCTTGTGCTAATAATAATCTAATGACGAATCATCAGGCTGCTGATAAATGCTCACAAAATCCTCAAAAGGCTATACCAAGAGGCTTATATCCAGCAGAGTTCAAAAGTCTATTCCCTACTAGTAGCCTTTGTTTTATCACTAAATCTGGTTGTGTGACTTTGCAACTAAATATACTTATGAATAAAATTGTCTTCCAAGTTCCTTAAAATATAATTTTAATAATAAGCCACACTTGCTGATTTAGATTTTGTTGTAGTTGTTCTATTGCTCTGCTTGCTTCCTATCCTGCTTCATTTTGTGTGCTGTGGTTGGGTGAAGTCAGCAAGCAAAGGGTGCCTGAAGAAGCTTCAGTTAAGTGTGAGAAGAGAAGCAGCATGGCCTGGTGGAAAGAGCACGGGTCTGAGAGCCAGAAGGACCTGGGTTCTAATTCCAGCTCTGCCCCTTGTCTGCTATGTGACCTTGGGCAACTCATTTAACTTTTCTGTGCCTCAGTTACATCATCTGAAAAGTGGGGATTAAGACTGTGAGCCCCATATAGGACAGGGACAGTGTCCTACCTGATTAGCTTGTATCTAAACCAATGCTTGGGTTTTCCAGCACTTGGAACAGTGCTTGGCACGTAGTAAGCGCTTAACAAATACCATAATTATTATTATTAATGTCTACACTCTGCCATATTCCCTACCAATAATTTATTTTAATGCCTGTCCCACCCTCTAGACGCCACTCCTCATCTACCTCCGCATCAAACAGAAACGCATCACCATCAACTCTGTGGCACTCAAACAGCTCTCCCTAGCCTACCTCACCTTGCTCATCTCCCACCACAACCCAGCCTGGAAACATCACTCCTCTAATGCCACCCTACTTACTGTACCTCAATCCATCTCTCTCATTGTTGAGCCTATACTCGCACCCTCCCTCTGGCCTCCAGCACCCTCCCCTTTCATAACTGACAGTCAACCACTCTCCCCACCTTCAAAACCCTCCTAAAAGCTCATCTCCTCCAAAATTCTTTACCCATTCATCCTACTTCCTATAAACTCTTCTTTCTGTTTCATCTGTGTCTTTGAGTCTGTACCCCTTATGCACTTGATATATTTCCCACCCCTAGCCCCAAAGCACACATGTACATATCAATGGACTGTGCTATTCCCCTATCTGAAATATTTTAATATCTGTCTTTCCTTCTGGAATTCTAAGTTCCTTTTGGACAGGGCTTACGTCTACTAACTGTAGTGTATTGTACTCTCCCAAATGCTTATTCCTATGCTCTGTATTCATTAAGTGTTCAATAAATACCATAGATTGGTTGATTGATCTGAACATTCCCCTTATAAATGACATGAATGTGAAACGTGACTCTTTGAATTTGATCTGGCTCTGACTCAAAGAAATGGTCTTTAGCAGGGACCAAAACTGATAAAGAGTCAACAAACCAATACTCCTGGATGGGAAGATCATCCCCGAGCAAAAATTCCTGACAAACCTAGACTCTCTGGTACCTATATTCATCCCATCTGTTTGGATGGCACCATGCCCTTGTACAAACTAGAATGCCAATTTTAGTTTGGGCGGGGGGGGTGGATGGAGGGGCAAGATGAACACTCCACACGTGCCTGAGGCTTAAACCTTGTAGGATTTTTTTTACAATCTCTGATTGCCTTTTTCTTTAGAATGGCTACAACTAACAAACTATCCACTATCCAAGTAACTGAGGTTGCAGAAAGTGTTTTCATCATTACAGCTCTAACACCAGATGATTTTTAATGAGAAGTATCCTGTTCAATGTCAGTTTCCTTTTCACAGTGACTGATCCTCAGTTAAATGAAATCAACATAAAAAGGTAGTCCTTCTAAAAATGGCATGAAACCCCAATTTGGGTTGTATAGGTTTGAAATTTAAGAAGCATCCTAGAGGTTAGAAATGTATTGTTTAATACTCTTAACATTTCCTTTATACCTGTTCACTTTGCCTCTCATTAACCACTGTAGGCTGCCCTTCCAGGTATTTTCGCAAACCCCATTTCAATCTACTGATATTTTATCTAAGTTCAACTTCTTTGAGGAGGGTCTACATGTTTCCCTCCCACTACGTGAAAAAATGTTTCCTTTTGTTGTTAAGCTATCTTAAACTTTTGATAGGCGCTTTGACAATCTGATTTTGTAGTATTAGGTGAACCATAGTTCCAAGCTTTCCCTGTCCACAGTCTTCATGATTTTGTAGACTTCAAGTACATAACCACACAGGCTGAGTCTTTCTAGGCTGAAGTTAACATTTTCAGAGGGCGACAATTAACAATCAATCAGACTGTACGTTCATCATGGGCAGGGAAAGTGTCTGCTAATTCTGTGTTGTACTCTCTCATGCTCTTAGTACAGTGCTCTGCACATAGTAAGTGCTCAATAAATATGATTGATTGCTTGATCGTATTTACTGAGCACTTACTGTACACAAAGCACTGTACTAAGTGCTTAGGAGAGTACAATGTGACAGAGTTAGTAGACAGGTTCCCTGCCTACGATGACCTAGGCTTTAGGACCCTGACAAGCTCAAAGGCAGTTATACTAGACAGAAACACTCCATCCATGCGAAGTCTTTGGCAGTCACTACCATTAAAACCAAAGTTAACAGAGTACTGGATCCTAGGCAAAATGCATGTTCTAGCCCAGATGTAGAAACACAGACTTTCTGAGCAAGGGCAGCTGGGAGTTGATGCAAAGTAAGTTGATTAGTTCAGGCAGAATGGTCGCAATTCTGGGAGATGTATATAATTTTCTAAAATTGCCTGGGACAGCACGAACTAAAATGGGATCTATGGCCAATCTGGACAGGCATGAACGAGTGTGCTTTGCAAATCAGAAAGGAATGCATAATTCCCATAACGCCTCTTTCTGTCAAGGTAGCTACTGCAATCTGATGGGCCTTTCAACTTTTTTTAATTGAAAAGGATACAGATGTCAAGTGTGGGAGATGGTAAGCAGGAAAACCAAAGGCATTTATATTCGTCAGACTTCCCCACTGTTTGTTTGTAATGTATCATTAGAGCTTATTGCTTTCCAAAATGCTCAGACACTCAGAGGAATTTTACCTTGCACTGTCTAGCTATGAGTACCATGAAAGGTCTTTTAGAATTTGGCTCAGGAACTGCTGTACAAAGTTGACTATTCTCCAGAGGCCCAAACACAAATAATTATGAACCGCTGCTGAGGTCTAGCATAACGCTATGGTTCATCTATAATATGCTCAAGCAAAGTGGTCTAGTGGATAGAGCATGGGCCTGGGAGTCAGAAGTATCTGAGTTCTAATCTCGGCTCTGGAATTTGTCTTCTGTGTGACCTTGCACAAGTCACTTGACTTCTCTGTGCCTCAATTGCCTCATCTGTAAAATGGGGAATAATACTGTGAACCTCAAGGGGGCCAGGGACTGTGTCCAACGTGATTAGTTTATAGCTACCCCAACAATTAGTACAATGCCTGGCACATAGTAAGCGCTTAACAAATACCATAAAAACAAAACAATAAACATCCTTTGGGAAAACCATGGGCCCAATGGTGTGCAAATGCATTAATTCATTCATTCAATCATTTATTGAGTGCCTGTGTGAAAAGCACTGAACTAAGCACTTGGAAGAATACAATGCAACAACAAACAGAAACATTCTCTGCCCACAGAGAGTTCACACAATCATTTCTTCTGAGACTACATTACACTGGATCTAGATAGTATAACTTGTTGAAAGAACATTCCCTAACATGGGATGAAACCCATGTTCTGGCAGAACTAAGTGCAATTAGTTCAGTCTGGTCCTTGAAATTTCAAGTGAGACAAAGAAGAAAAATGTAAAGGGCTCTGTGAAGCCAAGAAGGAATTTCATCAAGGTCTTCCACAATGTGACCTGGTGCATGGTGGCAGCTGGAACTCTTAGCAGGAGAGAGGCAGAAGATGATCACTGTGAGGAAAGTGATTCACTGAGTAAAATCTTCAGGTCCAATTACTGATAAATTGTTGAAAATTCCAGTCTTTGCTTTAAAAAAAAAATCAGTCAGTCCATTGGTGATCTAAGCTTTACGAAATGGCTGGGTGTGGGATATAGGCCAGAGATGGGATAATTAAGATTTAGAGAAAACCTTGGGAATTGGTTTAGTTGAAAACCGTAATTTTAGATGATGAATTCTGTCAATGACTGCTCTTATGCAAACTTGTTATTTAAGCGTGATACAACCCACAGTGTTTTTTTTCCCTTTACCACAAGGTTCAGCTTCAGGAATTACGCAAGCTTAAGTTACTGACTCAGGCAGGTCTGGGGCAGAGCAACAGAGCACCTCATGGCCCACTCAAGATGGCCATCCCTCTTGGGATGTTAATAAAATGGCACCTGAAGCAGAGCTCTAAAGCATGGCCACTGTACATGTGGTGGTAGTCACTGTTTCCTGTTCCATCTGAGCATGCCCTTAAATTTATCAATGGTATTTATTGTGTTTACATAGTACTATACCAAGTGCTTAGGAGAGTTTAGCACTAGTAAACACAATCCCTGCCTTCAAGGAACCTAGAGTAGAGCCATGGAGACAGGTACTATAAAATAAATGGCCATTAGGAGGAAACAACAGAGTTTCAGAATATTATTCCCTGAGGGGAGGGAAGGGGAATGCTTAGATGCTATGAAAGTGATGAAGTGGCAGGATGGAGGGAAACTTGACAGGGAGAGGAGATATTAATCAGAGAAGGTCTCCCAGGAGAACTGTCATTTCAGAAGATCCTTAAGGATGGGGAGAGGAGTGATATTTAATATCAAACCTAGAGCACAGTTCCAGCAGAACTGAGCCTTTAATGCCCCCGCGTATTTGAACCTGCTGAGTTGTCCCTTCCTGTAAGGTCACCAAACAATTCTGCGTGAAAGAAGATTCCTCAGCAACTAAAAAGAAAACTTTTCTAAAAGCCTAACAATGCCATTTTAATGAGAGGAAAAGAAACCTGGAGCAGCAGACAAATTCTAGCTAAGTGGAGCGGGACTTAGAGGAAAAGACATTTTCTAAGGCAGCATCCTGGCCTCTAATGTTGCCCCGACCTTCAGTTCCTGCCCTAGCTCCCTTCACCAGTTGAGAGTATACGAAAGCCCACTCCAGAGACACTGGGAAGATATGGCTGTTGGAAAGAGCTAATGGAGGGTTGAGGGATGAACCCGAACAAGGGTCAAAATAAAGGAATCAATTTCATTGCTACTACTGCCTGGCCTGTGAGTCAGATCAAACCTTACAAACCCTGTTTTCAGACACACACACACACACACACACACACAACTGCACATGCGGGCACACAAACACACACAGCAGAATCTGAAAATAGAGATTTAATCACCCAAGGTAATGGCTTCTCTTTCTATGGCAAAGAGAATAATTTACTAAAGAAGCCTTCTTCTCCTGTTAGAATTTTTTCTTGTCCACTGAAAAAGGTTGGTCAAAATCTGTAGGTTATGTAAGGCTCTGTTGGTGGCTTTTTTAAAAAATTTGAATATTATCCACAATGAAATGTCTACATGCATATATGTGAGCATACATATGTATGTATCGAACTATCCTTCATTTCTGAAGTGATGCTACCAATAGTGACATCTTTTCTATGCATGTGAGTGAGGCTCAATCAACCAGTGGTATTTATTGAGTGCTTATCATGGCAGGGCACTGCACCAAGCTCTTGGAAGACAGTAAACACTGTGTGGCCGAGGAACACATCTAACAACTCTGCTTTATCGTACTCTCTCAAGCAATACGTCCAGTGTTCTCCACGCAATGGGAGCTCAGTATGGATTGTTTGATTACAATAGAGTTGGTAGAAAAGACATGACTGATGCTCTCTTTGGCATCATTTTTCTGTAGAACCAGATCTTTGTTGAAATAATGGGTTTTACCCTTACAGGACTACATTTTGAAGGTGGTTATTTGATAGCCTGATCTTCACAAAGCCTTCCTTCACTAGAGAACAATGCCTCTCCCAATTACTGCATTGTTGGGGCAGAGGCACAAATGGTGACAGCAAAAGGCCTTTATTTTATAAATAGGCAAGGGTCATCATCTCTTATCATCTCATGGTATTTATGGAGTCCTTACTACCTGCAGCATACTGAAATAAGTGCTTGGAGAGTGTTATACAACAGAGTTGGCAGATGAGTTTTCCCTCCGGCCTCTGTGTCTGGCTAGCTGATGAGCGACTGGTGCTGTCCTTTTATGGAGACAATTCCTATTATCTCTAATTTCTAATTTGAGATTGTTCTCTATATCATCCTTCAAAACAGAAAATTTCATTAATCTTCTTAACCCTAGGGCAGAAGATGCTTATCATATCCCAAGTGTGATAGCAGACCAAGGTTTGGATCCCTTTTCAAGTCACTCCATCCCCCTCTTTGACCCCAGAAATTTTTTCAATGCAGAATTCAGTTACACAAACTTTGTCCCCAAGATTCCCTACATTTGGGGGGGGGGCAGGGGGAAGGGGAAGGGAAAGACAATGTAGATGACCCCTCTACACAAATAAGGCATTTCAAGAGTTCAACTGGCCAGGATCCTCAGAAATGTGGATGTCACACCTGAACACTGAGGAATGGAGAGGGAGAGAGAGAAAGCGACAGTGTGTGTGGCAGAGGGTGAGAGAAGGAGTTTGCCATCTCCGTTGTAAGGCAGAAAACACTGGAAGCCTCTGTACTATAAGGTTATTTAGGGTTAAGATGAAGTTGATTATATATATGCATATATGTATATAAAACTTACACACTTGACACACAGTTAATAATGCAAATGCCTGGCCCAAAGATAAACAAATCAGTGAATCAATCGGGAAACATGCAACAGATGGGAGAATCCTAGCTTCACTTTTTCATCCTCTCTAGATATCCTTCCATATGTCCAGTCCCTTTCAGAGCTGAAACAGGTTGGGGAGAAATTTCTCTCCAAATAAAGTCTCCTATTTATAGATCTGGCCTGATACATGGCTTCCTTCCCACTGCCCCCTCCATCCACTGAAGTTTCCTGCTGCCGGGGCTCTCAAGGAACTAAGAATGAAATGCTCCAAAGGAAAAAAACAACGGGCATGCCAGCAGCCCAAACACTCATTACAGCAGATCCTGTTCTCACACAGAGCAATGAAAGCTCACCTTGAGATACTGAGGAAGTGTTATGTTGTAACTGCTTATCCATTGATGCTTGGCTTAGCGTGAGTTAATCATGTTACCTCCCATTCCAGAAGGTCACACTAACATCTGCTGGTACTTAGCCCCTGTTAATGGCATCACCCCATCCCAATGTAAGCCAGCAGTCCACAGCATAGGCAATACGTCCAAAATAGCCACGCTTCAAAATTTTTCCAGCACTTCCCCTCGTGTGTCTTACCAGCACCACTCAAAATCTTGGTTAAAGAGTCGGTAACAAATGTACCCTCTCAACCCCACCCGGAAGCCCTGCAGCTCAATTAGCCAACCCGTTCATTCATGCGCCCGCAGATCGATGCCTCGGTGCTCAGAAACCTTTTTAATTCTCCTGCTTTCCTAAATGGCAACTGATAACGATGCAGCTGACACTCAGTAATTGCATCATTATCGTGGTTTCTCACAAGATTTATACAATAAAAGCTGAAACCTCCCCAGGACCCTATTTGTAACAATGTATCAAACAGAGTAACTCACAGCAATTAATGGGGATCACCTCTGCAAGTGCTGGTTGAAAGATGAAAATTAAATGGCTCTTTGCTTACTGCGGATGATGATACCCAGTGATGCTGACCTTGGCTTGCCATACAACCTTATATTGAAAAGGATCTTCATCAAGAGAAGCAGCATGGTGTAGTGGAAAGAATACAGGTCCGGGAGTCAGAGGCCCTGGGTTCTAATACTGCTCTGCCACATGCTGCTGTGTGACCTTGGATAAGTCATTTCTCTGTGCCTCAGTTACTCCATCTGTAAAATGGGGATTAAATCCTACTCCCTCCTACTTAGACTGTGAGCCCCATGAGGGCAGGGACTGTGTCCAAAATGATGAATTTGTACCTATTCCAGCACTTTGAACAGTGGTTGACGCAAGCAAGTACTTAACAAGTACAATAATTAAATTATTATCACTCCATAATATCAAAGTCAAAAGCACAACCTGGGGGAATTTTTCTGTCCTGAAAGGACACTAAGTGATCTGCTCCCTCTTCTCTGTCCACATCTGGGGTGACCAAAGCTTTATTGCTGTTGGCTTCACAAACCTAATCTCTCACTCTGCTGAACACCTTGTCCCAGGAAACAACAATTACCTTTTAAAGCCACTTTTCCACTTGATGACATCCAGTGGTTCCTCCATCGTATAAGCTTTTGCTTATGTCCTTCAGTGTTTCCCCACCAACTGACTCCATCTACCCCCATCTTCATCATCAAAATGGGTTCCAGTCTCTGTTAAGCCCTGAAGTTTAATCCTCATTTCTCTCAACCCCTATCTCAGTTCTTCATTGCTTCTTCTGTAAATGGTATTTGTTAAGTGCTTCCTATAGATCAGGCACTGTACTAAGCACTGAAGTAGATACAAGCTTGTCAGTTTGAACTCATTCCATGTAACACATGCATAGGACAGCCTTGCTATTCCTTTCCACCTTTCAAACTGCCTCCTCCTCCACCCATTCACTCCACCCACTCTCCCTCCCACTTGCCAGTGTAACCCCTGAACCCCGCCTCCTTTTCAGACTCATTCTCAAGATGGCTTCCAGTGCTCAATGCATTTATTTTCCCAGTAGGAATAAGTTTAGAGTTTAGGAAAACTCTTAGATGGAGAAAGGAAAGTTCTTTCAACATTGAGCTATTTTGCCTTTCACGTGTGGGGTCTCATTTAGCTATTCCTACACCTGAAACTGTTTCTTCCTCATGAGAGAACCAGAAGGAGGAGAAGGAGAGGTAGGAGAGATAGAACAGGTTGCAGGTTTTGAACCACAGTCTCACCCCTGTTCCTCCCACTATATCTCATCCCAGAATGTTCTCCAGTCCATAGCCATAGACTACAGTGGAACTGGGTTATTATTATTATGACTGATTGATTGGTAAGTATGATTGATTATGGCTGATGCTGGTGGGTCTTCAGGTACAGCTGATAATTACCTCCCTCCCCCATCCTTTTTCAAGGTATTTGTTAAACACTTACTATGTGCAAGGCACTCTACTAAGCACTGGGGCAGATACAAGCTAATCAGATTGAACACAGTTCATGTCCCACATGAGGCTTAAAGTCTTAAACCCCATTTTACAGATAAGTGAAGTGACTTGTCCAAGGCCACACAGCAGACAAGGGGCAGAGTGGGGGTTAGAATCCAAGTCCTTTGGTCTTCCAGGCCTGTACTCTATCCAGTAGGCTACACTGCTTCTCTTTTGCCCCTGAACCCTACCCTCCCAGGCCCAAAACAAGATGAAGGAAACACAAGAAGCACTCTCTGGGCCAGACATCTGACAAACCCCTTTAATGGTTCCAGCCTGCCTCTTTGAACATATAAACGTCTGAGGTGCCCAGATTGTCTGAGTCATAGACAACTTTTAGCCCTCAGAAGGCACTGAAGTGTTAAACAATAAACATAATAATCCAGTCGATGGACTGTAAAATCACTTCTCTCAAAAAAAAATCAATGCATATTGATTACTGTTACGTTTGAGACAAAGCAAGACATTTAGGCTCTGGTTCATACACCCCCCTATGCAAATTGGTTCAATCATCCATCCAAAGGGAGGTAACTGGGGCTCAAAGCATCTGTTAGAAGGCTGAGGAGACCCAAATTTCCTTCATGAAGATACTTCTCCTCTTTTGAGTGTTTATGTAAAATAGGCAATTGGCTTGCTAGAAAGTGGCTTTACTGTTGAAGAACTGGGTGCAATAGAAACATTAAAAATGCATTTCACAGGCAGTTTGAAACTACTACATACATGAATCAGCAAGGGCTCAGTTTCTACCAAAGACATATCATTATGTTACTTCCTTTCTGCTGTTTATCTCATGAGAAATGGTTCAGCATACAAATGACTATTTATGGGAAGGACAACAAGGAAGACAGTGGGTGGAAAGGACCTCTAATCCTAGCATAGGGCACAGGAAGAGTTCAATTACTACTGGCAAACTCTGAGCCAACTCAATCAGACCTATGGATTTAGTAAAGATGTCATTATGAAAATAATATTGTTTGCCGTTAAGTAGCATTTTGTAATTTATAATTTTTAATGCATTTAGTAATTTATAATGTTAATCTTCATTCCTGTTTAATTGAAATCATTGTTCGTACCCTATAACAGTGAAGGAAATTTAGAAACAGGTGTTAATTGACTTGCCCAAGGTCACGCAGCATATTAGCTGCAAGGCTGAGATTTGAACTCACAGCCCTGGAGTTTCCACTCCACTACTTAACTTGAGGGACTATGCTGACAGACTGTTCAAAGGCATCACATCTTGTGGCCACCTGATGTTTTCCATCGATCAGAATCCACTAAGTCTTGTTTCTGAAAATCTCAATGCTTTTTATGCCACTAATTTCTAGTGCCCGCCCCCTAAAATGCCAGAGAAGGCAAGTCTACTAGAAAGCTGTCCATTACTTGTGGAGATAGTTCTATGTCTGCAATTCAAGAGGAGGTGAAAAGAAACAGAATCTGTTTTGCCAAACCAACCCATGCCTCCTGTAAGTGATACATCAGGGTGAACAACTGACTGAATCATTCTTCATATGAAGAGGACTTCTGTAGACTATAGGCTCATTGTGGTCAGGGATCGCTTTTACTAATTCTGTTGTACTTTTCCAATCACTCAGTACCATACTCTGAACACAGTAGGTGCTCAGTAAATACCACTGAAGGATTAAAAAGATGAGGACGGTTATATTGTATAGGTTTACTGTTTAGTCTATGGAGGTTTAGATTGTAAGCTCCCCTCTAGACTATAAGCTCATTATGGGGAGAGAATGTATCTGCTAATTCTGTGGTATTGTACTCTCCCAAGCACTTAGTACAGTACTCTGCACATAGTAAGTGCTCAATCAATACTACTGATTGATTATTAGGTCTAGAGTCCTGGAGTGATTTCCTTTACAATCCTTCGTTGACTATGGGGCCTGAGATTTTTTTTCTTTCCCAATCAGCTCTGCTTCCTCTGATCCCTTGGTAATATAGGCTGCTTCCCTCTACCAGATCTGATCAGAAAAAGCTCACTTGGTGGGGAAGATGACCCCTTTCATATACTAAGTGCTTGAAGAGTACAATGCAACAGAGCTGGCAGACAAATTACCCACCCTCAAAGAACTTACAGTCAAGAGAGGGAGACAGCGTGGCCTAGTGGCAAGAGCACAGGCCTGGGAGTCAAAGGGACCTGGGTTTCAATGCCGGTTCTGCCACATATCTGCTGTGTGACCTTGGGCCTCTGCCTCAGTTACCTCATCTGTAAAATGGGAATGTCCAGCCTGATTACCTGGTATCCACCCCGGCTTTTAGAACTGTGTTTGGTATATAGTAAGCATTTAACAAATACCATGGTTACTATTCTTGGATAGACATTCAAATAAATTACATATATATACATAAGCGTTATGGGGCTGAGGGTCGGGTGAATATCAAATGCTTAGAGGGTACAGAACCGAGCGCATTGGTGATGCAGAAGGGAGAGGGAATAGGGAAAATGAGGGCTTAGTTGGGATAAGCCTCTTTGAGGAGGTGTGATTTTAGTAAGACCTTAAAGGTGGGGAGAGTGTTGGTCTGTATCTCCTAAATGCTTAGTACAGTGCTCTACATACAGAAAGTCCTCAATAAATACCCCTGATTGATGAAGTGTAACCCTCGAAATCTCAACCCACTTTGTTCCACAGTTTGAACTGGGTTTGCAGTCATGCAAGGACAAACCATGCCTACAGCTATCATGGCCAGAGAAGGAGGAAGCTGGCTGCTTCCCGCGCCACACCTGGCAGAGGAAGAAACCTCTGAATATCAGCTGAGTCCCTGGAGAGTTGTCTTCTCTTTTATTAAATTATTTGGAAGAGAACAGTACATCTTAACTCAAAGGAGTGACTGGGAAATGTTCTTCTCCTCCCTCATCGACACCCATGCCCGTCACCCCCGCCGATTGTTCCGGACCTTTAACTCTCTCCTTAGGCCCCCTGTTCCTCCCCCTCCCCCATCTCTCACCCCCAATGATCTGGCCACCTATTTCCTCACGAAAATCAACACGATCAGGTCTGAGCTCCCCAAAGTCACCCCTCCGCCTCTCCCCTCCCCCCCACCAACCCCCTCCCCTACTTTCCCATTCTTCCCTGCAGTATCCTCAGAGGAGATCTCCTCCCTCCTCGCAAGTGCCACCCCCTCCACCTGCGCCTCGGACCCCATTCCCTCTCACCTTCTTAAAACCATCTCCCTTTCCCTCCTCCCCTCCTTAACTTCTATCTTTAACCACTCACTCTCCAATGGCTTCTTCCCCTCTGCCTTCAAACATGCCCACGTCTCCCCCATCCTAAAAAAACCCGCTCTTGACCCCACTTCCCCCTCCAGTTATCGCCCTATCTCCCTAATACCCTTCCTTTCCAAAATCCTAGAACGAGTCGTCTACAATCGCTGCTTAGAATTCCTTAACTCCCATTCTCTCCTAGACCCCCTCCAATCTGGCTTCCGTCCCCTCCACTCTACCGAGACTGCTCTCTCTAAGGTCACCCATGACCTCCTTCTTGCCAAATCCAATGGCTCCTACTCCATTCTAATCCTCCTTGACCTCTCTGCTGCCTTTGACACTGTCGACCATCCCCTCCTCCTCCATTCCTTATCTCACCTTGGCTTCACGGACTCTGTCCTCTCCTGGTTCTCCTCTTACCTCTCTGGCTGGTCATTCTCGGTCTCCTTTGCTGGAGCCTTCTCCCCCTCCCATCCTTTAACTGTTGGAGTTCCTCAAGGGTCAGTTCTTGGCCCTCTTCTGTTCTCCATTTACACTCACTCCCTCGGTGAACTCATTCGCTCTCACGGCTTTGACTACCATCTCTACGCAGATGACACGCAGATCTACATCTCCGCCCCGTCCTCTCCCCATCCCTTCAGGCTCGCATCTCCTCCTGCCTCCGGGACGTCTCCACCTGGATGTCGGCCCGCCACCTAAAACTCAACATGAGCAAGACTGAGCTCCTCATCTTCCCTCCCAAACCCAGTCCTCTCCCAGACTTCTCTATCACTGTTGATGGCATGACCATCCTTCCCGTCTCTCAGGCCCGCAATCTCGGTGTCATCCTTGACTCGTCTCTCTCGTTCACCCCACACATCCTATCCGTTACCAAGACCTGCCGGTTTCACCTCTACAATATCGCCAAGATCCGCCCTTTCCTCTCCACCCAAACGGCTACCTTACTGTTACGGGCTCTCGTTATATCCCGGCTAGACTACTGTGTCAGCCTTCTCTCTGACCTCCCTTCCTCCTCTCTCGCCCCGCTCCAGTCTATTCTTCACTCTGCTGCCCGGCTCATCTTCCTGCAGAAACGATCTGGGCATGTCACTCCCCTTCTTAAACAACTCCAGTGGTTGCCTATCGACCTCCGCTCCAAACAAAAACTCCTCACTCTAGGCTTCAAGGCTCTCCATCACCTTGCCCCTTCCTACCTCTCCTCCCTTCTCTCTTTCTACCGCCCACCCCGCACGCTCCGCTCCTCCGCCGCCCACCTCCTCACCGTCCCTCGGTCTCGTCTATCCCGCCGTCGACCCCCGGGTCACGTCCTCCCGCGGTCCCGGAACGCCCTCCCTCCTCACCTCCGCCAAACTGATTCTCTTTCCCTCTTCAAAACCCTACTTAAAACTCACCTCCTCCAAGAGGCGTTCCCAGACTGAGCTCCTCTTCTCCCTCTACTCCCTCTGCCATCCCCCCTTTACCTCTCCACAGCTAAAGCCTCATTTTCCCCTTTTCCCTCTGCTCCTCCACCTCTCCCTTCCCATCCCCACAGCACTGTACTCGTCCGTTCAACTGTATATATTTTCGTTACCCTATTTATTTTGTTAATGAATTGTACATCGCCTTGATTCTATTTAGTTGCCATTGTTTTTACGAGATGTTCTTCCCCTTGACTCTGTTTATTGCCATTGTTCTTGTCTGTCCGTCTCCCCCGATTAGACTGTAAGCCCGTCAAAGGGCAGGGACTGTCTCTATCTGTTGCCGACTTGTTCATCCCAAGCGCTTAGTACAGTGCTCTGCACATAGTAAGCGCTCAATAAATACTATTGAATGAATGAATGAATAATTTCCTTACAGTACCAGTATCCCATACGGTATCAAGATAACTAAACATTATAAAATGTAAACTAGAAATATCTCAGGCCCTAAAAAGTTCACCTCTCATTTATCTATTATTCACCAGCTGCAGTTCAACTTGCTCTCCTATGCAGAACACTTTTATTAAATGACTCCTATTACCTATTAGAAAGGAACTCAAAACACTTATCAAATTTTAAACACTTTAAGGGTCTTAATTCCGCAAGGAGGTGCATAAAGAACTAGAGATGTTCTCTCTGACAAGGAGATAGGGACAGAGAGCTAAGTGTCTTGCTGAAGGACCACTGGATGAGGAAGGTCTGGAATTATAAAAGTAGGCTTAGAAGAGAACCATACAATTCTTTACACATAGCAAGTGCCCAATAAATACCATTGATAATACCATAGCCCTTTTTCTACCAATCCAAAACTGACTCATCTCAGGTATATCTTCCACATGGTTTAGCCCGTTCCCCTGCTGATAATGTACCCACAAATCAATTAATCCACTGCCTGCTCCCTTGATGTTTAACTCATAACCCAAAGCAATATGGGTCTTGAATGAAGGCAAAAACATTTCCTTTCCCTCACTTATGATTTTAAGACTGCAAAATCCCTTATGACAGAGGCTGTGCCATTGATATGGTGCTCGCAGTCTTCAAAAATAAAGATTGAATAATACTTTGAGTTGATATGATATTTTTATGTTTCTACAGTGTTTTTACATCATATTCCATTTTAGTCTCAAAGTGTTCATATGAGGTATGTTTTATCATGCTCATTTTACAGAAGTAGAAAACTAAGATCCAAAAAGGTAAAAGAGCTAATCCAGTAGTCCGTAGCAGAGGAAAAACTAAAACACAGGTTTCATGCCTTTCAGAGGCATGTTTTTTTTTCCCCCATGAGACCATAATGACCGCTGACCTGAAAAAAAAAAGTGATTATAGTCTCAATCAATCAACAGTATTAATGAGTACTCATATGCAGAGCACTACATTAAGAAATTTGGAGAATACACAATGGCTTTTTTGGTTTGTTCACCGCAGCTTTTGACTCTGATCATCGTTACTCCTGGTAATGCTACCCAATCTTGGCTTCATCAACAAAATTCTCTTTCTTCGTATTCTTCCCATCTCTCTGGCCAGTCACCTTCAGCCTTTCTCTGGAGTCTCTTCAGCGCCTCAAATGCTAATTGTCAGTGTCCATAAAGGTTTTGTACTGAATCCTCTACTTTAATCGCCTTATATTTACTTCCATAGCTTCAGCTACCCCCTCTTTGTGAATGGTTCCCAATTTTATATTGCTAATCCTGACCTAGACTGTAAGATCCAGGTGGATTACCTTGTTTGAACATTTCTGAAGTCTTTCCTATAACTTGAGGAGATCAGCATATTTCTCCCAGATGTCTGGCAACAGATATCTCTTCCTAGGGAAGAAAAGTTACCATCATTGCCTGGGCAGTCCACCATCCTTTCAAGATTTCTCTCCTTTCAAAGCCAACATATGATTCACTTTTAATCAGAGAAAGCGAAGAATGGTAATCAAATGCAAAACTTCCAGTACAGGCTTCCTGTAATGAGGTCCTAACCTGTGCTGATGTCATATTTCTAATCTTGGACTTCCTGCCTAAACAGGTGAAGAAAAAGCCCAACTACTGAGTATTCAGATACTGTAGATGATGCCATTTTTCACTTACCAACTCGCCCCATAGGTATTAATGTGTTTCCCCTCTTATAGAAGGTTACTGACACCTTCAAGAGGACCCCATACCCTGCTCTTCCTCCTTCTTTGATTACTATCTACTGTTTTTCTGGACACAATGACAAAACCCTACCCCATGAGCACTATTCATTTTCTGCACCTACGGGCTCAAAAGGACAAATGAAGATGGTGTTCATTTTAAAATGATTTTTAAATTCACCCTCCCATTACTAATTCCTCCAGGCATCCTTCCGGAGGCCTGAATGCTAACACTGCCTTCCAGTTTCTCCTTAGTGGTTTAAACTCGAGTAGCCATGAGACTCTCCATGGGAAAAAAGGATAGAAGCTGGAGAAAAGGATGCAAGCAGTTTTGATGAATCTGCCTTTCGGAGGAGAGGTGAACATTGGGCCTCCAGATTGAGAAACATTCCAGAACTTGAGCAGCACCAGCGACCCTGAATTGTGACTCTGACGGCACTGTATTGGTTCAGGCATGCTCACCCTCCAGAAATCCACTTCAAAAACCCTAAACTATTTGGAAAAGGTAAAAGACAGTTTACTGTTCATCCTCTATGATGGGTGCCTGGGACATAGCATAACTAAAGTGGACTGGTAGAATATGGAGTTATTTTCTAATGGGTAGGAGGAGACATTTAACATTGGGAATGACAAGTGAATTTCAGTGTCCCACACAGAGGTTTCTGCTCCAAATGGCAGAGTTTCTGCTCTACGTAGGTCTCGTGTTTGATGACTCTGATATCTCCCAGAAGTCAGGAGCACCAGGGTGTTGATTAACAGATGGATCAAGGGCAAGAGGACATAAATAGCTGAATTAATGAGCCAGCATCACCTCCAAACTAGAGGGTCTCAGCCATTAGGCCCAATGCCTGAAAATATTTTCTCGTGAAGCAAGCAGGCAGATTAGATGACAGTACTGCTCTCTTTAATCTAAACCCTGTTTTCCAGGAAAGAAGGAAGCAGAGAAGCACCAGATGAGGAACAAAAAGCTAAAGAAACCAAGCTTTGGGAGAGAGTTACTGGCCTAGAAAAGAACCAGGAGAGGAAAAGTTGGGGGGGGGGGGGGTGTGAGAGAGAGAGAGAGAGAGAGAGAGAGAGAGAGAGAGAGAGAGAGAGAGAGAGCTCTGCAAATAGTAGGCAGTCAGTACTGGATAGTATTCTGCTCACAATAAATACACAATAATTACCTCTGCCCTCATAATAATAACTATGGTATTTGTTAAGCACTTACTGTGTGCCAGGCACTGTACTAAGCGTTGGGGTGGATACCAGCAAATCAGGTTGGACACAGTCACTGTCCCACATGGGGCTCAAAGTCTTAATCCCCATTTTACAGATGAGGGAACTGAGGCCCAGAGAAGTGAAGTGACTTGCCTAAGGTCACACAGTAGACCAGCGGCAGAGCTGAGATTAGAACCCATGTCCTTCTGACTCCCAGGCCCATGCTCTATTCACTAAGCCATGCTTCTTCTCTAATCTTCTTTCTAGCCTTGAAGTCCCTCCATCTTCATATCCAACAGACTACCATTCTCCCTTCCTTCAAAGTCATCCTAAACTCACATCTCTTCCAAAAGTCTTCCCCACTTTTCCTTTGTCTCCTATGCACTAAGATCTGTACCCTGTCTGTAACAATAATAATAATAATGATAGTTGTATTCGTTAAGTGCTTTCTATGTGCCTGGTACTGTACTAAGCACTGGGGGAGATACAAGCTACAAAGTTGGACACACTCCCTAACCTACATAGGGTTCACAGTCTTAATCCCCATTTAACAGATGAGGTAACTGAGGCCCAGAGAATTGGAGTGACTTGCCCAGGGTTACACAGCAGAGATGTGGCAGAGTCAGGATTACAATCCAGATCCTTCTGACTCCTAGGCCTGTGCTCTGTCCACTAGGCCACAATGCTTCTCTAACTCCTCTTAATTTTAGTAAAATTTTCTTTGATTATATAGAGCTGTTGGGTTTTTTTGCATTTTAAATAGGTCAGAAACTTCCAAGAAACATATAGGTTTCAGTATCATTATCAAATGAATATGCAGTGTACACCTATATTTTTCAAGAAATGTTTTCCTGGAAGCAGCATGGCCTAGTCAAAGGAGCATTGGCCTGGGAGCCTGAGGACCAGGTTTATAATCCCAGCTCTATCAATTGCTTGCAGTCTGATCTTGGACAAGTCACTTAACTTCTCTGTATCTCTGTTTCCTCAACCATAAAATGGGGATTCAATACATGTTCTCCTTCCTACTTAAACTGTGAGTCTGTAGTGGGACATAGACTGTGTCCAACCTGATTAACTTGTATCTACCCCAGCTCCTTGAACAGCTTGATACTTAATGGTGTTTAACAAAAATAACAATAATAATAATATTATCCAGTAGGCTGGTTTGTCATGCAGTGTTGTCCCAACTGTCCAATGCTCTGGCTCACCATTTTTTTGAAACTGGTCTTCATTGCTTTTTATTAAGTTTCGTTTGTTAAGACCTCCCTGTTTGAATATGCCACATTTCAACTCTTAATACCATAGTGGCAACTTTGATATTATCATATAGAAACTGAACAAAAACTAATGGGCTTGTCCTTTTTCATTTTTGATTTTTGTAAAAAAAAAAAAAAAGATCAGGTAGATCCACTGTACCCTATTCTAGTTAAGATGGAATAACAGCCTTCGGGAAGATAAAGTGAAAGGCTTATTTCTCTTTCTCCAATGAGGAGAGAATCAGACAATATCCTAACCGTGGACAATGGAATGGGTTACTGAGGAAAATCTGGGAGTCTGCATGCATGGAGAATCAAAACAGCTAAAGCCTTGTCTGTCTGAGAAGACTAAATTATGATCACATCTGCAGGTAAAAGGATGGATCATGGTCACTTTCAGACCTTAGTTCAAAGGAAAGATGGATTTGTTTTTGTTTTGTTTTTTATTTTAGGATCTGTTCCATTTATCTTAGATGGGGCTCAGCTGGCCAAAGAGATGGAATTTCTGGACTCTTCCCTTTTGTTTTCTTCCATCAAGGTCCTGGTTGGAATGAATTTTGTTTTAGAGTCAATTTGGACAAATACAATATCATCCTTTTCCCTAATTTCTAATTACACTTTTATATCTCTGCTGGAATCAAATGATCACATCATTTTCTGGGCCAATTTATTTGCCTCTGCTTCTTTGAAAACTTCTCACACCAACATTCAACTGTGTCTTTCTCTGTTGACACAAACACTCGACAATTCCTCTCTCTCTAAGCACTTATGCTGAGGATAGGTTTAAATTCAGAAGTTGTTCCCAACCATTTTTTCCATTTCAGCCAATCTCTGGCTGATTAAGACACTCTATGTAATGATTAGCCATTCATAGACTAATAATAATTGCATTACAAGTATCAAATCCTTACAACAATGTATTCATTTTTCCTCAGAATTGTTTTTTTTTTGGAAGGTGGGCATATTCCAATTTCAGACTAAGGAATTTGATTTTTACTCATGACTGTGTTGTTGAGTTTAATGATGCCTGGTAGTTTTTCTTCCTTTTCAGTAAACTTCTCTCTCACTACATAAACTATATACTGTTACTTCTACTATATACTATATTACTACCAAATTTTACTATTTTGAATCCCAATTTAAAATATATATGAAAATAAAGCAACAGATTGGATTTTGAAGGTCTGATGAGAATTTCCTGGTGACAGTAGTCCATTTCCATAAATTGCAGTTTGATTTAAAAAAAACACATATCTATATCCACTCCCCAAAACAAGGACCTGTATTACGACCAGCTTAGCATGTCAAATCATCCATTTATCATCTCTCACTGGATGATAAGCACTTACTGAGTCTCCTACCTACATACCAGATACAGTCCAGCAAGAAAGAGGCCAAAAGACCAAAAAAAAAAACCCCTTCAATCATGAGACTCACAACTGAGGTGGCCACATGAAGAGAACTTGCCTTTCCTTTTGGTGATTTTCTTTTCTTCAGGGAGGCGGTTGACCCACATCCTAAGGGTAAAAATCACTGGAGATGATGGAATGTCTTTGAGTACGTCCTGGTAGAGGGTCAAGAAATCTTTCCTCCTTCTCTTTCTCCTTCTTCTCCCCCCTCTCCTCTACTTCCTCCCTTGCCTTCCTCCTTCTTGATTCTTTGACACTTCTCCTTCTCCTCCTACCAAGGCTACAGTTTTAGGTTCCTTGGACAGGCTTGGGGGTGAGGGAAGGGGGAGAATGGAGGAATAAGGGAAGCAGAAGAGAGAAGAGACAGAGTAGCCACCCAGATGCAGGATTCAGGATATAGGCTCCAGCTGGATGAATGGCAGGGGCATACAATTGTACTTTGGGGATGGAGGTTGGAAGGATTAAAGCAGAGTGAGATGACTCTGGCTGGGGTGAAGGAAGGACATACCAGCAAAAAAAAAATAAATAAAATGACTTTAATTAAATGACCAGTGAAAATATCCCACAGATGTTTGATGAACTGGTGACACCAAGACCAGGAAACCCCCTTTTATACCTCCCTCCTGTTCTTCCCACAAACCCCCTGGGGAAGACTTCCAGGAGAGTCTGAGAGAAGGTGAAGAAGGTAGAGCCTAGCTTGAAAGATCATTTGGCTTTAAGCCTGAGATGAACAGAATGAGAACCAGGTGGCAGAAAGGTTCAGGTGTTGGCTGACTAGAGGAGGAGCCTGGAGCTGAGATTTGAAGCTGACCCAGAGGGATGGAGGGAGTAAAGGAAGACCGGAATCAACAAAAGATGATTTTAGTTAACAGTATTTCACTATAAGAATATCAGCATTCCCACTTCATATCTACAATCCATTGAGCCTATGAGATAGCAATGACAGTGGCAACAGAATACCTGATGATGATGATTATAGTATTTAATAATCTTGGTATTTGTTAAGCGCTTACTATGTGCCGAGCACTGTTCTAAGCACTGGGGTAGACATAGGGGAATCAGGTTGTCCCACGTGGGGCTCACAGTCTTAATCCCCATTTTACAGATGAGGGAACTGAGGCACAGAGAAGTGAAGTGACTTGCTCACAGTCACACAGCCGACAAGTGGCAGAGCTGGGATTCGAACTCATGAGCCCTGACTCCAAAGCCCGTGCTCTTTCCACTGAGCCATGATTTGGCTCTTACTTATGATTATGGCACTTACTATGTGCCAGGCACTGTTTTAAGCTCTGGGGTAGATGCAAGCTAATTGGGTTGGACACAGTCCCTGTCCCACTTGGGGCTCATAGTCTTAATCCCCATATAACAGGTGAAGGAACCTCAGTAAAAAAGTAAAGTGACTAGCTCAAGGTCACCCAGCAGACCCCAGGTCCTTCTGACTTCCAAATCCGTGCTCTATCCAGTAGACCACTGTGCTTCTGAAAAAAGCCTGAAGAAACAGTGCTTCTTGCTCTTATTAAGAGCCACCCTAAGAGTGATATATGGGCTGTTTTACAACTCCAACTTATCTCTCCACTTACCTGACTTTCCCTCTGGTATTGCATCACTGTTAGCAGGGAACATGCAACTCTTTTGTCTATGTACCCTCCCAAGTGCTTAATATGTTGCTCTGCACACAAAAAGTGCTCAATAAATATCACTGATCAATTGATTGATTGATATCCGGTCTCTGAGTTGATTAAAACTCCACTTGAACCTGTTTGGATTTCTACTTTTTTACTTTCTCCTGGCTATGAATTCCACAAAGGTAATTGATTTCCCACTGAATGAATTCTTACACCCTTCATGGTTTTGGAAACCAGAGACATAACCCCTTTCATATTGCATTTTTCAAAACTCAAAAATCTTAGTCTTCCCAGGCTGTCCTCAAAAGGTCTATTGCACCTGTTCCATGGTGGATTGGTGCATTTTACTTTAGGAAAGATAATCAGGTGAAATCTTTCAAGATGATCCCATAAAGTAGAGGTTTATAGTGCCTCCTGCTTCGGTGTCTGCATAATTAAAATTACAAAGCTGCCTGATCTTATGAGCAAGGGGTAGCACTGGGGAAGAAGAAAGTGGCTTAATAGATGAGAAGCAGTGTGATTTAGTGGATGGAGCATGGGCTTGGGAGTCAAAAGGACCTGGGTTCTAATTTTGGCTCTGCCATATATCTGTTGTGTGACCCTGGGCAAGTCACTTAACTTCTCTGGGCCTCAGTTACCTCATCTGTAAAATGGGGATTAAGAGTGTGAGCCCCATGTGGGACAGGGACTGTGTCCAACTTGATTAGCTTGAATCTACCCCAGCACTTACAACAATTCTTGACCCATAGTAAGTGCATTACTAGAGAAGAAGCGTGGCTTAGTTGAAAGAGGATGAGCTTGGGAGTCAGAGGACATGGTTCTAAGCCCGGCTCCACCACTTGTCTGCTTTGTGACTCTGGGCAAGCCACTTAACTTCTCTAGGCCTCAGTTAGTGGGGATTAAGGCTGTAAGCCTCAAGTGGGATAGTCTGATTATCTTGTATCTACCCCAGCGCTTGGAACAGTGGAAAAGCACATAGGAAGAGCTTAATAATGCCATAATTATTATTATAACAAGTACCATAATTATTATTTATGATTATTTAAGTGGGACTTTCCACTGGAGCTGACTCCCATAGCAGGGACAGGAGGCACAAAGTCTTTCTGGGCATATTTGTGAGTTGCAAGGTGGGAAGTGGGCTGGGCACATGATCTCTGCTTACAATCCCCCATCTGGGCTTTCACAGCCCTCCGAACAGGGAGGATGTTCTCAGGATGTGGGAAGTTTTTGCAGCAGCAGTGCGAGAGCCAGGATAGAGCTGCTTCAGTTTTTCCTTCCCCTCCTTCCACCTCCGCAGATGCGCACCAGGGATGGGTTCCTGGCTGGTGTCAGATTGCGACATCTGACCGGCAGATGGGAGGAGGCGCCATGTTGGGTTGTAGTTCAACCCTTTTCCCTCCGAACTCGTAGGGTGTCCAGACGAATTTGTAATCCAAGCATATCTTTTTATGCAAATTGCACCCCCCACTGTGAACCCACTCCATCTCCCTTATCATCTTTAAGTGTTCGTAGAGCATTGAACCTGGTTTTCCGAATTAGGATGGGAGAAAACCAGGGCCTTGAGAGAAGGGACAGATCTAAAGAGAAATGAGTTGGAGGAAGAAGCCACAAGATGACTCAACTCTTCCCTGATACCTGTTGCTATGACAACAGGTATCCTAAATTGATGCTTCTTATTTATGGGATACAGATGGTGATATATTGTCAAAAATATTCCTTGGATAACATTTCAACTTCCCTCCTAAGTGCTGAGAAACACAATGCCTTGCCAGACATGATAAAACATACTGAAAAGGCCAGCGCTCTTTAATTCCTCAACTACATCTGGAGTTTTTAAATTCATGACTGTTGTTTGGCATATGTATGCTACAGCATGAAACTTGGGTGGCTCCCCATGCTTGCATTTTATGCTTATGCTCCAGAATTATGACATGCAACTGCGTCAATTAATGGATCCTTGCTTATTTTTAAACTGAAGGCATCCTAATTTACACATAAAATACCCACTAGGGGATGGACATAATGACCCAACTCTTTTATGAGCCAATTATTCAGTACGGTATATGTACCAATTTATTGTTGGGGGGGACTGATTTTTTTTCATTCACTGTGTAGCTGACTCCATATGGAATACTAATGAGAGGTACAGGGTATAAAAAAAATGCTGTAGACCTAAGGGATTTTTTGGTCTAATTTTTCCTTAGAGAAGATCTTGTTTCACAGCTTTATAGTGCGGTCATGATTAAGTTGCTGGTTCTGATTTTTTTGAGGAAGATGTGTCGATCGGGAGTCTTGTCACTCTTGTCTGGAAAATTATTTCACTCTCCTGGGTCAAATGGGAGAGGTGCACGTTAAGGATAATTTTCCTTTTGATGTTTACAGATAATTGGCTATTGGTCCCTTCCCTCCCAGTTTCTATTCTCCAAGGATAACAGAAGCCTGGCCTATGCATTTAAAGCCAGATGACACAGGGAGAAAGGAAACTTTCACCTTTAATAACAGCATTAACTTTCTTTGAAGAAAGTCCACAAGAGAATGGCTGATTTAAAAGATGTGATATTGTCCAACAGATGAGTCTGTGTGCAATTCACATGGCTCCATGATGGTTCATCGCAATGGCCTCCAGTGATCTGTGGGCATCACCTAACCCCGCAAGTCACTTTACCCAGTCCAAGGGATGTGTTTTTATAAACAGTGTTTTGGACAAAATCGGTCATCATCATCATTATCATCAATGGTATGTATCGAGTGATTACCGTGTGCAGAGCACTCTCCTAAGAGCTTGCAAGAGTACAATACAACAGAGTTGGTGGACATGTTCCATTCCCACAAAGAGCTTTCAGCCTAGAGGGCAGAGTGACATTAATATAGATAAATAATTAAGAAACCATAATTTATAAATAATTATCATAATATTATTCATTAAATAATGAATAATTAACGAATGAATACAAATGAGATAGGGAAGTTAATGATATTCTCAACTGTGATGCAAGTTTATGCTGAGGAGCAAATTTGGAAGGAAAAATGAGGAATTCAGTTTGGCATATATTGAACTTGAGGTCCTGGGGGATATCCATGAATGTCTTAAAGGCAGGAGGACATAGGAGATGGCAGGGAGGAAGAAGGTTCCCAAGCAAGAGCATACTGGAAGCAGCCTGCCTGGGTGAAAAAAGCAAAATACTCCACCCCATCTTGAATGCAATGGAGCTCTTCCACTATCAGCAGAGAAAACAAACTCCTCCCAGAATACCCCATTAGCTTCTGGGTAGTTAGGCAAAATAAACTCCACCTAATCCTTTTCTTCCTTACTGAACACACAGTCATGCACACAGTAATCACTTAGTAAATTCTATTACTCCTATTTTCCTGCAAATGTTTTTGTCACCCTCTTAAGAAGTCCTGTTTCAACAAGTTAAAGCACCTTGTTTGATTGTGACCTCACCATCTACTGAAACATGTTCTGCTCAGATCTAGAATTGAACCATACATTAGAAAGAGTTTCTCAGTCCCCTCCCACACCACCTTTCCTTAAATCCCCACCCAGGATTTGAAGGACTCTAAATCAACACACCCTTTGGTCTACTGCTCATGGAGCTGAAGCTCCTTGAATCCCAAGTTCTAGAGATTCCACACCACTTCCTCTGTGGCCTAGTTGAGTTTAGCTAATATTAAATCCCCACTCCCACCAGGCTTCCCTCAAGCTGTTCATGGGAGGGTGAGGTGGGGTGTTCGAATGACAGAAGCAACATAGCCTAGTGGATAGAGCACAGGCCTGGGAGTCAGAAGGATCTGAGTTTGAATCCCAGGTCCACAACTAGTCTGCTGGGTGACCTTGGGCATGTCACTTAACTTCTCTATGCCTCAGTTACCTCATCTGTTAAATGGGGATTAAGACTGTGAACCCCATAGAGGGCAGGGACTGTGTCCAACCTGATTAGCTTGCATCTTCCCCAGAATTTAGAACAGTGCTTGACACATAGTAAGTGCTTAACAAGTACTATCATTATTATTATTATTAGTTCCTAAGAGGTGCTTCCCTATTATAGCCCATTCTCTGGTTGAGGTGCTAGAATACCCAAAATGAGGTCATCAGGAGGAACAAAGAAGAGGAAAAAAGGAAAAGGTCTACATAATCTAGTCCCTGAATAACTATGAGTAGGCAGTATGTGGCTTATAATATTCCTTCACAGACTTCTGTTCAACCCTAAAGTTTTGAAACTCACAGTGTGTTGCTTTCTTGTTGAATATGAAGAAGTTGAACAACTTTAATTTTCTTTTTCTCTTAGAACATGAAAGATAACTTTTCCCTGCAGTGCAGATCCTGAGTTCCTTTTCTTCTTTCTTGGTTTTCCATTTCCAGAAAAGGGTGCTTTTTTTTGTTTTGTTTTTAAAGTCTTCTCTTCTTGATGGCTCATTTTTGAATTTCACAAGAAATTTGTTTTCGGAGACCTTCTCTGCCTCACTTACACACCTGAAATAATTGTCATTTCTCATTTAGAGATCTTACAGGTGACTTACATCAATCGTCCTTTGGCTAATAGTTAATGTTATCTGCAATGTGACTGTTCTAATTTTAGGCTCCTGACTGAAGCTGTGTCCTAGAGTTATGAAGTATCAGTGATAAAACTAGAATTTGATATCTCAGTTTTTCAACTTACTTGTATTTAATTAGTTTCCAAAATCCGTTCCGGCCTTATTAAGATTAAATTCTAATTCACTGAGAGGCCTGAAAATTGTTTGTCCCTAGAGAAGGTCCTTTGGGGTGTTCTAGTTAACTTCAATGAGGAACAGGGTCAAATTTAGAGAAGGAGGGCAGCCTAGTGGAGCGAGTAGGACCCAGAAGGACCCAGGTTCTAATGCTGGCTCCTCCACTTGTCTGGAAAAGTCACTTCACTTCTCTTTGCCTCAGTTACCTAATCCGTAAAATGGGGGTTGAAACTGTGAGGCCCATGTTGGATGGGGCTGTGTTCAAATTGACAACCTTATATCTACCCTAGTGCTTAGTACAGTGCCTGGTGCATAGTAAGAGCTTAACAAATGCCATAATAAAATTGGAGGTGATCAAAACATAATCTGACTCCTTTAATGGGTTTCCTTCAGCTCTGCCTCTCCCACCCATTTCCTTGGCAACCTAAGGATCTCGGTGAATTCACTTTGAAATATTCAGAGCCCTAGTGTATTGATGGTGCCCAACATCAATAAACATAGTGTAGAGGTCTTGAATTGCTCTCTGCACTTTTCCTGTATTTGTCATGTTGCTAAGATCGTATCTGTTGTGTCTCTTTTTTATCTGAGCCATACTGAGATTTTGGTTGTGCACTGTACTTCAGTAATCTATCCAGGACCCTGTTAGAATCCTGCCAGCAATGGAGATCAGGGTAATTCCTTTGTACATCATAATTCCAAAAGCAGGGCAGCTACCCAATAAGATCAGGTAGCAATCATTGCCTTTAAATATGTCATCAAATGAGTAGGAGATATTTAATCAATCAATGGTACTCATGAGTGCTTACTATGAGCAGATCATTGCACAGAAATTCAGGAGCAATCAAAAATAAAAAGGTGGAAATAAGGCAAAAGTAGGTAAAAAATGATGACCTTCAGAACACTGAAAAGACTGAAATAATAGATGCCACTTAGAAATCGCAGGTCTGGGAGTCAGAAGGACCTATATTCTAATCCTAGCTCTGCCACTTGTTTTCTGTGTGACCTTGGGCAAGTCAGTTAACTTTGCTGTGTCTCAGTAACTTCATCTGGAATATGGAGATTAATACTGTGAACCTCATGTGGGACATGGACTGTGTCCAACCAGATTACCTTGTAGCTAACCCAGCACTTAGTCCAGTAACTGGCACATAGTAAGCACTTAACAAATATCATTAAAAAATCAATCAATCGATCAATCATATCTATTGAGCACTTACTTGGTGGGGAACACCGTACTAAGCACTTGGGAGAATACAATATAACAGGACCTTACTGCCTAAAAGGAAAAAAATACTACTGACGCTATAATAAATCCCACTGAGGGCATGAAATATCCATTAATATCAAATCAATGAAATTTGTATGTGCCCTTAGTCTATGCATTCACATCTTTTTTTCATCACTCAGAAACAAGACAGATTTGAGAAGCAAAGCTGAGTTAGACTATAAAGTTGATTCTTTACAATTTCTTTGTGGTAATGCCTTCTAAACTCTCCTTTTCCTAATAAAGTCTGGTAATCTTGACTTCTCCCTTTAACCACAGAAAACTTCTTTTCTCATAGATGCTTTCTGGATGGGTCTTTTTCTGAAATGTCAGTATAAGGGGCTACATTGGCCAGTGTCTGCACACAGGTACCAAAATACCATCTATTTATTGCTTCATGAGTATCTGCTGTGGAAAATAAGCACACTTATTTAGAGTGGAAGCTCCTTTTTTTTTAAGGTGAAACAAATGCATAGATGTCCCTAACAACAGACGACTTGGCAGCAAAGATCAACGAGGTGATCCGCAACCAGGAAGAGATCCCTTCTCTCTTGTCCCATATTGTCAATCTCCAGCACAAAATCAAAATACTCATTA
The DNA here is from genome assembly GCF_004115215.2 of Ornithorhynchus anatinus. Classification (NCBI taxonomy): domain Eukaryota; kingdom Metazoa; phylum Chordata; class Mammalia; order Monotremata; family Ornithorhynchidae; genus Ornithorhynchus; species Ornithorhynchus anatinus. Next base: position 40,561,318 of record NC_041737.1, on the reverse strand, counting down.
CAGCAAAATGATTTGCCCTAACCTGGCAAGACTGTAAGCTCATTGTGGACAGAGAAGGTGTCTGTTATACTGTACTCCCCCAAGAGCTTAATATAGTGCTCTGCACACAGGAAATGCTCAATAAATATGATTGACTGAAGGCTGCAAAGTTAGCTCCACCTCCATCCCCTCCTGGACCAATCTGGGCAGCTGTCCTCACCCAGGTCTAAGATCGTCTTCTAGACTGAAAGCCCACTATGGACAGGGAATGTATCTCCTATATTGTTACACCGTATTCCCCCAAGCACTTAATACAGTGCTCTGTACTCAGTAGGTCTTCAATAAATACGATTGACTGTTGTTGTTTCTCCTTGCAATTAGTGATAAAGTAATAACTAGTTTTCTTAGACCTGGAGAGCAGTAATAAGCGCTGAGCCAGCTGTATCCTAGTTTAATAATAATTGAGAAGCAGCGTGGCTCAGTGGAAAGAGCACGGGCTTGGGAGTCAGAGGTCATGGGTTTGAATCCCGGCTCTGCCACTTGCCAGCTGTGTGACTGGGCAAGTCACTTCACTTCTCTGTGCCTCAGTGAACTCATCTGTAAAATGGGGATTAAGACTGTGAGCCTTACGTGGGACAATCTAATTACCCTGTATCTCCTCCAGTGCTTAGAACAGTGCTCTACACATGGTAAGCGCTTAACAAATACCAACATTATTATTATTAATAATAATTAGTTCCTCTGTTTCTAAAAGAAACACCATCAAAATGTTTCCTTAGTGATTGTCACACAGAACTGAATCATGCTGTGGAAAACTATCTAGTTCATTTTTCCCCCACTCACTAGCATTTCTCACAGGAGCTAAACAAGGAAAGAATATGAGTTTAAGACCCTCCAAATTCAAGAGTGATTTCCCCACCACTTCATGGAATTTGGTCATTTTGCAACAGTGACATAGAACACATGTCAGCAACATACATAATCACAATATGGTGCTCATGTTTGCAGCATGATTCACATTTGTTAATTCTGTTAGCTCAATGGATATAAGAATCAGAAAAGAAGTGTTATGGCTTAGTGGAAAGATCACGGGTCTGGGAGTCAGAGCACACTGTTCTAATTATGGCTCTGCCAATTGTCTGTTGTGTGACCTTGGACAAGACACTTAACTTCTCTTTGCTTCAGTTATCTCATCTGTAAAATGTGAATTAAGACTGTGAGTGCAAAGTGGTGCAGGGACTGTGTCCAAACTGATTATTTTGTATCTACCCCAGTGCTTAGTACAGTGCCTGGTACAAGTTAAGTGATTAACAAATACTATTTAAAAATAAGTTTTTTCCAAAGCCCTGGATTGCTCTCTCTGGAGTCACTTAACTCACTCAGCATTACCTTTGAACATTCCAGAGCTGAATGAATGTTCTGGAACATTCATTCATTCATTTATTCATTCACTTGTATATATTGAATGCTTACTGTGTGCAAAGCACTGTACTAAGATCTTGGACAGTATAATTCAGCAGTAGAGGCAGTTTCTGCCCACACTAGGCTTACAATCTAGAGGAGGGGAGACAGACACCAAAACAAGTAAACAGGCATCGATATAAATAAATTCAATTATATACGTACTATACATACATACATAAGTGCCATGGGGTGGCGGGGGAGGGGGAAGAGCAAAGAGTGAGTCGAGGTGACGCAGAATGAAGGGAAAGCTGAGGAAAAGGGGGCTTAGTCTCAGAGGGTTTTACGCTGAAATCTCCCATGCACAAATACATGAAAGAAGGGAAAAGTCTCAATGTTATTATTTCTCATACCTTCATATTATATTATCAACCAGCATTCAATAGGTAATCTAATACTTATTCATCCAAACTGAAAACTGCCTTCTGTAGAAGACTGGGTTGTTGGCAAGCCTACATTAACCTGCTAAATAAGGAAACACAAATTGGATTGGTTAAGAAGATGTTACCCAAGGCTCACAAATAACTATTAGACTCTTGCACCAATTCTAAACATTCAGTAGGAATATTAGGCCTGGAAAAATGTCACCAAGAAAAGGTGAAGTCAAGAATTGAAGACCAATTAAGCTGAGACAAAAAGGAAGAAAAATCTGCCTGCAGAAAGTTCCTGAAAACCTCCACTTAGAAATGGTTAGAAAAGTCTTATTTAATTCTAAGCAAAAATGGAAGTGTGACAGTTAGCCCCTTCTTCATTTTCTCCAAACTTTTTCCAGGAAAAAGAAATGAGTGGTAATTCAGATTGTCAGAAGAATAAAAATAGGTCTCGATTGCCACTGTCATCATCCTTCCCATTATTCTCCTCATCATCATTAAAATGATTTGCTTAGAACCTGCTGTGCATGGAGCTGTATACTAGGTGCATGGGGAAAATAGAGCAGCAGTGGTAATGGTATTTTTTCAGTACCTCCTTGTTGCAAAGCACTGTACTATGTGTTCAGAAAAGTACCACAGAGAGAAGTGACATGTTCCCTGACTGCAGGGAGCTTTCACTTCAATAGGGGAGAGCAACTTTTTGTTTTGTTTTGCTTTGTTTATTAACTGCATAAGGATACGGAGATATCTGAAGGGGCTCTATGACTGGGAAAATGTTATCTGACTAGAGAGCACCACTTCAGCTCATTAAACAGCAGCTGTTTTTATACCCTGCTCTTATCCATTCTCCTCATCTGTGCCACCCAAGGTAACTGTGTTAACAGTGATTATACTAGTGGTATTTCTTAAGTGCTGACTAGGTGCCTAGCATTGTACTGAGCACTGGAGTAGGTGCAAGATAATCAAATCCTACCTGGGACTCACAGTTTAAGTAGGAGGGAGAACAGGTATTGAATTCTCATTATGCCAATGAGGTAACTGAAGCATAGAGAAGTTAAGTGACTTGCCCAAGGTCACATAGCAGACGAGTGGCAGAGCCAGAATTAGAAACCATGTCCTCTGAATCCCAGGCTCGTGCTCTTTCCACTAGGGCATGCTGCTTCCTTGCTGGGTTGAAGTGAGCTTAGCACTGTAATTCTAATTGACTTATTTTCACGACTCTGTTGTCTTTGACCCAGTCTTGCCATCTGCTTTTGAGCATGTCCTCACATGGCACTGATGAACCTGCTCAAGGCATCACCAATCCCCAAACAGCCAACTTTTGATGAAAGAAAAGCAGAGTAGCCTAATGGATCGAACATGGGAGTCAGAAGTACCTGGGTTCTATTCCCTGCTCTGCCACTCACCTGCTTTGTGATCTTAGGCAAGTTACTTAATTTCTCTGTGCCTCAGTTACCTCATCTGGAAAATGGGGATTAAAACTGTGAGCCCCATGAGAGTCATGGACTGTGAACAACTTGATTAACTTGCATCTACCCTAGTGCTTACTACAGTTCCTGGCACATAGTAAACGCTTAATGATACTATTGAATAACACACGGTTTCCAATCAAATAAAAGAGAAAATGACTAAATGCTTTTTCCATCCTCTTCCCCATCTTACCTTCCTATCCTACTGTGCTTCCACCACATGAAGTTACTTAGTTTCAGCTAAGCTACAATAGGCAACTTACAACTCAGAAAAAATAAAATCTTCTCTTCATTCTTTGTGCTTCTCCTATGTCCATATGACATTCATAGGGCTTTTGATCTAATACCTTATCATAGTCAACCTTCTTCTTGGAAATTAGCTTATATAGAACATGTAAGAGTTGGGCATGTTTCACATGAGATTAATTTCTGCTTGATTGAGACTTGTGATTTCTAGATCCTCTTTTTCCAAGAACCCAAGGGGTACTTGAATAAGTTCTTCAGTTGCATGTCCCAGAGATGGAACTCAGATAAAACTACATATCTCACAAAGTGACCTCATGGATTCATTAGGTGAATTTAGTAAGCATCTTAAAGGAGTGCTGAATTCTATAAAATGCTAAATTATTATTACCAAAATACTGTTGGGATTTTGTCTTTATTAGAAATTCTTTATCTCTCTCCTTAACATCATTTTTCCCTCAGCTATTTTATATGAAATGCTGTAATGAGATTTCTGAAATCCAGCAAAATAAGACAGCCATTATGCTATAATAACAATAACCATGAAAAGTTAGTAAAAATGAAAGCAGAACGCCAAACTAAGAGCTGGGAAATGAAGAGAGTAAAAATTATCTTTCAAGCTCACAATATTCTATCTTGTGATGAAGAAAACTTCAGTTTTGCCTCAGAGATTAAACTAGAAATGTAAGATGGGGTTGTCATTGTTATGCTGTCAAGTAGTCTCCAACCCGTAGCGATGTCATGGACACATCACCCCAGTACGCTTGATCTCTATCATTCTGCTAATGTATGACCAGAAATTTTTCTAGGTTAAAATACAGAGGTAGATTACCATTGCCTCCTTCTTTTCAGTGAATTTGAGTCTCCACTCTCGACTCTCTTCCATGCCACTGTAATGGGTTTTATTTCATTTATTCATTAAAGTCATTTCCCTCATCTCCACAGTGAAGCACACTGGTTTATTTTTTATCCCACCAAACCCATGGCACTCCATACTGGCAACTGGCATATTTCTTGTCCTGTTGAAGGAAAGCCAAATGTAATAATTGTTTATTTTGGCCAGAACCATGAAGCCAAGACTAGCCTTTAATTAACAAAAGCACCCTACCTGCCTTGAATTATGTTTCCTTTATGTTCCACTCTTTATCTCCTGAGGTGAGATGTGCGTTCCTAGAGGGTTATGGCTACAAACCCCCACACAAATCCCAAATGCTTAAGGTAATATGGTAAAATAACATGATCGTTAATGTTGCTCCTAGATGTTACACAGCAATATCAAGTCTTATTATTGCACTGTTTCATCCTGCGAAAGTGAAGCCAGGATAACAAGTTAGGGAAAGCCAAAGGATTCAGAGGTATGAAAGTAAATAATAATAATAATAATTGTGGTATTTATTAAGTGCTTACTATGTGCCAAGCACTGTTCTAATGCCTGAGGTAGACACAAGGTATTCAGGTTGGACACAGTCCCTGCCCTATATGAGGTTCACAGTCTTGATCCCCAGTGTACAGATGAGGGAACTGAGGCCCAGAGAAGTGAAATGACTTACTCAAGGTCACACAGCAGACTAGTGGCAGAGCTAGGATTAGCAGCCTGGTCCCTCTGACTCCCAGTCTCATGCTCTATACACTAGGCCAGGTTACTTCCAGCACACACACAGTACTTCCAGTACCTCTAGTACTACTTACTGCACCTCCATCTTGGCTGTCTCACTGCTAACCCATTGCTCATGTCCTCCCTCCTGCCAGGAACTCCTTCCCACTTGGCATCCTTCAGACCACCCTCTCCCCAGCTTCAAAGCCCTCCTAAAATCATGCCTCCTCATGATTAAACTCTCGCTCCTTTCTGTATTGCCTGTGCCCTTAGGTCTGTACTTCTGAAGCACTTTTATACTCACCCCACCCCCAGCCCCACAGCACTAATATAAATTTCCTTATACTCTGCAGCTTCCCTATCTGTCATTTATTTTAATGCCTTCTTCACTAGACTGTAATTTCCTTATCATTCAATCAATCAATCAGTCAGTGGTATTTGCTGAGCACTTACCATGTACAGAACACTGCACTAAGCACTCGGGAGAATGTAATACAACAGAATGAGCAGACGCATTCTCTGCCCATAAGGAGTTTACAGACTAAGGATCATAGGCAGGGAACATGTCTTCCAACTCTACTGTATTATACTCATTCAGTCATATTTATTGAGCATTTACTGTGTGCAGAGCACTGTACTAAGCACTTGGAAAGTAGAATTTGGCAACAGATAGAGACAATCCCTACCCAACAACGGGCTCAAAGTCTAGAAGTCTATATTCCCCCAAGGACTCAGTATAGTGCTCTTCACACGATAAGTGCCCAATAAATGCTATTGATAGATTAAAGCAGTTGAAAGTACATATATTCTGAAAGAAACCCCAAAAAGGCCATTTCAGAAAGTGAAATTCAGCAGTTTTTGACATGACTATAACCAGTGTATTTCCAACCTGATTATCTTCTATCTACCCCAGTGATTAGTACAGAGTTTGGCACATAGTAAGCACTTAATAAATATCATAATTAATGAATACCAAAATTATTCCAGTAAATATCTCTCTCAAAACCTTTGGAACCTCAAGTAAATCCTAAAGGAAAAAAACAATGAGAGCATGCAGTGGAAACATACTGACAAAGAAACTGATCTGGAGATATGGAGTGGCTCCAGTGGAAGAGCACGGGCTTTGGAGTCAGAGGTCATGGGTTCAAATCCCAGCTCTGCCACTTGTCAGCTGTGTGACTGTGGGCAAGCCACTTACCTTCTCTGTGCTTCAGTTACCTCATCTGTGAAATGGGATTTAAGACTGTGAGCCCCACGTGGGACCACCTGATTCCCCTGTGTCTACCCCAGTGCTTAGAACAGTGCTCTGCACATAGTAAGCGCTTAACAAATACCAACATTATTATATGGAGCCAATACTATATTTTCTTATTTGCTTTCTACCAAACTTTTCAAACTACATATTTTGTCCATCTTCCTATATCCTTGGGATGGAGGAAGCCAAAGGTCAATTTTACAAATATGCTTGAGAAAACTTGTGACAAAGAAGGAATGCTTTTCTTAGACTCAAACCTCTTTTTGCTGAACCTAGCAAAAGATATCTCACCAGGCCATAATAATCAATAGTGCCTATTGGGCGGTTGTAGAATACAGAGCACTATAATAAATTCCTGGAAGACTGCATCAAAAGTAAAACAGATTATCCCTACCCTCAGTAAACTTACAGTCTAATAGGGGAGACAGCAAGACTCCAACTGCTTAAGAACAGATGGAGCAGGAATAAGAAATCATGATGCAACAGTTGATAGCAGGAATATAGTAGAACAAATAGAGAATAAATAAGTGCCACTAAACAAAAGTTTGTACATAGTTTGGGATGCATTTTTTATATATTAATACATCTCAATTTCCATGGTGTTTTTATGTTTCTTACCTAAGGCATTCTCTTAAAATATCTTCTGTTTAAACACAAATAGCAGAATGACTACCATTTTATTGGATTTTATTCATCTCAGCCTCCATCAGTAGCATTCATTGAGGGTAAACTATAAACAGAGCTCTGAACTAGACCTGTGGGAATGTACAATAGAAGCAAAAATTATGGTGTCTTTCTACAAGGATTTTGTAATCCAACCTTCATCTCTCTCTCTCTCTCTCTCTCTCTCTCTCTCTCTCTCTCTCTCCACACACATACTCTCCACACACACTCTAGGGACAGTTTTATACTCTGTAACATATTAAAGGCAATATCTGGTTTGCCAAATTTAAGGTCCCCATTACAATCCTCTTTCTCATGAAGGCTTCTTTGAAATATATAGAGCCACAGAACTACCACATTCCTCTGAAAACCCGAAAAACTAAACATTGCAATGCAAAATCCTCATGCTGTTAATCCAAAATCCAGCAATAGACCCAACTGGTTCTTTTGGGATTGAACTCTAAGGAGGCCATAATTGAAGGCTGAAAATCTAAACTCTTCTAAATGCTTAGGATATCTGCAGGAAGTCACAGCATTTCCAGGCTTCAGAAGTGAGGATAATTAGTCCCTGTTTTTCTCATTAGTAAGAGACCTCAATCTTGCCGATGGCTATCATCATGACAGCATTGCCCTTGCCTACCCGAAATAAACCCTGAGTGAAGCAGGAAGGTTGGGAGAATCCCCAAGTTTCTTGATGAGAATGACATTCTGTGGGTTAACCAGGAAGATGTGACATTATTCTGTTAAGAGAGATGATACATAGGAGCAGCAGCTGCAGTTCCATTTTACTGAATGGTTACTCTGTTAAAGGTTATAGTGATAACCTTCTGTGTGGGTAAGAAGTGAGGAATTTTTTTCATTTCTTTCATACACTAGGATCAAAGTCACACAGCAAGGAAGTGACAGAGCTGAGATTAGAACCCAGGTCCTCCAACTTCCAGGTCTGAACTCTTTCCACTAGGTCATGCTGATTCTCAATGGGTCATAAACTGCACCAAAATGAATACATGGGTAATATACTGCAGCATTGCACCTAATAATTCTTTTGTGCCTAAAAGAGGTTATACTCTGTAAGAATGTAAGCTCCACATGGGAAAACCTGATAACCTTGTATCTACCCCAGTGCTCAGAACAGTGCTGGGCACAAAGTAAGTGCTTAATAAATACCATTATTAAAGTGCCTAACTTTAGGTTCTGGGAGCATTGAACTCATAACTTGTCATTTGTTTAGGAAAAATTATTATTGTTGTTGTTTTTTTAAAATAAAAGAGGTCTTCTGCACCACACGGTGAATGTGCTTTCAGCACACAAATAATCATTCATTCAAACAGCAAGAAATCTTGAGGATCCAGAAGTTCACAAAACTCTCCGAGGAGAACTAAGTGTTTTACAGGCAGTTTCAGAGATTTAGCCTTCCAATATACGCAATTGTCAGATTGACTTCCAACCCAGGAAGGAAAAATTACATTGTTTATTAAGGAAGGCAGTGAATCAGCTTTTTTACACTAAAATTCTGCGATGAGGTTTATAGCATGATATATTCTTAAATTCTTTTGTAGGGCCTGAGGATTGTTGTGTCAGAAAATTCTTTGCATTAGAATTTCTACTCTCTCTAAAGTATAAATAATAAACTGAAGAAAAAACTTGGTCTTTCAGACTACAACATTTTTAAATGCATTTTTTGTTCAGATTTAAGTGAGCAGTGCTTTCTCCAAGTTAAGACAGGAGGCCTAGCCTATTCATCAACTTCACTGATCCACTGTGGTTCCTTAGACATGTAATTATTTTTACCATCACCAGTAATTATTGATCAACTACTATGTGCACAACACAGGTCTTTGCACAGACTATGAGCAGAGCATTATAGTAGGCACTTTGTGTAAAACAATATACTTTATATAGTTGTTTTTCATGCATGATTCATTCATTCATTCAATTGTACTTAGTGCTTACTGTGTACGGAGCACTGTACTAAGCACTGGGGAGAGTACAATTTAATAATAGACACATTCCCTGCTCACAAGAAGCTTACAATATAGAGGGGAAGACAGACATTAGTATAAATAAATTACAGATATGTACATAAATGCTATGGTTGATGATGCTGCTGACAGTGAGATTTACCTGGGGGTGCAGAAGCAGGATAAATAAAACCTATGCAGGACTCACAGTCTGGGCTTTACTGTGCTCAATCAAATTCATCGATGGTATCTATTGAGTACTTACTGTGTGCAGGGTTGTGTACTAAGCGCTTGGAAGAGTACAATACAGTAGAGTTGGTAGACATGATCCTTGCCCACCAGGAGTTTGGAGTGATTGGAGGGAGGGGATTGAGGAGATATGATGGCATCAGAAAAATTTAAGGATTGTAGCTGAAGTTGTCAAAAGCAATAACTGCTTAAGCAGGTGGTTCAGTGATTAAATTGCTGAATTGCATGTGGGTCCTTGAGAGTGAAGAGGCGAAATTGTTTAGGAATAAACAGAAGACTTGGTTGATGTAAAGGCAGGCAGTTGTTGGTAGGTAAAACTCCAGGTCATCGTCACCAGGGTATCAGGCAGACATACCTGCTCTGTGTTCTCCATTGTGAATTCAGGCCTTGCTGCAGGGAGAGAGAAGATGAAGGAATGGCTCCTTCTCTGTTGCAGTAGTTCCAGAGCAAAATCTCTGTGGTTCTGATGTTTGATGTCTTTGGCTAGCTGAGGCAGAAAAGATCTCAGTGTCCTATGGCAACTCTCTGTCCCAGGCAATGTTTGATGTTCTGGGCTGGCTGAGGCGGCTGAGCAGAGGGAGATCTCAGTGCCCTCGGGCAGCTCTCTGCCCCTAGCAATATTCTATATCCTGGGCCAGCTGAGGCACCTCAGCAGAGAAAGAATTCAGTGTCCTCAGGCATCATGTTTGTTGTTTGTTCTTTGCAGCACCTGAACTTGTTTTCACTTTTGCCTCCTTGTTTCATGATCTTTATCAAACTACTCAAAATAGCTATTCCTTTCTTGATTGCTTAAGGCTTTTCTGGCTTATCTGTGGTATTAGATTTCCACTTTTCAGCTGAGATACACGTAGCATTGTCTGAGGCTCGGTTTTTACTGTATCTTCAAATTGTTTCTTCTGTCCTCCTCGCTATCACTTTCCCAATTTCACTTGGCAAACCTCAAAGAAACATCAAGTGCAGTACACAAAGGCTGAGGCAGAAGCTGAGAATTTTAGCAGCATTATGTTTTGATCAACACCAGTTGCAGGATCAGCCTTTTCTTCTTCCACCCAATCTATTCCTGCTAGTATCATCCAGAAAAGACAATTTTGTAGGAAGAACCCTCCCTAATCCTATCATCGTGTTAGATCCAAATCGTTCAGTGGAAGCTCGTGTTTAAACACAAATGGGTGCATAAATATTTTTCTGCTATTTGCTTTCACACCGCAAGTGTATAGTCATTGGTCTCAGTCTGTTAATTGGGATAATCAATCGATCAGTTATATTTATTGAGCACTGTACTCAGCCCTTGGGAGAGTAAATAGACAAGTTCCCTGCTCACAAATAACTTACAGTCTATAGGCAGGCAATTTTTAGGGATACCTTTTCTAGTCCTCTCCTCATTCAGGCAGATCAGTGCACTCCTTAATAAAACTGCTCCGATATCCACGTTGCTCCTGAATGGCCCTGCCGCCTCTTCAATCAATAAATCAGTGAATCAATCATATTTTTTGAGTTTCTCAGTGACCAAGATGCAATATCTTGAATCGCCTGCTTGAATGTAAGATATGAGGAATCCCCAGTCAATAGGAGACTTGCTTGTGTTTTTTTTTATAGTGGTGATGATTTGCACTGAGCCAACTACACACTCTTGCCCACATGCAGCCAATAGCACATAAATTGGGAGATGGTTAATTAGGGTATGGAGGCCTTCCCCAACTAAGCCGTCTTTTTCCTACTTCCTCCCCCTTCCCTTCTGCCTCACCTATGGTCTTGGATCTGTATCTTTTAAGCACTTGATATTCAGCCCCTCCTCAGCCTCAAAGCACATATGTACATAGTCTTATACACTGCAATTTCCCTTCTTTGCAATGTATTTAATGTCTGCCTTCCTGTCTAGACTGTAAGCTCCTTGTGGGCAGGGATCATGCCTTCCAGCTCTATTGTACTGTACTCTCCCAAGCTCATAATACAGCGCTCTATATGTAGTAAGTGTTCAATAATTACCACCGATGGACTGACTGATGCAATCTGAGGCTGAGAAACAACCTATCCTGATGCCTCTTCTCAGCAACATACCCAACTGGGCTCTCATTTGATTTGAACACTGATGCTCTGGAGTGACACACACCTTTATTCATTCATTCATTCAATAGTATTTATTGAGCGCTTACTATGTGCAGAGCACTGTACTAAGCGCTTGGGATGAACAAGTCGGCAACAGATAGAGACAGTCCCTGCCGTTTGACGGGCTTACAGTCTAATCGGGGGAGACGGACAGACAAGAACAATGGCACTAAACAGCGTCAAGGGGAAGAACATCTCGTAAAAACAATGGCAACTAAATAGAATCAAGGCGATGTACAATTCATTAACAAAATAAATAGGGTAACGAAAATATATACAGTTGAGCGGACGGGTACAGTGCTGTGGGGATGGGAAGGGAGGGTGGAGGAGCAGAGGGAAAAGGGGAAAATGAGGCTTTAGCTGCGGAGAGGTAAAGGGGGGATGGCAGAGGGAGTAGAGGGGGAAGAGGAGCTCAGTCTGGGAACGCCTCTTGGAGGAGGTGATTTTTAAGTAAGGTTTGAAGAGGGAAAGAGAATCAGTTTGGCGGAGGTGAGGAGGGAGGGCGTTCCAGGACCGCGGGAGGACGTGACCCAGGGGTCGACGGCGGGATAGGCGAGACCGAGGGACGGCGAGGAGGTGGGCGGCAGAGGAGCGGAGCGTGCGGGGTGGGCGGTAGAAGGAGAGAAGGGAGGAGAGGTAGGAAGGGGCAAGGTGATGGAGAGCCTTGAAGCCTAGAGTGAGGAGTTTTTGTTTGGAGCGGAGGTCGATAGGCAACCACTGGAGTTGTTTAAGAAGGGGAGTGACATGCCCAGATCGTTTCTGCAGGAAGATGAGCCGGGCAGCGGAGTGAAGAATAGACCGGAGTGGGGCGAGAGAGGAGGAAAGGAGGTCAGAGAGAAGGCTGACACAGTAGTCTAGCCGAGATATAACGAGAGCCCGCAATAGTAAGGTAGCCGTTTGGGTGGAGAGGAAAGGGCGGATCTTGGCGATATTGAAGAGGTGAAACCGGCAGGTCTTGGTAACGGATAGGATGTGTGGGGTGAACGAGAGGGACAAGTCAAGGATGCAAGCTCATTGTGGGCCAGGAATGTGTCTGCTAATTGTTGTATTGCACGCTCCCAAGGTCTTAGTACTGTGCTCTGCACACAGTAAACACACAATAAATATGATGGAATGAGCATAAGGTGTACCAATCACTGGGGTCTTCGCTGGGAAGATAGGTGTTATCTGTCACTAAAATACAGAAAATCTGTGTGGACCTTCTCTATCATTCATTCATTTAAGCAATCAGAGGTATTTAGTGAGCACTTACTGTGGGCAGACCACCGTTCTATGCACTTGGAAGAGTACAATACATCAGAATTGGTAGAGTAAATAATAATAACTGTAGTGTTTGTTAAGTGCTTACTATGTGCCAGGCACTGGTACTTGGGACTGGAGTAGACATAAACACATTGGGTTGGACACAGTCCCTGTCCCATATGGGGCTCCCAGTCTCAATCTCCATTTTACAGAGGCACAGAGAAGTGAAGTGACTTGCCCAACGTCACACAGCAACTGATGGAACGACTTGATAAGAGGGGTAGGAATTAGTCATGGGTGTCTGATTTTCTTTTCCTGGAAATGGCTGTCTTCACAGAAGAGTCAAGAAGGTTCAGGAAGTATTATTTCCTAAGAAGTGAAAGCTCCTTCTAGAGGCACCAGAATGAAGAGACATCATACAGACTCTGAGAAGCTATCTCATCCAAATCCTGCTTCCCAGTTGGGTTGACTTCAGACATTAGACTCTTTGAGGCAGGAACAAAATTGCCACTGCCTCACAGATAAAATCTCCAATGTTGCAGTCCTTCAAATTTTCCACAGTCACCACCCTACCCACAATTTGAGAGTATGTTTTAAAGCAGCTGCCTCTCTTGCATACTGTCTAAAGCTGGCCCTGTCCTCTGACAGGGACGCGTAGCCAAATGTCAAATGGATATAGTGGAAGGTTTTATCCTAATCCCGCTGGATTAAAAGTGGCCCATCCCTATTGTTATCTTTCCTGGCCCGAACATTGTAGTAGAGATCAATTCAGGTTTGTCACAGATGCTTCAGAACTGAACTTGTAGAAACAAAATGGCTTTCCAGCAGCAGACTGCCAAATTTGGAGTCTAGAAAGCTTTATCTTGACCGAATCAGCTTAGGTGGCGTGATTTAATGAAGAGGGAAGAATCATCCATCAAAAGTAAATCTCTGTGAAGACTTTCCACCCTGGGGAATTTGAATGGAGCCAGACTACCTCTCAAATCTAAACTAGTTGAGAAACACATGCTGGTTTGTAGTGTACCTATACTTATTCTCATTTTTCAATAACTAAATTCCATGGGGATCCTTAGACGTTTTTCCTTCAAGGTGATATTATTTGAAAATTGAGAAATACATTCTTAAGAGGGGCACTGAGTTCCGGGGTTGGGGTGGGCTGTCTGGTGGTAGGGTCAGCACCCTTCTTCCCTCCACGCAATATGGGAGAGAAGCCCCCTCCCCCTCCCTAGGAGCAACAGAATGGGATATGCCCCTTCATCCTCCGCTTGATGTAGATGAATAAATTACAAATAGCCCAAGGTCAAACCCCTCCTAGCCAGGGAAAATTCAATCCACTGTTCAATCAAGAAAACAAAGGTGTTTATTGAGCACTAACTCTGTGCAGGGCACTGTAAATAAGCACTGGGGAGAGTGCAATACTATATATATATCAATCAATCAAGTGTATTTATTGAGCATTTACTGTGTATAGAGCACTTAGAAAAGTATTATATAACAAAGTAGGTAGATGTGACACCCAAATCTGCATCTCCAGTCCTGATCTCTCTCCCTCTCTCCAGTCTTGCATCTCCTCCTGCCTTCAAGACATTTCTACTTGGACGTCCTCCCATCACCTCATACTTAACATATTCAAATCAGAGATCCTGCAGAGATTACCACCATCCTTCCTGTCTCACAAACCCATAACCTTGGCATTATCCTTGACTCCTCTCTCTCATCCAATCCACACATTCAATCCATCACCAAATCCTGTCATTTCCACCTTCACAACATTGCTAAAATCTGCCCTTTCCTCTCATCTATACTGCTACCACATTAATACAATCACTCATCCTATCCTACCTGGATTACTACATCAGCCTCCTCGCTGACCTCCCAGCCTCCTGTCTTTCCCCACTCCAGTACATACTTCACTGGAAAGACCCCGGGCCTGGGAGTCAGAGGTCATGGGTTCGAATCCCGGCTCTGCCACTTGTCAGCTGTGTGACTGTGGGCAAGTCACTTAACTTCTCGGTGCCTCAGTTACCTCATCTGTAAAATGGGGATTAACTGTGAGCCTCACATGGGACAACCTGCTTACCCTGTACCTACCCCAGCACTTAGAACAGTGTTCTGCACATAGTAAGCGCTTAACAAATACCAACATTATTACTCTGTTGCCCGGATCATTTTTCTACAAAAACGTTCCGGTCACTTCACCCCATTCCTCATAAAACTTCTATGTTTGCCCACCCAGCTCCGTATCAAGCTCCTCTCCATTGGCTTTAAAGCAGTCCATCATCTTGCCCCCTCCTACCTCACCTCACTTCTCTCCTACTACAACCCAGCCCACACACTTTGCTCATCTAGTTCTAACTTTCTACCTGTGCCTCAACCTCCTCTGTCTCACCGCCAACCCCTAGCCCACGTCCTGCCTCTGGCCTGGAACCATCTCCCTTTCTCTAGCCCAACAGAAAACCACTGTCCCCCGCTTCAAAGCCTTATTGAAGTACATCTCCTCCAAAAGGCCTTCCCAGACTAAGCCCCACTTTTCCTCATCTCCCAGTCTATTCTACATCTCACTGACTTGCTCCCTTTGCTTCCCCCCTCCCAGCCCCAAAGCACTTATGTAGATGTCTGTAATTTTATTTATCCCTTTGCTCTTCCCCCCTCCCAGCCTCAGAGCACTTACGTACCTATCTCTAATTTTATTTATTTGCATTTTGTCTGTCTTCCCCTATCTAAACTGTGAGCTCATTATGTGCAGAGAATGTCAGTGTTCATTGTATATTGTACTTTCCCAAGTGTTTAGTACAGTGCTTTGCATATAGTAAGCGCTCAGTAAATACGATTGAATGAATGAATGAATATGATCCCTGTCCACAAGAAGCTAGTATACAGGAGGAGACCAATATTAAAATAGATTACAGATTTGGGAAATAGTAGAGCATAAGAACATTTACATAAAACAATATAATATACTACAGAGTTTGTAGACCTAATCTTTGCCCTAAAGAAGCTTGCAGTGTAGTACTGTTGATTTTGAATGGTTGATTTAAACCTGTCATTACTTCCCTGAATTTCTGCCTTCCCTTCTTTAGAATGTAAGCCTCTTGTGAGCCAGGGAGGTGGGGTTTGCACTGGGCAATCACTCAGCTGTTTGGCTGACAGACTGAAGTTGTGAATCTTCCCTACAATCCACTAGCATGTCCTTATATTAACGGTATTTGTTAAGCAACTTGCTATGTGCCAGGCACTACACTAAGCACTGAGGTAGAGTAAGCTTTTCAGGTTGGACACAGTCCATGTCTCACATGGGCCTCAGAGACTCAATCTCCACTTTTCAGATGAGGTAACTGAGGCACAGAGAAGTAAAGTGCCTTGCGCCTAATGTTACCCAGAAGACAAATGGGAAAGCCGGGATTAGGACCCAGGCCCTTCTGCCTCCCAGGTCCATGCTCTATCCACTAGGCCCTCTTCTCAGCACTCTCTATACCTGTCCCTCTCTCTCAGGTGGACACAGAGGTGAGGGCAGTTAATGGGGTTGAAGACAATATACCCTGAATCCTGATGGCCGTAAGTGAATTAAGCCCTCACTCATCCTCTAAAGTCAGTCTGTCCTTGCGGAGTTCCCATTTAAAGGAGTATCTTGAGCATCATTTGACAGGTGTGATTGATTAAAAGATGTCTCGATCTGTTATTAGACAGAAAATATACCCGTTTCATCCAGAAACACGACCTTCCAGGCAATCTTGGGGGAGTCTAAACTGTATAGTCTTCAAGATGCATTGGCTCTGCTATCCATCACCAACTCCTGACTATAATCAGTACACTTCTTCCCTTTGTATCAGTTGTTCTATTAATTATTTGCTGTTGGGCCCATAAATCCTTTCAGCCACATGGTGTTTTCAATGTTGAAATGATTTACTGTTGAATGAGGCCATTTGTAATACTGTGCAACCACTGGTTTAAAACATCATTAGGTTTTGGGGACTGTAACCCACCTCAAACCCACCTCGGAGGAATGCATTCCTGTTAAAGTGATAAATCCATCAAGTCGGGTACTTTAAAAACATGATTTCCAAGTTGGGGTGTGCAACATCTATACCATGAATGGAGACCTTCTTAATAAAAGCAGTTAAAATCACTGCTCCTTTTTGAAAAGTAATATAATTCTGCAGCTGCTCAACTTGAGTCCTTCCAGGAAGGAATCAGTGACCTTCAGGCTGATTCTCTTCCCATGGTTAAAGTTTAAACTATGTTGAGGAAGCTGGAACTTAAATACAATTTCTAATCATTCGCTTTTAGAAGATAGTTTTAAGTACTCAGTTGAATTATGACGCTCCCAATGAAAACATGCCTTTTGGGGATAAATGTTTAGTACCACTACACGATCCGATTCCAGTCAAAAGACCAATACATTGGAAAATGCAAAACAACAAGCACTGCACTAAACACTGGTTTGGAGAAGCAGAGTGGGTAGGAAATTCTGGGAAGGGAGAATGGCAATACTGATGTCTCAGAAGTGATTTCTAGGTGGGGAACGGTGAACAAATTTTCTGGAACCAGGCGAAGATTATGAATTATTTCAGAGTTAGCTGGAGGAAAGCCTGAGCTCCCCATATGGAGTTTGAATTTTAGAGGTGCTGCAACAAAGAACTGACATAAGTTTTGGAGGAGAATGACAGTTAGATTCAGTTAGATTGATTCTTAAGAGAAATGAACCTTGCAGCATACAAGAAGAGAATTTCTTATGGTGGTAGTTTCCACATTCCCACTCTGTTAGAAATGGCCCAATCCATATCTCCCTTCCCTAATAACTTTTCTTAACATTGATCCCTTTTTTCATTTTACTTTGATTAAAGTTGAGTATGAAATGCATGAAAAGGCAAATAGTAGTGGGGGGCATGTGTTTTGAGGCTCAATGAGGTAGTGAGTTAATCAGTACAAATGAGTATGTTTTCCCCTGAGGTTAAATATTCAGCTATTAACCAGTGCGTGCACCTGCCATTTTCAATGAGGGGGTGAAGAAAAGGGCAGTCAGTGAAGTCTGAAGCTTGCTCCTGCTGAATGCATCATGACAGCCCCCCAAAGGGAACAAGCCAAAGAAAAATAATGATTCTTTTAAAAAACATTAGACTGTTACATGGTTGTGAATAAGCATTTCAGAATCCCTTTTCAATCAGCTAGCCACCATGACAAGCTTAGAGGCAGTGATATAATCATTCAGTCAATTGTATTTAATTATCACTTACTGTTTGCAGAGCATTGTACTAAGCTTGGGAGACAAAAATGAGTCTCTCCAATCCGCAGGTGATGAGTAAGGGGGGCAAAAATAGGGTGGGAAATGGGAGGAGAACAAGAGGACCTCGAAGCAGAATTTGAAGCAACTACTTTAACTAGGAAGACCCAGAATAGAGACCTTCATCTCCACGGAATGAGTGTCCCCTTCTAAATTGAACTAAGCTCTACTGGCAGTGAGAATTTATTCATTCATTCATTCAATCATATTTCTTGAGTGCTTATTGTGTGCAGAGCACTGTATTAAGCACTTGGAAAGTACAACTGATCTAGCATGTGGGTAGACCTAAAAGAACAGAAGAGTGACTGATACTCTATTCCAAACCGCATGCTTGAAAGGCTTGTCCCCTGCCCCACTAATGCATTTTCTGGGTTTCTAAGTTGTCTCTCAGTCTCCCCATCTTCCCCAAACTTGTTAACCTCCGTGGTGGGGTAAGTGTGTGAATGGTGTGAGGGTATGTGGGTGTGCTTGGAAAAGACAATTTGATCTTTGCCTTACAGGAAGGAGAGAAGATGAACTGTTGATGACCCTGTGAAGACCCCAAATCGCACACATATATGTACACACACTCTCATTCATTCATTCAATAGTATTTATTGAGCGCTTACTATGTGCAGAGCACTGTACTAAGCGCTTGGGATGAACAAGTCGGCAACAGATAGAGACAGTCCCTGCCATTTGACGGGCTTACAGTCTAATCGGGGGAGACGGACAGACGAGAACAATGGCACTAAACAGCGTCAAGAGGAAGAACATCTCGTAAAAACAATGGCAACTAAATAGAATCAAGGCGATGTACAATTCATTAACAAAATAAATAGGGTAACGAAAATATATACAGTTGAGCGGACGAGTACAGTGCTGTGGGGATGGGAAGGGAGAGGTGGAGGAGCAGAGGGAAAAGGGGAAAATGAGGCTTTAGCTGCAGAGAGGTAAAGGGGGGATGGCAGAGGGAGTAGAGGGGGAAGAGGAGCTCAGTCTGGGAAGGCCTCTTGGAGGAGGTGATTTTTAAGTAAGGTTTTGAAGAGGGAAAGAGAATCAGTTTGGCGGAGGTGAGGAGGGAGGGCGTTCCAGGACCGCGGGAGGACGTGACCCAGGGGTCGACGGTGGGATAGACGAGACCGAGGGACGGTGAGGAGGTGGGCGGCAGAGGAGCGGAGCGTGCGGGGTGGGCGGTAGAAAGAGAGAAGGGAGGAGAGGTAGGAAGGGGCAAGGTGATGGAGAGCCTTGAAGCCTAGAGTGAGGAGTTTTTGTTTGGAGCGGAGGTCGATAGGCAACCACTGGAGTTGTTTAAGAAGGGGAGTGACATGCCCAGATCGTTTCTGCGGGAAGATGAGCCGGGCAGCGGAGTGAAGAATAGACCGGAGCGGGGTGAGAGAGGAGGAAGGGAGGTCAGAGAGAAGGCTGACACAGTAGTCTAGTCGGGATATAACGAGAGCCCGTAATAGTAAGGTAGCCGTCTGGGTGGAGAGGAAAGGGCGGATCTTGGTGATATTGTAGAGGTGAAACCGGCAGGTCTTGGTAACGGATAGGATGTGTGGGGTGAACGAGAGAGACGAGTCAAGGATGACACCGAGATTGCGGGCCTGCGGGCCGGGAAGGATGGTCGTGCCATCCACGGTGATAGAGAAGTCTGGGAGCGGACCGGGTTTGGGAGGGAAGATGAGGAGCTCAGTCTTGCTCATGTTGAGTTTTAGGTGGCGGGCCGACATCCAGGTGGAGACGTCCCGGAGGCAGGAGGAGATGCGAGCCTGAAGGGAGGGGGAGAGGACAGGGGCGGAGATGTAGATCTGCGTGTCATCTGCGTAGAGATGGTAGTCAAAGCCGTGAGAGCGGATGAGTTCACCGAGGGAGTGAGTGTAAATGGAGAACAGAAGAGGGCCAAGAACTGACCCTTGAGGAACTCCAACAGTTAAAGGATGGGAGGGGGAGGAGGCTCCAGCGTAGGAGACCGAGAATGATTGGCCAGAGAGGTAAGAGGAGAACCAGGAGAGGACAGAGTCCGTGAAGCCAAGGTGAGATAAGGAATGGAGGAGGAGGGGATGGTCGACAGTGTCAAAGGCAGCAGAGAGGTCAAGGAGGATCTCATTGTCACACATAAACAGAAGAAAGAAAAAAGCCTCCTAACACCTGGAGCCCATCTCAGGGTCACAACTGGAGAGTTGCCAGAGCTCTACCAGTCTCTATTATGGGAGGGACAGTAAATCAGAGGCCTACCCATTCCATTCCTAGTTTGGGCAGTTGCTAGCTAGTGGAAGGCAATCTGCTACAAGTCAAAACTCACCTGTGCTGGGCAGCAGCAAAATGGGAGAGAGTTGAGGGTGGAGACTCAAGTTGACTGAGCAGAAAGAGGCAATGGTAAACCATTTCCAAATTTTGACCAAGAAAACTCTATGAATACACTACCAGAATGATTGCAGATGGAGGCAGGGTGTTCTGGGAGAGATGTGTCCATGGCACTGCTATGGGTCAGAGATGACTCGTCAGCATAAGACAAGGAATACCTGAAGAAGGTCTGTATGGGGCAGCCCAGTTTCCTGAAAAGGCTTCAAAGAACCAAGAGCAGGCCTCAAGACTTTGGCCCTGAAGGAAAGCCTAGGAGTAGAGATACACAGTGAAAAAAAGAGTGGTGTGCAATGCCTTTAAGAACATGCAATAACAAGACACGAATGCAGGGAGCTCCTCAGGACTCAAGGCACAGAAAAGGGCCCAACATTATCTATTGTGGCCAGAGATGCTAATGATGAAAGTTTGTAATCCTTCCCATCAAAATCATCATTATCACGCATATTTATTGAGGAGTTACTGTGTGCAGAGCCGCTGTATTAAGCACTTAGAAGAGTACAAAACAACAGAGTTGTTTGACACGACCCTTGCCCACAACAAACTTGTAATGTAAGGGTAGACTGAATAAACAACAGTGAGATGGGGCAATGGGATGGAGGGGTTTATGTAACTGGGAGCTTGTTTCCTGAGCTGTCAGAATGAGGGTCTTGCTATTCTGGTAGCCATTTTGAGATAGGACTTTCGCAGTGGAAGTCTGCAATGCAACAGAAGTCTGGGGAAGATAGGGAGATCAAGAGGCAATTTAGAAAACAAGAAAACACGTCATCATTTGTTTCTCTTTCCCTGTCTCCTCAACTTGCTGTTGGCCAATGGTCAAGTGAGCAGATGGGATGTCCAGAAGAGTTGGTGTTCTCTGCCAGGTGTCCACAAATTGTGCCTAAAGGTACGTTTGGACTCAGGCAGGGAAAACAATTTTCCCTGGGAAAATTCTCTTTAAAAACTTTGCTAGCTCTGGGCAGAGCTGGTCCTTGTCTTTCATCCTTAAAGTAGTGATTTACTTGTCTGTGTTATCTCATGTTTGCTGGAAATGAGGCTAATTTTACTTTACATCAAAAAACCAAATTGTGTTACAGTAGACTTAAATTGGAAAATTATAGTTCAAATAGGACGGACTGAACTAACACTTTCAAGAAATTGTGTGAAGAGGAAACAATGAACAACAAGATAAATTAAATTGAGTTAGGTTGGTCATGATAATTAGCTTTGTATGGAATTTTCAGTGACTGCATCATCTCGACCCAAATCCTTAACAGAAAACCATAGAAAGGAAATCAAAGGAGCTGGTGATTCAGTTCTTTTAGCTCTAAGGAGATGGATGAGTAAACCATCTGGGGTGAAGAAGTCATTATATTTCTTTTCTCCAGAACTAACACTGTCCCTATCTAGCCTCCCCTAATATTTGGATGGTTCCAGACTCTTCCCAAATAAGAAATGAATCATGAAAAGAGAGGGGCAATACAACGATCAGTAGCATTTTCTGAGCACCTACTGTGGACAGTCAACACTTCAATCAGTGGTATTTACTGAGGACTTAGTGTGTGCAGAGCTCTGTACTGAGAGCTTGGGAGAGTACAATATAACAGTTGGTAAACACAATGATGTGCCATCGAGAGTGGGAGACAGACATTTATGTAATAGCTAACTAACTAAATAAATACCACTTATAATAACTTCATATTTGAGGTCCTAAGTATTTTTATATCTGAAACCCCTATTAGAATGAAAGCTCCCTGTAGGCAGGAAATGTGCCTCAGACTTCTAAAGTACCTCAGCAAACACTTAGTATAGCTTTAGTATAGTAGCCAAGACTAAATAGGCTCTCAGATAACACTTCTACTACTTCTACTCCTATTACAATTACTACTACTCCAGATCCAATGGAATTCCTGACATATTAACCACAAGAACCTGGATTTTCTTCAACACCTGCAACCCTGAAAAACTGCCTCAGGATTTAAAAGATGTCCCTATAGTCAGATCAAGAGCAAGAAAGCCAAAGAGACATTACTAGGCTAGCTCAGTTCTCCCCTTAAAGGGTGATCCGTCTGACTCATTTGCCTTTGGAGGCCAGGGAGAGAGAGAGAGAGAAGGGGAGGGAGATGGGAGGAGAGAGCTCAGAAGGATTCAGCATCAGGCAATCCATCCAGGTCTTTCTGCCAACCAGGGGAGGGAGGTATCAACATCCAGAAGATCACAAATCTGGTTCCCCACTTTGGGGTCCTCCCAAGGGACTGGTGGGCAGCCTGGGAAGAACTAGACCCACCTCATTCTGACTGCCCACCCGAATGGGTTATTTGGAGAAATCTGGACTCAGTTTTGCCCAACTTTTTAAAAATGTCATAAAAGTCATAATAACAATGACATGTATTAAGTACTTACTATGTCCCAAGCACTGTCCCAGCTGCCAAATAGATACAATAGCTTTCCAGCCCAAAGAGGAATCCCCACCCATCTGGGCATTTCCTTCTGGCTTGATAGCTTCCGGGAGCTGGGACGGAAGGATGGAGATGGGGAAGCATTGAGCAGGAAAAGGGGCAGGAACAGGGGCAAGGGTCAGAACAGGGGCAGGGGAGAGAATGGGAATCAATTAATCAGGAAGAAGCATGGGCTAATGGATACAGCAGAGGCCTGGAAGGCAGATGACATGGGTTCTAATGCCAGCTCTGCCACGTCCACTGTGGGACTTTAGAAAGTCACTTCACTTCTATGTGCCTCAGATCCCTCATCTATAAAATGGAGATGAAAACTGTGAGCCCCATGTAACACATGGACTGGTTC
The DNA here is from genome assembly GCF_004115215.2 of Ornithorhynchus anatinus. Classification (NCBI taxonomy): domain Eukaryota; kingdom Metazoa; phylum Chordata; class Mammalia; order Monotremata; family Ornithorhynchidae; genus Ornithorhynchus; species Ornithorhynchus anatinus. Next base: position 40,538,320 of record NC_041737.1, on the reverse strand, counting down.
CAACCTGATTAGCTTGTATTTACCCCAGTGCTTAGTACAGCACCTGGCACATAGTAAGCACTTAAATACTTAAATAAAATGTGGTATTTATTGAGCATTTTGTGCAGAACACTGCACTAAATGCTTGGAAAATTACAATATTACAGGGTTGGCATACATGTTCCCTGCCCACAGGGAATTTATGGTCTAGAGGTGTTTGGGCCAGAGTTGGGGCAAGGGCAGAACCAAGAGCGACGGCAAGGGTGGGATTATGAACAACTGCAGGAACAGGGGCAAAAAACAGTGAAAGGGGTAGAAGCAGGATTTAGCCCTGAGGAAATCCTCCTTCAGCATGCTTCCTGAAGCAATGAAGTCTAAACCCATTGCTGGTTTCAGCAATGGGAGAGAAAGTGGTCCAGCTCTGAGCTTAACAATAATAATAATAATAATAATAATAATGGCATTTGTTAAGCTTTTACTATGTGCCAGGCACTGTACTAAGTGCTAGGGTATTACAAGTTAATCAGGTTGGACAGAGTTCCTGCCCCACATTCGGTACACAGTCTTAATCCTCATTTTTACAGATGAGGGAAGTGAAGCCCAGATAAGTAAAGTGACTTGCTCAAGGTCACACAACAGACAAGTGGTAGACTCAGGATTAGAACCCAGGTCCTTCCATCTCCCAGGTTGTGTTCTATGCAGGAGACCAAAGCAGCAGGACCCCACCTGTCCACAGGGACCATTCCCCTGCAGTTCCTAAGGGATGAGGAGAGGCACTTTCCCTCCACTGGTGAATCTGAGCATTGAGGAAGGATCTGTGCCTTTGCTACCCAGATCCTTCACTCCGGAGCATGGCTAAACAGCATGCTTTATAGATGCAACACATTTTAACCTCCGCATCACCCAAACCTGGTAATGGAATTCAGAACCTGACTGCTCAGAAAAGAAATGGAAATCGAATCTTTGCGGATGTGGCATAATATGAGAAACGCACACCAAATTTTTGATTTATCACTTGTCTCATAAACATCTTGGCCATTTTTGGCAAACTCTAATAAAGTAAATTTCATGCATTATGCAATGCTTTTTTTCTAAGCTAGAGCAGGGAAATATCCATTTTTAAATTCCTGATTCCGAAGGCCAGACTAACTTCCTAAATTGTGATCTAATCTTATGGGTTACATACATTCACATTTGCAGGCGAGCTTCAGTGATTTCCCTTAGCTTAAAATATTCAGTGCCTCCTGTACCCTCTGCAGGCCACTGAATACTTCTCATCACTGAGCAAGCTTCAAATTATCCAGTATTTAAGAATGAATTTTGTATGAACTTGAAATTCCTCGGGATCTACTTATTCTAACACAGCACCTTTAACACCATCTGAATTATACACTGTTGTGTTGGGATACACAAGACCAAATTGATCAAGACTTCCCATGGCCTCAAACCTAAATGGATTAGGTTATTTAGAGTTTGTGGATTTAGTTTTATCCTTCAGAATGAACCAATGTTGTTTCTTTCGCTTGTCCAGAAGTAATTCAAAGAATTACATTGTAATCTTTTTAATTGGTGGTAGTGAAATTGTTCAAGCACCAGAGAACACCGTTCTCTCTTCTTCCACTGAAATGAAGAAAATCATTTAGGAATTTACATGGGCTGTTTCACCTAGGAATATATATAGTCTGTTGACATTTTCCAAAGTAAAGCACTTTGAAGTAGCATGTCAAGTGCAAATGCTGCCCTGCTTGCCAAGAAGACTGCTTATGGTATCCTTTCCACTGAAAGTAAGGATATATTCAATATCCTCTCAGTATATATCCGTGCATGCATGTATGAGCCACTGGACTCATTTTTAATGCAATAGTACCAGTCTGAAAACTATAGATTTCTCTGGCGAGAGAGACTGAAAACCCTCAGTCATCTGTCCAAACACTCTGCACTTTCCAGAAATGTAATGTGAGCTGTTTCCTTATTTATTAATAATTGTGGTATTTGGTAAGTGCTAACAACGTGTCAAGTTCTATAATGAGCACTGGGGTAGATACAACATAATCAGGTCCCACATAGGACTCACAGTCTATGTAGAAGGGAGAACAGTTATTGAATCCCCTTTTGGCAGATGAGGGAAGTGAGGCACAGCTAAGTGAATTGATTTACCCAAGGTCACAGAGCGGTTACATGGCAGAGCCTGGATTAGAACCCAGCTGCTCTGACTCCCAGGCCTGTGCTCTTTCCGATGCCCACAGTCAGCCAGTGAAGCCCAGGCTGAGCTGATCATGAGGCCAGTGTGGTTCTTGTTGCCCACATTCACATCAGATTGTTTCTCTTCTCTTTGTCAGTGGTTGCTGATTGAGAAGTGAACATAAACCTCACTGCATTCTCAGGCTGGCACAAATCTGACTCAGTGGAGTTGTGCCTTTCGATCCTGAATGCTCTCTCAGGGTAAGCCCTGCACAGACAGACAGGCCCACTCAGGCCAAAGCATCACCTGCCATAGGGTAGGTAAAATGGAGGTGGGAGATTAAGATGTGATCCTTCAGAGCATGGCCTAGCAGATAGAGTACGGGCCTGGGAGTCAGAAGGACCTGGGTTCTAATCCCAGCTTTGTCACTTGTCGGCTGTGTGACCTTGGAAAAATCACTTCACTTTTTTGTGCCTCAGTTACCTCATCTGTAAAATGGAGATTAAGACTGTGAGCCCCATGTGTGGGAGAGGGACTGTGTCCAACCTGACAAACTCCTATCTACCCCACTCCTTAGTAGAGTGTCTGGCACATTGTAAGAGTTTAAAAAATTCCATTAAAAAATCAATACACTGCCCTTGGTGTGATTTGGGATCCCAACTGTATGGTCTCGGTCCCAATCTAGGGAGGGAGAGAGTTGTGATGGGATCTTGGCCCTGACCATCCCTTCCCCCAAGAACCTGGGGGATAAGGAGGAGAGCAGAGGAAGAGTGACCCTCTCTGGTGGAAATGCAAGGATCTCTAACCCTGACTCTGTCCTAACCCACCCCCTCCACTGGGCATAGTTATTGAGATTCCCTGATCCAAGTTGGGTCACTGGGGGCAAGCAAGAGATGGCTATTCCTCCTATGTGACTCTGGGAGCCTCACAGAGGGGAGAGGAAGAAACAGAGACCCCATCGCAGGCCTGTTCCTAAAACTGGATTTGGAGATCATGATGAATTGCTATTCCTGTAGACAATGACTTGTTGACCAGGCTCCAGGGTTCGCATCTTTTTAGTCCGCATTATTGCCTCATCGCCACTTCACTGACAAGGACTCAATCAACCAATCACACTTATTGAGCACTTCTTGGGTGCAGAGCACTGTACAAAGTGCTTAGAAAAGAATCCTACCCACTTTATATCATTGGAAAATGGCACCCACAAGACAGTCCTCTCCAGGCCCCTACCCTTAACATAGAAAACATCTACAACAAACCAAGATTCTTTAGCAGAAGATATCTCTTTCCCCTTGAATTCATATCCCGCTTCTCCAATCCTGCCACTTCACTCGTCTGTTTCACCTTCAAATCAAGGCTTTGTTTTCAGTCAGAAATAGAGGAAGAATGCGCATTTGCGGTAGGGGAAGAAATGGGCCCACTGGCTCTGGGCACCATTTCACCCAGGGATCTCACATGGACAAGGAGATCCCATAGCATTACAAGACATCCTCCAACTCTCAAGCAGCACTTTTGGCCAACTCTTCAGTGCCATGGCTCTCATCTCTGAAAATAGCTACCAAAAAATAAATCAATCAATCATATTTTTGGAGTATTTACTGTGGTCAGAGCACTATACAAAATACTTGGAAGAGTACATAATTCCCATTCCTTGGGAATTAGTCTACTTGTATTTTGAGGCCAGAAAGAGAGCAAACATCTAGGCTTTTACTTCTACATCTGCATTTCAGAGACCACCCTCCAAACCTTGAAATTATTTATCATTAAATCTGGCACACTTGCCCCGGTTGTTATAATATTTTCTTAGCTTCTGATTAAGTAGACTTTTGATGTCAGGGTAATGTTTTGGGGTGGGGTCAGAATATTAGTGGGTGTTTTGTTAGATTGCATGATGCATGGTAGCGAGTTATACAGTAGGTATTTACAAGGAAATTGCTTTCAGATCCAATAGCTCCTGGCACTTTTAGAGGTTTGTAATCTAATTTGGTACAGAATTTCCTATACTTGCTCATTCAAAAGCCATCTGATTTCAATTATCTGTATCACTCCGAGATTGCACATTACACATTTAGATGGATATATACTATTTGTTTGAAGAATGGGACTGCTAATATTCAGTGGCTCGGTGATTCAGATGAAAAGCTTGACCTGAAATCTGAAAAACCGATTAATCAATGCTCTGCTCAAGAACAGAGATATCTGGCCATGGCTTGGGACCCAGACTGATGTTGTGTGTCACGATGAGCCAGTGCTTTGTGAAATGAGGTGCATCAAGCTCCTTTCACAATGGGAAACCTTTCCAAAGACCTCCCCAGCCTGTGTCTGGGGCTCTCTCAGGGAGGTGGTGCTGCCTTAGGGCTGGGATGGAGATCCCGGCTGGGAAGCGGAAGGGTAGGCTTCACTCTCCCCACTCCAGTCCATAATTTACTCTGCTTCTCGGATATCATTTTTCTACAAAGCCGTTCAGTCTGTCTTTCCATACTCAAGAACATCCAGTGGTTTCCCTTCCACCTCTGAATCAAGCAGAAACTCCTTACCCTTGACTTTAAAGCAATCACTTTAACTCTTCTAGACTGTGAGCCCGTTGTTGGGTAGGGACTGTCTCTATTTGTTGCCAAATTGTACTTTCCAAGCGCTTTGTACAGTGCTCTGCACACAGTAAGTGCTCATTAAATACAATTCAGTGAATGAATGAACCCTCCTATCTTACTTGACTGATGGGGTTTAAGACTGTGAGGCCCATGTGGAACATAGATTGTATCCAACCTAATTAGCTTATATCTACTCCAAACCTTAGTTTATGGCATATGCCAAGTGCCTAGCATGTACTAAGTGCTTAACAAATACCAAAAAAAAAAACCAACAAAAAAACCTGCATGCTCACTTCGCTACTCTACCACCAACCTACTCGGTGTATCTCGATCTTATCTCTCACAATCATATTTATTGAGCACTTACTGTGTGCCGAACATCACTGTCACCATCAATAGCATTTACTGAGTGCTTACTATGTGCAGAGACAAGGAATGTGTTCAGAGCTAATATCTTGGATCTGTCCCAGCACTTAGAACAGTGTCTGGAACATAGTAAGAGCTTAAAAATACCATTATCATCATTATTATTATTGTTAATAATAATAATATCATTATTACCACCCCCAGCACTTCTCGGCCACCCCCACCATCTCCGTGGTGGCCTCTACTCTTCCACCTCCCAACATTGCGGTTCCCTCCCCTCCCCAGGATCCCCCTCAGCTCTTCTGCCTCTCTTTCCAGGTCCTCAGGAAAACATAGCTCCTACCCACTCTCCCCACCATGGACACCTTGCTATTCCCTCACCATTCCTGCTGCCCCTCTCCTCGGCTCCCCATGGCATGCCTCCATTGCCCCCGAGCTCCAGAGGAGAGTGAGCTTCCAGAGGAGGAGTGGGGGTGGCTGCAGTGGGGGTGGTGAATGGGCAGCACTGAGGGGGGTTCGATGGTGGTTGGACACTAGGCCTGAGGCCTCTGAGAAGAGTAAAATGGGAGAGATGGGGCTGCCACTAATGGTGACCAAAAAAGCAGCAGACAAGAGGGGCAGCGAGTTGGGGTGGAGATGGGTCTCCCACCACCATTTCTGTCGCCCCACATTCCCTGCTCCACACAATCTCCAACCCACACAATCCTGCCTCTGTAATTCCTGCTTTTCCAAACTACCCATATGAGATCTTTCTATCATACTGGAGGCAGGTTCAGTGAAGCCCAGCTTCCTTACCTCCATGCTGGGAAGACCCTGTCATGTTCTGCAGACCAAGTAGCCCAAGCCCACAGTCTGAGTGCAAAGGAGATGAGCATCATTCAAGCAGTTTGGCTTAGTGGATGGAACACAGCCCCGGGAGTCAGAAGTCAGAAGTCAGACCTGACTTCTAATCCTGGCTCCGCTACATATCCGCTATGTGATCTTGGGCAAATTACTTAACTTCTCTATGTCTCAGTTACCTCATCTGTAGGGTGGGGACAAGAGTGGGAGCCCCATGTGGGACAGAGAATGTGTCCAACCTGATCAACTTGTACCTTCCCCAGCACTTAGAACAGTCCTTGGCACAGAGAAAGCACTTAACAAGTTTCCCATGCTCTAGTCAAAGCACTGTCCTCTCCAATTCTCACATTCTTGATCTCTTTCCTTCTGGGTCCAACTTGTTCCAAGGTCAACACCTCTCATCCTATCCCAAGTCAGTAATGGATTTCTAAGTACATTTCCTAACTCCTTTCATATATACCAGAGATAGTAGGGGATGATTTTTAAAACTGATTGACAGAATTGGTTAGGAATCCTGGCTAACCATCTAGAAGCAGCGTGGTTTAGTGGAAAAAAGTACGGGTTTGGGAATCAGAGGACACGGGTTCTAATCCCTGCTCCGCCACTTGTCTGTTGTGTGACCTTGGGCAAGCCACTTAACTTCTCTGTGCTTCAGTTACCTCATCTGTAAAATGGGGATTAAGACTGTGAGCCCCACGTTACCTTGTATCTACCCCAGCGCTTAGAATAGTGCTTGTCAAACTACTTTCCAGACTGTTTTGTTTTGTTGTCTGTCTCACCAGCTTAGACTGTGAGCCTTTTTTTGGGCAAGGATTGTCTCTATCTGCTGCCGAATTGTACATTCCAACCGCTTAGTACAGTGCTCTGCACATAGTAAGCGCTCAATAAATATGATTGAATGAAATAGTAAGCACTTAACAAATACCATAATTATTATAATTATTATCTAACATTAGTGACTCACCATGGGAGGGAGAGAAGCTGAAAGATTTGGTATGCTTTTATTTTGTTTTAAGAATCATCGACACGGTTTCAAAGAAGGCGAGAAAATAGTGATTGGGAATTGGCAGACTTTACAAGATGAAGCTCAGCATCTTATGTCCTCTTTATTGGTGTCAGAGTGAAATTTGTCTTTATGAATGTGTGGCCATCCATCACTTGCAGTAATTAGCTTTTTAATGAACGGTTTCAGAGTTAATTACACAACACGGCATCGAGAACGGAACACCGTCGCTGTGATCACCAGACCATCACTGCCAGGTCTGCCTCTGTCATTCTAGAAGTGAGTTCTTGCTACCCTACAAACCCAGGGTGAACAGGAGGCCGAGGAGCCCACAGATCAATGAGCACCAATCAATCAATCAATGGTATGCATTGAGTGCTTACTATCTGCAGAGCTCTGTACTAAACACTTAGGCCCACCAAATTTACTCAAGAAAATAGTTCCTTTGACGAGTTCAAACCAATGGTCCCTCTCCAATTTTCCAACAACAAATGCATTCTGGATCACAGGGCCTTAGACTGTAAGCTCATGGTGGGCATGGAATGTGACTTTTTATTGTTATACTATACTCTCCCAAGGGCCTAGGACAGTGCTCTGCACACAGTAAGCACTCAATAAATACTACTGACTGACTGAATCACCAACTCGAAGGGACTTCTGCAACCAAGTAGCCCAAGCCCACGGTCTGAGTGCAAAGGAGATGAGCATCATTCAAGCAGTTTAGCTTAGTGGATGGAGCACAGCCCCAGGAGTCAGATGTTAGAAGTCAGAAGTCAGACCTGACTTCTAATCCTGGCTCCGCTACATATTTGCTGTGTGATCTTGTGCAATTTACTTAACTTCTCTGTGTCTCAGTTACCTCATCTGTAGAGTGGGGATAAGAGTGGGAGCCCCATGTGGGACAGGGAATGTGTCCAACCTGATTAACTTGTACCTTCCCCAGCACTTAGAGCAGTCCTTGGCACAGAGTAAGCACTTAACAAGTACCATTATTATTGCTGTTATTATTAAGACAGAGTTAGAAATGAAGGAACCTACAGGAAATATGTGAAAATGTCTACGGGCCTCCACCTGGACAGAAATAGGTGTGCTTTATAGCTGCTCAGGGACTTATTCCTTTCCATTCTGGCCTCGGGAGGGAACTGTAGTTTTTTGTATGTTAGAAATGGAAAATAAAAGTTTAAAACCTATCATGCTGAATGTCTGAAACTTCTGTGAAGCCTGATACATGATAGCTTTAGGAGGGAAGTGGCCATATCCACCCAGTTCTGCCAGAATGAATGGGGAATGATTGCATTCCTTATAAAAAAAAAGCATACAATCAAAAATGCATCTTGTGTCTACCACCATTCCACTAGTATATAGGGATGGTTTAGGAAAAAGTTAGTTGAAAAACAAGTGACATAGTACATAGCTTCATCACACAGGGAGAACTTCAAGAAGGCTGTACAAGTTGAAAGAGCTGTATAAAACCTGATCAAGCATTACTTTGATAGATAGTCAGCAATGTCCAGAAGTCATAACACCACAAGGGGAACCAATTTGAAACTGTTTAAAGCCAGTCTCCAGTAAGGATGAATATTAGTTTCAATTCTCTTTGCAATGTAAATGGACCATTGATATCAGGGTTGCCGACCAATGTGTCATTCTCCTTGAAACAGTAACCCCGGCAAAGTCGCTTTGTTTTATAATCAATTATGGTAAAATGCTCCTCCATTCCTCCCTTCTATTCTATTCAAGTCATGCTCTAAAAATTATATTAGGCATAAGTGTCTGCAATTCTGTGAAAACCAATAAACTCCTGTTTAGGTTTCCAGAACCTGTTGGAATGTTGTTGGAAGGTAGATTAGACTTCGAGCCCCAGTCTGTGTCTGACCTGATTCATTTACCATCTACCTCGGTACTTAGTACTGCGTTTGACACATTCGTTCATTCAGTCGTACTTATTGGGTGCTTATTGTGTGCAGAGCACTGTACCACATGCTTGGAAGAGTACAATATAGCAATTGGGATTCATTGCTTGTAGGTGGGAGTTGAAGCCTCGGGAACAAGTGAGTACTCCTAAGGAGTGAGTGTAGATGGGGGAATTGAAGGGAATCCAGAACTAAGTCTTGAGGGATTCTCACAGTTAGGGGGTGAGGAACCCCCTACTGTTTGCAGAGCACAGTACTGAGGCTGGTGAGAGTAAAATACAACAGAGTTGGTAGATGTCTTCCCTGCCCATAAAGAGCTTACAATCTAGAGGGGATGGTGTCAGTGGAGCCATAGTTGGATGTGTTTCCCTGAAAAGGGGGTGGTCGACAGTGTCAAAGGCAGCTGAGAAGTCTTGAAGGACTAGAATGGAATAGAGGCCTTTGGATTTGGCAAGGTGGAGGTCACTGATGACGTTAGAGAGGGTGGTTTCCATGGTGTGGAGGCAGCATTCATGATCAAGATGATTCTCTAAGGTAGACCATTCATTCTTTCCATCGTATTTACTGAGTACAGAGTTGTGTGCAAAGCACCGTACTAAGTACTTGGGAGAATACAATGCAACAATCAACTGACATTCTCTGACCACAGGATGGTATTTTTCTCTAAGCATAAATGGAGAAACAAAAAGAATAACTGTGTTTTTTTAGTGGGGAGAGTGTATTCCCTAGGCTTCGAGAAACCAACTTTTCTGCTTCTGTGAGGGGAACTCACTTCCAAAGAAGGGTTTCTTTGCTGAACAGGTGAGACTATAAACCTTGCAGAACTGAATCAGGAAATCTGATGAATATTCTTGTTCTCAACATCAGGATGACGGCAACTCCACTGAAAATCCTCTCCATCCCCACTGAAGGTCCTGTAGCCAATGGGAAATTCCTACCAGACCCTATCACTGGACTACGTATTTGATTGATAGTCTCATCACTTCGAACTCTGAAGTCAGCAGGCTACATTCTTTCCAAACTCTTCCTTAGAGGACAAAAGCTACATTTGCCAAGCTTTGCTAATACAGTCATCAAAAATAATTTATCTTTCCGACCTGAGTTAACAATATTCTAAATGGCTCAAACATAATCTGAAAGTCTCTAATGGAAAGTAGCTGTTTGCTCGCACAATGAGAGTTCCTCTCTTACACACGTATTAGAGGATTAGGATAATGGAGAATCAATCTTGACCAACAATAAAAGCTGAATAAGAAAGAGTTTAACTGGAAGCTTTCCCTAAGGAAATTTCATCCTTTCACACGAATGGGTTGTTACTCTATGTATGAGTATGAGTAATGCTGTCTAGGTTTCTTAGTTTTTTGGTAAATAACATGTTCTCTCCTCAACCACCATTCAAATAGTCTTTCACAGCTGATTCCAAAAAAGTGTACCGCATAGCTCTGTTCTACATAAAAGGTAGATTATAATTATATGCTGGCAGAAAGAAGAAAATGTAAAAAGTGTAAATTATACAAAAATATCAGTTTGTTATTAACTTTTTTCTTCATGAAAACTATGTCCTCTGTTTTACAAGGGACCTTACTATGCATTAAAAGGAAAATGTGGTTTGCAATGGGCTGAGTTTTTCTATTACAGAAATAATGTGTAAGTATAAATTGTTCCTTCATTATGGACGATGGAGTATAATTTTTGCTTTGGTGTTGGAACTTCTCCACAGCTCTACTTAACTTCAGATTCCTAGATTTGGGCCATTTCATTCCTTTAATTATTTTAGCGATAAAAGCACCACTATGCTCCGAAGGAAGGGAGAACATCTTGTTTATTGTTTAACCTATCAGTCAATCAATCAGTGGTATTTATGTGACATTTACTATGTTCAGAGCACCATACTAAGTGCTTGGGAGAGCACAAATAATACAGCAGAGTTGGTAGACACGTTTCTTGCCCACCAAAAGCCGACAGTCTAGCCTTCAGTCCCCAGGATTCATATTGGACATGTGTCCACTGGTTTTTATCGGGCAGATTCTGACAGTTCCTTGAATTATGCCCACAGAGAATCTGCTGTTTAGTAATAATAGTAGAAATAGTACTTGTTAAGCATTTATAGTGTGCAGAACACTCTACTGAGGGTTGGTTGAGAAGACACAGGTGGAAATTAGACATGGACCCCGGGCTTGGGAGGCTCACAGTCTGATTTGCCACTTGATTCCCACTGAAAAAACTCATCTTCCAGGCCTCCACTGAGCAACACTGCTTCCCCCATTAAGCAGCCAACTGGGGACCACACTGGGATGATCTTTCCAAGACAGATTCCACTCCACCACCTCTAAGCAGGGGTTGGGGCTGGGAATAGAGGCTCATTGGTCGGGGTAGCCTCAATCCTCTGATTTTCTGGCCCAGAAATTGATAGGGGACAGAACTGAGGCATCTGAGGGCTCTCCGGGATAGCACTCACATGGATCAATGGAATTTGAAGGAAACCAGCAGAAGCTGGATTTAATCACCAATGAACCAGATATGGTTCCTAAGTAGAAACTTTTCCTATTTATCCAGCCTCCTAACCTCTCTGTCCACCAGGATTCAGAACACCCAATTCTGTGATTCCCACCACTACTCTCCCTATCTTGTAAGCTCTACTAAAATCACACCTTCAGAAAGCCTTCCCTGACTAATTTCTCATCCCCCAAACTTATTTCTTCTCCTGTGTGTCACCTATATACTTGAACCCTTACCCCCAAGCACATAGATACTGACCCCAACCTCCAGCTTCTCACCACAGCATTTATGTACATTCCATTATGTACTTTTGCTTCCCTTACTGGTCATTAGAAACAGCATGGCATAATGGAGAGAGCATGGGCCTGGAAGTCAGCAGGTCATGAGTTCTAATCCCAGCTCTGCCACTTGTCTGATGTGTGACCTCGGGCAAGTCATTTCATTTCTCTGTGCCTCAGTTACCTCATCTGTAAAATGGGGATTGAGACTGTGAGCCTCACACCGGACAGGGACTGTATCCAACCCGATTTGCTTGTATCCATCCAGTGCTTTAGTTCAGCACCTGGCACGTAGTAAGCACTCAACAATACCATAATTATTACTATTATAAATTATTATTTATTTTAATGTCTTGTCTTCCCTGCTGCTTGAGGGCAGGAATTGTGTCGAAATTAACTCTACCGTGGTCTCCCAGTTGCTTAGCATAATGATCTGCAGAGCTGGAGAGCTGCAGTTTTTGGCAATAGGTAGCGCTACCCCCCACTTCAGTCCCCATATCTGTGCCTGACAGTGGATAAAATTGTCACCTTGCGTACAGCTCATCCACATTCCTGTCTGTCTCCCCCTCCAGACTTTAAGGTCTAATTCTATTGTACTTACTCTCCCAAGTGCTTAGTACCATGCTCAGCACATAGTAAGCACTCAATAAATACCATGGACTGATAGACTGATTGCCTTCCCCACTGCTAGGACTTTGCATCAGTGCCAAAGGGCCTTGGGACCATCCCTCCTCCAAGTGTCATTTTATCTACTTATTTTAACATTATTTTAGAACTTTGAATTATTTAAGTTTGTCTTCAGTTTGCTTGCAATGTACTGTCATTGTTCTATTTATTGACCCTCTGCCAGTTTGATTGTGAGCCTTTTGTGGAACAAGGTTCGTGTCTTAATATCATTTTGAATTCTTTCATTTTGTGCTTGGCATGAAATGCACTCAATAAATACACCACCACCACCACCAAGAATTATGGCTTTTGGTGTAGCCCCCACCCCAGTCAAATTTTTAAACACCCTGTAAATATTAACTTATGAACCTCCATTTTGCCTTTGGAGATAAAGGCTAGATGAGAAAGAGATCCTTTATGTTGGAGCGATGCTTCAGATACCGGAACAGAGAGTAGAAAACAGCCTTTCACTTTCTGAATGATATCCCTTTCCAGCCACCCAATCTAGGCTTTTAGTATCTAAAGAACCTCGTAAACAACTCAATTTATAGGCATTGTTCCATAGTAAAAAATTGATTTATTTACACTCTGTTCAGAATTTAGTTTTCTTTCAGAAATGTCAGAGTGGGTTTCCCAAATATGAAAAACTTTTAATTCTTATGGTGCGCTAGGTAGCAAGCTTCACAATATTAAACACATCAAAAATGATATTTCTGTTTGAAGGGCTTTTGCATGGGACCAAGCTATAAAACTTGCAGTTCATTTTTCTCTCAGGACAGTACCACTGCTGAGAATGACAGCTGAGTGTGTTTGTGAAAGAGAAACTGTCTGATTATTCTACATTTGCCCAGAATAATTACCTGTCACTGTTTAAATCATCATCTTGGAAGCCCATTTGCCATGAATGCAATTAATCTTACGGGTATATTTTGCGGCAACCTTGGTCTGGTGCAAAAGTAATCCTGTTTTCTGTTACTTACTTTTCAAGTTCAAGGGATGAACTTGAGGGTTACCATGAAAGACACGAGGAATAATTCAGTCCTGATAACAAGACCACCAACTTCTTTCAGGATCTTAAGAATGGCTTAAATCACCAGACAGCATAAAGGCTACACATTAACACTGACATGATTATGACTCATTGAGTTCGAAGAGAGGCCCACTGAATATTAATGGTGTCACCCGAAGTAAAGACAAAGGCTATTTTTAGATCTTCCTTTTCAACATAGCAAGTAATTAATGAATACCAAAAAAAAAAAGCATAAGGAAATAATGTATTATTCTTGGACTCCATAGGGACACCAGTCAGACAAACAAATTCATCAAGTTTTATTCCAAAGGTAAGTGTACCTTCAGAAAGAATGAACCATATCTCAATAAATATTAGTATCTTTAGCAAAGCTCACAGGAGCTAGTTTCTGATACCTCATTATGCATCATGCCTACTGATTCTAATGGTAATTAGGCACCAGGGAAGGAACAGATCAGAAGCTAGGATAAACAACTAAATTAGAGATGCTATTTACCCATTAGGTTCTGCCTCTATTACCAGCTCAGAAAATGGACCTGGAATGATGATAGACTGGGAAAACAGTGAGGCATGATAAACAGAGTTCCCTATTCCTCAACACACTCCCCTGCGTGATGTGAAAGAGATTTGCTCCGTTCAGGTTACCTGTCCCATAATTTTGAATATAGTACTTCATTGGCAGTCAGCAGCTTCTCAATGACTACCTCTTATTTGAGGATTTCCTATTTGGATGTGTAGTCCTTTTCACAGTCCCCAGTAACTGAGTGAACCTGTGAGAAAAGACAGCACTAACCACTCATTAATCATCAAGGCCCAGTTTGAAATATACATGCAGATATTTACTGTTCTGTGAACATCTGATCTAAACTGGACTCTTTGTGATTGATACTATAAATCATCCCCCAAAATATTAGTGATATGGGAAACTGATTTTTATTAAATCCTTAAAAGATTTTCTCCATAGAGCTCCAAAAAGATTTGACTCTGTTTAGTATTTTTGCATGGTTCATCACACCATGGAGAAAAGCTCATCTATAATGAAATCCTCACTGTAACGGGTAAAGCCAAGACTGACTAAACTGTCACTAGTAAACTCGGTTTTGAACATTTCATGGCAAAACAAACAATGACCCTGCCATAACAGGTAAAGTTAACCTTTGCATTTTGTAACACTTTCTGATTCTAGGGGGTTGTTGACCTCATTTGAAAGGAAATCAGTGCATAGACATAGACTTAGCATAAGCGTAGGTTTGGGAAATGTACATTTCTCAATATTTACAGGAGATAATATTCACTTTCATTAAATTACATTTTAGGAAACCAAGGCAAAGACAGTCAAGTATTTATGGAATGCACTAAATGCATTGCTCTATATGAGGCCCAGAAAGGGACAATTCTATCAATCAAGTCACACATAGCTGGGAGAACAGCACAGTGTTAATGGTGATTAACAAAATACCATTTGGGCCAAGCAAAGTACTACGTTCTGTGTGAAGATGCAACCTATATCATTTGTAGACAGGGAATGTATCTACCAACTCTGTTGGATTCTCTCCCAAGTACTTAGTACAGTGCTCTGCACACTGTAAATGCTCAATACCACTGATGATGATGATGATGATGATGATGATCACTATACTCTTCTAAAAGCCAAGAACAGTGCTCTGCACACGGTAAGCAACCAATCTGTTGCCAAATTCTACATTCCAAGTGCTTAGTACAGTGCTCTGCACATAGTAAGTGCTCAATAAATACTACTGAATGAATGAATAAATATCACAATGATACTCAGATTAACCACAGTTCCTGTCCAAAATGAGATTCACAGTCTAAATAAGAGGGAGAACAGGTGTTCAATCTCCATGTTACAGATGAGGTACCTGAGGTATAGAGAGGTTAAGTGACTTGCCCTAAGTCACTTAGCAGTCAAATGATGGCAGGTCCTCTGATTCCTGGGCCCATGCTCTTTCTATTAGGGTATGGTGATCATCCCCATACTTACCCAAAATTGCCAACATTGTTGCTTTCAATTGAGCATGCAACTTTTGGTATTCCTGGAACAGTCAAGTGACCTTCCCCAACAGGATTGTCTGACGGCTTCTATAACAGCCTTCAATATGGATTTCCTTCTCAGAATGATTAAGTCCCTGATCCTACATTAGCAAATGGAGTTTCTTGAATTCTTCATTTCCCTTTTAAAATTGAATGTCATAAGTAAAGCTTACATTGAAGCTTTCACATGGTAATTGGCTCTTATAAGTTGTTCTCCATAGGCTTGCTTTGAAATTATCTGCCAAGTGATTTGCTTTTATAACACAGTCTCCTTAGAGCTGCTTCCATAGACCCTTGTGAGAGCTGAAGTAATGATCGGTTTAAATACATAAAGAATTGGCATCAATAGAGATTAATAAAGCTCATTTCAGGAAAATATAATCTTTCTGTTGATTTCCAAATGGGAATGGAAAGAGAAATGTTGGGACAGACAGCTCCTTCATAGCATTTAGTGTTGTTTGCAGGTAAGCACTAACTGGGACTTGGGGGTGTTAGGAGTTACCATGTCTCCTTATTGCCCCACAATGGGCAGAGGAGCCATGGAGAATCCCTGATTCTCCTGCTCACGCTAGAGGTGCCACTCTGCCTCACCAGACATTAGGTAGCAACCAAAAGGAAAAACTTCTTAATACAGCAGGTTTGAACATAACTGTTATCCTGGGGATGAAAATGACCTTACTGACAATGAAATTTTAGCCATTTGTGCAGTTCTGGATGATTTCTTGGGGATGAAAATGACTTTAATGACAATGACCTTTTAGCCACATGTGCAGCTCTGGATGATAAGATTGATGTGGTGTAGAAAATATTATAATAATAATAATAATAATAATAATAGTGTTGGTTAGGCACTTTGTATGTGCCAGGCGCTGTACTAGGCTCTGGGATCGATACAAGCAAATTGGGTTGGACACAGTCCTGGTCCCGCATGGGACTCTAAGTCCTAATCCCCATTTGACAGACGAGGTAACTGAGACAAAGAGAGGTGAAGGGACTTGTCCAAGGTCATACAGCAGACAAGTGTTAGCTCTCCTGGATAAGCAAATAATCTTACTGACAATGAAATTTTCACCACATGTGCAGCTCTGGATGATAAGATTGACATGATGCAGAAAATCTCATTCATATCATTTGCATGGAAAGACTCTTCCTCTGCTCCTCCTTCCCTCCCCATTGGCCTGACTCCCTCCCTCTGCTCTAACCCCCCACCCCACAGCACTTGTGCATATATGTACATATTTATTATTCTATTTTTTATTAATGATGTGTATTATCTATAATTCCATTTATTTATGTTGATGCTATTGATGTGTCCTTGTTTTGTTTTGTTGTCTGTCCCTTCTAGACTGTGAGCACATTGCTGGGTAGGGATTATCTCTACTTATGGCCGAATTGTACTTTCCAGGTGCTTAGTATAGTGCTCTGCACACAGTAAGCACTCAATAAATACGATTGAATGAATGAATGAATTCATTAATTAACTACACTGGTTGCATTTTAAGTCCTATTAGTGGCCGACATTTTTACTTCTCTCTTTCAGTGTTGCAATCTTTGCAAAGTCTGATCCAAAGGTTTCTGCATTTCTGATTATTTTACAAAAGGCCAGTTGGTCTTCTGTTGCTATTTCCCTGCTGCAGCTGCTATCGCTCACCTGTTTATAAGTGCTTTGCATTGTCTGAGAATTTTCAGTGCATCCCTAAGATGTTTCTTCACATCTCCTTGTTTACAATTACTCCAGTTCAGTTCCTGTTAGAGAATAGATATTCTGCTATTATTCATCTAGCCCTGCTGTTGGTGCTGTGGGAAGTGCTCTGGGGGAAATGACACCTAGGTTCTTGGGGAAACTGATTAATGTGATATGAGAGAGTGCTAGCAATGCCACACAAACCACTAAGACTGTGATCAAATCCTCTGTGCAGATCCTGGATTGTGAAGATTCAGGGCTGAGACTCCTCCAATCGCTCCTGATGGAAGCCTGTCATTATGAGCCCATTGTTGGGTAGGGATTGTCTCTACCTCTTGCTGAACTGTACTTTCCAAGCTCTTAGTACAGTGCACCGCACACAGTAAGCGCTCAATAAATATGATTGAATGAATGAAATCCATTCTCCTCACATGTGTTCCACCCAGGGACGGAGTCACATGATGAGCACTGCTTTGATTCTGGTGTTCTGATTTCCAGTATCTCATTGTGAAATGACCTTATAATTAATGACACTGCTCTGAAATTTAGATGTGTTTTTTGGGGGTGGGGTAGTGTGGGAGAGTTATGGTATTTGTTAAGCACTTACTATGTGCCAAACACTGTTTTAAGCGCCTGAGTAGATAGAAGTAAATTGGGTTGGACACAGTCCCTGTCCCACATGGGGCTCACTGTGTAAGGGCTGGTAGTGAGTGGTCCAGTATCACAGTCACAGAGAAGCTAAGCTCACTGTGGAAAGGGTATGTGTTTATGTTGTTACACTGTATTCCCCCAAACACTTAGTACAGTGCTCTGCACACAGTAAGCACTCAATAAATATGATTGACAATTTTTCTAATAGACTCTCATTTTGGTTTAAATCATGAGGACATGATGGCACCAACCCTGCCAATCAGTCAACCAGGCCCAGTCCTGGTAAAAGAAAGAAATCATGACCCCTCTTTGTAGAATCATATGTCCCTCTCATTCCTTCATTCATTCATATTTATTGAGCACTAACATCTATGCAAAGCACTGTACTAAGCTCTTAGGAGAGAACAGTATAACAATTAACAGACACATTCCCTGCCCACTATGAGCTTACAGTTTTGAGGGGAGACGGACATTTATATAAATAAATCATTCGATCCCTCCGATAATAATAATAATAATGTTGGTATTTGTTAAGCGCTTACTATGTGCAGAGCACTGTTCTAAGCGCTGGGGTAGACACAGGGGAATCAGGTTGTCCCACGTGGGGCTCACAGTCTTAATCCCCATTTCACAGATGAGGTAACTGAGGCACAGAGAAGTTAAGTGACTTGCCCACACTCACACAGCTGAGAAGTGGCAGAGCTGGGATTCGAACCCAGGACCTCTGACTCCAAAGCCCATGCTCTTTCCACTGAGCCACGCTGCTTCTCCACCACCCTGTGACAGAAAATATGTGAAATTCCTTCTTTGTGTCCCAACATGTTTGTAAAATAAGTCAACATTATGTCTGAAGGAATTCGAAATACTGAAAACTTGGCTTCTCCGATAATACACTCAGTTATCAAAAGGTGAACTGGAGGTTCCTCACTGCAGCGAGCATTTTTCCATTCCTAGGAGATCCCATTGTCCGCCTTACCGAGCACAGATCCTGATTACATATTGTTGTAACCTGGCAGCAATTATGCAAGCACAACTCCCATTCACGCCATTGAATTTCCTTTCATAGTTATTTGCCACTGTTACTTGATCTCCCAGGAATGGAATTGAAAGAGATGCCCTTATGAGGGATAAGGTAATTAGGAATCATTATATTCACTTCTCCAGGTGTGAATAGAAACTTTTTTGGTGAGAGAATAAACTGATCCCAGTAATTTCAAAGAAGAAAAATGATTTGGTTCCCTTAAAGCTTCTTCTTGCTCATTCAAAACCTCTCTAATAAAACACATCTGAGATTTAAAAAAACATGTTTAGGTAAAAGAATGAGAGATTGATGGTTTTAATCAGGAATATATGAAGCATGATACTATTGTTGGAAACTCTAAAGTTTTAAAGCAAATAGCCCAGAGGGAAAAAAATGCCAGGATGGCAGGGTAAAATGAAAAATGTATATTTTAAAGATGCAAAATAAGAACACTGGTAACAAGGGAGGAACTCAGGATTGAAAAATTATGTCAACCCTCTAGACACAGTTCTTGAAAAATAGGAAGGAAGATTATAGTCATGTGTCCAGACTATAGTCTGGCCCTACCAGAGAAGGAGTGTGGCTTAGTGGAAAGAGCATGGGCTTGGGAGTCTGAGGACAAGGGTTCTAATCTCAGTTCTGCCGCTTTTCTGCTGTGTGACCTTGGGCATGCCACTTAACTTCTCTGTGTCTCAGTTACCTTAACTGTAAAATGGGAATCAAGACTGCGATCTCTATGTGGGCCAAGCTGAATACCCCCAGTGCTTAAAACAGTGCTTGGCACACGGTAAGTACTTAACAAGTACCATTATTATTAAATCAGTCAGTCAATCATATCTATTGAGCACCTGCTGTGTGCAGAGCACTCTACTAAGCACTTTGGAGAGTACACTATAACAATACAATGGACACATTCCCTGCTCACAATGACCTTACAGTCCAGAAGATTATAAATGTTGATTATATTCATGTGCTCAGACTATAATCTGGCCATGTATTAGCAGTGTGCAACTAAACTCCATTTTACTGGTTCTGAGGAGGAAGTGACTACTGGGGAGGTAAGACAAGTCAGGATTAGGACAAGTCCCCTCCCCATTATCCCTACTCCCTCCCTCTCCTCTACCCTCTTCCCCTCCCCACAGCATTTGTGTATATTTGTATATATTATTTATTATTCTATTTATTTTATTAATGATGTACATATATATATCTCTATGATTCTAGTGATCTATTTTGATGGGACTGATGCCTGACTACTTGTTTTATTTTGCTGTCTGTCTCCCCCTTTTAGATTGTGAGCCCATTGTTGGGCAGAGACTGTCTCTATCTCTTATCGAAATGTACATTCCAAGTGCTTAGTACAGTGTTCTGCACATGGTAAGAGCTCAATAAATACGAATGAATGAAAGGGTTACATTTGTCTTCAGAGTGATGTGTAAAGTAAATAGGTGGCAGTTGAGGATTTGATTTTTTTACTGCAGTGTAAAAATCACTTGAACAAGTGCCTCCATAAATAGCAGTCAAGAAAATGTTAATCTGCTAATGTTAGGCTTCTAGAGGTCATCCCAGTCTTCCTTAAAAAATCTGTAACTAATCTTCATTTTTTTCATGATATTTAAGCACTTACCATGTGCTAGGCACTGTATTAAGCACTGGGGTAGATACAAGGTTGGACACAATTCCTATCCCCCATGGGGCTCATAGTCTTAATCCCCATTTTACAGATGATATAACAAAGGCACAGAAGGGTTAAATGACTTTCCCTAGATCATTCATTCATTCATTCAATAGTATTTATTGAGCGCTTACTATGTGCAGAGCACTGTACTAAGTGCTTGGGATGAACAAGTCGGCAACAGATAGAGACAGTCCCTGCCGTGTGACGGGCTTACAGTCTAATCGGGGGAGACAGACAGACGAGAACGATGGCAATAAACAGCGTCAAGGGGAAGAACATCTCGTAAAAACAGTGGCAACTAAATAGAATCAAGGCGATGTACAATTCATTAACAAAATAAATAGGGTAACGAAAATATATACAGTTGAGCGGACGGGTACAGTGCTGTGGGGATGGGAAGGGAGAGGTGGAGGAGCAGAGGGAAAAGGGGATCATATACCAGGGAGGTGGCAGAGCTGGGATTAGAACCCAGGTCCTCTGATTCCCAGGTCCATGCTCTTTCCACTAGGCTATGTTGCTTTGCAGGAATAGAACTCATAGTAGTAGCAGTAATCATAGTAATAATATTAATTAAGCACTCACCATGTACGGAGTATTGTACAAAATCTTGAGGAAGAATATGTAAGTGAGAGTCAGACAGGGCACTGGCCCTCCTGGGGCTAATAATCTTAAAATCAAGTGGGAAAGGATTTGGATACAGACAAGGTAGGAACCACAAACTACTATAAATGCAAAATATAAAAGTTCAGCAGTGATAAAAGGGACCTGTGAGGAACTACTATAGGAAATGCTAGAAAACCAGCATGGCCTAGTGGATAAAACATGGGCCTGGGAGTCAGACAGGTCTGGGTTCTAATCCCAGCCTTGCCACTTGTCTGACGTGTGACCTTGGGCAAGACACCTATCTTCTCTGGGACTCAGTCACATCATCTATAAAATAGGGATTAAGACAGTGAGCCCCATGTGGGACATGGACTTTATCCAACCTGATTAGACTGTATCTACCCCCCAAAGCTTGGAACAGTGCCTGCCATATTGTAAGTCCTTAACAAATACCTTAAAAAACAACAACAAAAACTGCTATAGATCTGTAAAAGTACAGCCACATCCAAAGCTTCCCAGAGTTCTAAAATGTGGAGAGGATCAAACCTTAGCTTAAATCCCTGATGACCGGCAGGTACAGGTCTCGAGTGAGGACTGGGGCCCTATTTGTCACAGGGGTTTCATTCTGTATTCCTCTGAGAAGAGGCCAAGATGCTCTCTGCTGAACTTAAATCCCCTGTCCAGTCCAGACTCACTTTCCTCCGATGCTCCTTTACACAGGTAAATCCCAATCTCCTCGGCGTGGCTGACAGAATTTCTGCAGTTCTCCATCAGTTACTCAGCAGTAATTTTTCAAGCATCATAAAGATGGGTCAGCTTGAAAGGCTGAGCGACCCTAGGGGTTTCTACCCATCAACCAATTGCCAGGTGGTTGAGTAGATAAAAATTCCCAGGGAGGGATTTCTGCTAATAAGTCATCAGAGCCAAAGGCATAACGACTTGGGGCATTTAACGGTGCCAAAGTGAACTCATTCATTGACAGGGTCAGCCTGTTTATAAAAACCGACTATCAGAGAAAATGAGTTTAGTACTACTCATGGCACTCTATCGGTGCAGTGGAAAGAGCTCTTCTCTGGGAACCAAATCCATCCTTCATCTTGGGCTTGGTCACCTGTGAAGAAGGCTTCTGCCTAAAGAACAACCTAAGCTGTTAAACAAGGTGGATGGACCTAATCAATAATGTTGCTATTCGTTAAGCGCTTACTATGTGCCGAGCACTGTTCTAAGCGCTGGGGTAGATACAAGGTAATCATGT
This sequence comes from Ornithorhynchus anatinus, assembly GCF_004115215.2. NCBI lineage: Eukaryota > Metazoa > Chordata > Mammalia > Monotremata > Ornithorhynchidae > Ornithorhynchus > Ornithorhynchus anatinus. The sequence continues at coordinate 40,516,029 of NC_041737.1, read as the reverse complement.
TGTCCCACGTGAGGCTCACAGTCTTAATCCCCATTTTACAGATGAGGGAACTGAGGCACCGAGAAGTTAAGTGACTTGCCCACAGTCACACAGCTGACAAGTGGCAGAGCTGGGGTTCGAACCCATGACCTCTGACTCCAAAGCCCGTGCTCTTTCCAGTGAGCCACGCAATGGTAATCAATCAGTCAATCGTATTTTTTGAGCTTTTACTGTGTGCCAAGCACTATACTAAATGCTTGGGAGAACACAGTACAACAGAGTGGGTAGACATGTTCTTTGCCCACAGGGAGCTCACAGTCTACGGGGCTTCACAGCTGGTAGAGGAATTCTGAAAATTAGTTGGCTAATGTGGGTGCAAAGACCAGAGTAGCTAGGCTGACTTAGTGGATAGAGCACAGACCTGGGAGTCAGAAGATCACGGTTTCCAATCCCGGCTCCGTCACCTATCTGCTGTGTGACCTTCGCTTCTGTTCACTTTACTTCTCTGGGCCTCAGTTACCTCATCTGTAAAATGGGGATTAAGATTGTGAACCCTATGTGGGATGGGGACTGCGTCCAACCTGCCTAACTTGTATCTATCCCAGTGCTTGGCACGTAGAAAGCACTTAGCAAGTACCAAAATTACTATTAGTATTATTACCAGGGCAAACATCTGCCAAGTCACACCACAGGATCGACAATGCCGCATCCACTTCAGCAGTCCGTGGATCCAGCGTTTAAAAATCCTTGACGGGCACTTCACAGTGCATGGCTCTGCTGCCTGCCTCCTTTCTTATTGCACTCGATTCTCCAGGCAGAACACGGCAGGCAGAGAGGAGGGAGGGCAAGTGGACAAGAGTCCACTAGAAACAATCAATCAATCTGTCATGTGTATTTCTTGAGCGCTTACTGCGTGCAGAGCACTGTACTAAGCACTTGGGGGAGTCCAATAGAACATTAACAGACCCATTCCCTGGCACACAAGCAGGCTATCCTATGCATTTTTTGAAAGAGGGAAACCAGAGCACGCCCCTCAGAAATTGTAATTCATCAAAGAAATGGTGACCAAATGAATCTGACTAAAAGGGACCTTAAGGCTGGCAGATCCCAGGAGGAATTCTTAAAGGAAACTCTACAGATTCTGGACTATATAAAGAAAAATAAATAGTAATAGTATTATTTTCTGTTAAGTGTTTACTATGTGCAAGCACTGTGCTAAGCCCTGGGTTAGATTAATATACAATACTCAGTTTGGACATAGTCCCTACCCAACATGGGGCTCCCAGTCTATGGAAGAAAAAGAACATATATTTAATCCCCATTTTACAGGTAAGGACACTGAGGCCCAAAGAAGTTAGGTGACTCAAACAACCTCACTCAGAGCAGGCATGCAAAAGAGCTGAGATTAGAACCCAGGTCTTTTGATTCAATCAATCACTATATCAGTCAAACATTAATTGAGTGCTTACTGTGTGCAGAGCATTGTATTAAGCACTTGGGAGAGTGCAATATGACAATATAACAGAGTTGATAGACAAACATATCTCTTACCCCCATCAAGCTTACGCATTCTTTCCACTAGTCCAAGTAGTCCAAAGTTCATCCTCTGAAGTTGCCTGAAGCGAAATTTGCCAGGGTAGGAAAAGTAGTTCTAGATCACTGCTGGACCATTTTCATAATAAGGCACTCTGTACACTGCTCAACATAAAGACTGGATGCTCAGGAAATGCTACCGCTGACTTTTGTCTCCATTTTCAGAGACTGTCATTTGTCGAAGTAGAAGATCCATTTTAACCTTTCGAACTCATTTCAACCACTTTTTAAAGGCTAGATCATCTGCTTGAAATAAACTGAAAATTGCAGATCATGCCAAAAGATACTGCACACTGAAAATAAACTTAAGAATAACCTCAGAGAGATAATAGTCAAGCATGCAGTGGCCTGAAATAACTGAATTGCATGGGCAAGCAGTGAATGAAAACCAATTTGTCAATTAGTAAAATCCTCACTGTTAGAATACACAGCTGTGGCTTTACTTCGCCGTTTGCCTTCTTATCTACAAAACAAAATGCCAGAGTGCCATCTCCTGGAAAGTGTTGTACTCGTTCAGGCAAAGTAACAGCTCCTTTGAATTTAATAAAGGAATATCACGCGGCTAAATGGTGACTTGATAAAAAGTAAAGAAATCGATCCTGAATATGCCTTTCTCCACCATCCATAATCATTCAGATGATTCCATTTGAAATATCCCTCCAAGAGTTAATAAATATGTATCTAAAGAAAGATTACACCTCCTCTAACAATTTTCAAAGGAGAAGGTGTTGAAGAAAGAGAATGCTAAAAGCTCAAGCCATGGTCTTTTTGAGTCCCAGGTTTTCTCTGTTGCTTTTTTAATGTCTTCAAATATTGCTCTCTCTATGGGGACAATGGCCCCTGCAGACTTAGTATGAAATGAGCATTGTTATTAGCTTCACTCCCACATTTTAGGGAGGATGTAGCCGGCTTCCCCTGCCCCACAGAGACCCAAGGGAGCCTGGAATGATCACAAGATGGCAGCTCTACTGCATTCCGGGTAGGCTCAATCGATCACTCGTATTTGTTGAACCCTTGCTTCTTGACTCTTGAGAGAGTACAGCAGAGTTGGTAAACATGACTCCTGCCCTCAGAGAGTTTACAGTCTGTCCTCACTGGATGGCAGAGCCAACTAGTGCCGCTCTCATTTTTCCACTGAAGTTACAGCAAAGCACTGAGATATTAAGATTCATAAAATATTTCCCCATGTAGCAAGTTGCTCTGTGAAGCTGGCTGTAATGACATATAACATAGGATATATTCTATGAGACATCATTTTTGAAGTTTAAGTTTAACATAGGATATATTCTTTAAGACGTCATTTTTGAAGTTTAAATACAGAATGCAGGTTTTGGGACGATGGGAACCATATGAAAATGTCAAGAAACCATCATTGCTGGCCATTTCATAAAGTTCTATTGCATATGATGGAATGGTAATTCGGAGATACAGTACCAGTGCAAGTATAAACTTTACAAAATCTTCTCACTAGGAAAGCAGATTTCAAAAGTCTTTCTGAAGACATTTAGTGGAAAGCAGGTAATCCCTTCACAGGAATTAAAAGTTAATGAAATGAGTCTTATAAACACATCGGACCAAACAGTGCCTTTGTGAGTTAAATCAGTGGTTCAGATCATCCTGGCCAGGATTCAAACTCTCAAAGAGGAGACAGAATGTTTGGAAGAACAGGACAACAGTTCTCTTCCTCTGCCCCCCTTGAAATCCAACCTTCTTATATCTCTGAATTCTCCCTCCGATAACCTGCTGTCCTTGAATGTACCCAAACTCCTCTTGAATCCACTGGTATCTTTTACCTACACAATTTTCTGAGGCACTGGATTTCATAGGCTTAGCCAATCGGCTTACCCCTTAGGCTCCTGAATAAAGGTTTGTTTCCTTTTGTTTGTTTAGAACTTACCATCTTTAGGGGTCGATAGGTGTCCCTCACCTGTGGGATGGGATTAGTTCAGCAACAATTCCGTGTTCAGCCTTCCCACACCCTCCATGTTATAAATGTAAATGTTCTCTGGGCATTTCAGTGTTTGAGATCTACTTCTGGCTCTGTCAAGGAATTGAGGGCTGTAGCTGAAATGTAGCTCAAATGGAAGAAAGGAAATATTCACCTAGAATAAGCAATGAATGCAAAATACCTTGGAAAAAGTCAGTGCACTAATTAAAAGTGCTTTTGGGGACACATAAGCCAGATATCGCAGAAGTATTTATAGATTCAGTCTTTGCATAGGACCAAGCGAACGATATATCCAATAAACTCGCAGCCCTCCTTTCACCCTGAGACATGATGAACAGGTTTTTTCCACCCACATTATTTCAAACACATTTATCACAGTCAACTGAAGGAATTCTTGTTCTCCAATCAAGGAAAGGAGGTTCCTCTAATCCCTCACACTAGGTATTCTCCTTGGAAACAGGGGAACTGTGTTTTCTCCTTATTTCAGAGGAGTCAATGAAAAGCTATGTATCCATCAGACCTTTATGATCATGGTATAGTAGGGATATCAGACAAATCAGCATAAACAATCTGTACAAAAAAACCCCAACAAGAACCTCTTATCAACCCTCTAGAAGAGAAATTCTCAAGCTCCTTTTCAAAAATCCTGTGCCTGCAATTTTCAAGTCTCACATAAAGTTTCTCCACTTTCCCTAGAGACCTGCATCATGGTCCCAAGGAGTTCCTGTCTGGAGGCGGGCAAGGAAACTACCAATTCCAGCTTCTGAGACTGCTGGACTCTCCCTCCTTTCTGTGCTTCTGGAAGAGCACAAGCTCTGGAGAGTAGGCAGCCATGGGGTCAATCCTATGGGTCTGTAGGTAGTGGGAGCAATTTGTCTTCTTGCCTGCTCCAGCTGCTCTCCTTCCTGTTGGGTTCCCGGAGTTGTGGCATCAAAGAGAAGCAGCGTGGCTTGTGAGGTCCATGTGGGACAATGATTGGGTCAGTCAGTTAATCATATTTACAGAGCACTTACTGTGTACATACCACTGTACTAAGGGCTGGGAAGAGTGCAGTATAACAGACACATTCCCTGTCTAACCCAATTACCTTGTCTCTACCCCAGGGCTTAGTACAGTGGTACATAGTAAGTACTTTTTTCTTTAAATAGCATTTTTTAAGCACTTACTAAATGCCAGGCACTGTTCTAAGCTCTGGTGGAGATACAAGGTAATCGGGTTGGACAGAGTCCCTGTCCCACATGGGGCTCACAATCTTAACCCCCATTTTCCAGATGAGGGAACTGAGCCCCAGAGAAGTGAAGTGACTTGTCCAAGGTCACGCAGCAGTCAAGTGATGGAGACAGGACTAGAACCCAGATCCTCCCAACTTCCCGGCTCATGCTCTTTCCACTAGGCTGCTTCTCAACAAATACCATTAAAATACACTTCACATTATATTTAACAAATACTGTTAAAAAAACAAAACACGGGAAGGGCATAAGTGGATCCCAAACAGCCAAACCCCTTCCAACCCTCTCAAGAGCACTCTTGGGGACATTTGGACCCGATAAAAAGCCTCAGCTCTTTAATGTTGTCGACTGCTGTGTGCTTTCTGCTCTGGGGGTTGGGGATTCTCCTTAGAAGTCCTTTCATCCTATCGCTCAGCCACTGTGACTTCTGCCCAGGTACCATTTAGCTTTGGCCCTTGAGGACCAACTGCTTATGCCCAGCTAGAGATGCTGAAGCTCTGGCCCATTTCCAGCTGGAAGCTGTTAGAGACAGCTGGCAGTTACAGGGGCAAAGACTTGCTGGTTCCCTTGCAATAACAATTTGCCAAGCAGAGCTTTTCACCAATAACAATAATAGTAATAATAATTGTGTATTTGTTAAGCACTTACTATGTGCCCGGCACTGTGCTGGGGTAGATACGAGCAAATCAGGTTGGACACAGTCCCTGTCCCACGTGGGGCTCACACTCTCAATCCCCATTTGAATAGATGAGGCACAAAGAAGTGAAGTGACTTGACAAAGGTCACACAGCGGACATGTGGCAGAGGCAGGATTAGAACCCATCACCTTCTGACTCCCAGGTCCGTGCTCTGTCCTCTAGGCCATGCTGCTTCTCACCATGCTATGCAGCCATACTAGGGGCCGAACCAAACTTCATCCAGAGCAAGGGTAAGTAGAAATCGATGTAGCAGGCATAGTAGCAGCAATAATAGTGTTCTTTGAGGGTCCTTGGCTAAAATGCACTATATTAAATGCTTGGAAAAGTACAAAATAACCCCATGATGGATAACCCACCCATGGGTAGCTTGCATTCTATTGAGGGAGACAAACATGAAAGTACTCACAGAGCAATTAAAAAAATAATGGAATATACAATTGAATAAACATATCAGTATAAATGCTGAGGATGGGTACATATAAGTTATAATGAAACTTTTGGTCTAGTGGAAAGTGTATGGCCCTGTGGGAGAAAAAGCACCTGGGTTCTAATACGGGCTCCAAAACTTGTCTGCTGTGTGACCTTAGGCAAATCATTTAACTTCTCTGTCCCTCAGTTCCCTTATCTGTAAAATGGGGATTAAGACTGGGAATCCCATGTGGGACAGGGACTGCATTCAACCCAATTGCCTGTATCTACCTCAGTGTTTCATACAGTTCTTGACACACAGTAAGCACTTAACCAATACCATTTTTAAAAACCCACAAGTTATTTAGTGCTAGAGATGTCTGATGGCTTATAAGACCCTGAATGCTGGAGATCAACAAGGAAGTCATGCTGGAGGAGGTGGGTTTTTTGGATGGTTTTGAATATTAGGAGAGCTAAGGTTTGCTGCTTTGGGGGAAGGAAGGAGAGTTCCAAGTTGGGAAAACAACATGAGCAAGAGGGTGGAGGAAGGACAACTGGTGCAAAATTCAGAAACTTTGCTTTGTGATGTTGCAATGCCTTTACTATTCTTAGCAACAAGAGTCTAGATTCTTAATCTATTCTATTGTAAATATTACCCCTCTTGACCCAACGGCTAGAATTTATACTTCACGTAAATTTCATGTAATTTGAAGTGATATGAGATAATTGCAAGAAAGGTGGGATGAAAAAAACATTTTAAAGACATGATGAAACATAACCTCATTAGACTTTCTATGGTATTGGGCAGCTGGGAGATGACTTCAGAGGGCAAAGAAGCAATATGGCTTAGTGGAAAGACCACAGACCCTGGAATAAGGGGACTTGGGTTCTAATCACAGCTCAACTACTTATCTGCTATGTGACCTTGGGCAAATCACTTCACTTCTCTGTGTCTCAGTTTCCACATCTGTAAAATGGAGATTAAATCCTACTCCCTCCTATGTAGAGTGTGAGACCCATGGGGGGGTCAGGGACTGTTTCCAACCTGATAACCTTGTATTCATTCATTCATTCAATAGTATTTACTGAGCGCTTACTATGTGCAGAGCACTGTACTAAGCACTTGGAATGAACAAGTCGGCAACAGATACAGTCCCTGCCGTTTGATGGGCTTACAGTCTAATTGGGGAAGATGGACAGACAAGAACAATGGCAATAAATAGAGTCAAGGGGAAGAACATCTCGTAAAAACAATGGCAACTAAATAGAATCAAGACGATGTACATTTCATTAACAAAATAAATAGGGTAATAAATATATACAGTTGAGCAGACGAGTACATTGCTGAGGGGATGGGAAGGGAGAGGAGGAGGAGCAGAGGGAAATGGGGGGGAAAGAGGGTTAAGCTGCGGAGAGGTGAATGGGGGGTGGTAGAGGGAGTAGAGGGAGAAGAGGAGCTCAGTCTGGGAAGGCCTCTTGGAGAAGGTGAGTTTTAAGTAGGGTTTTGAAGAGGGGAAGAGAATCAGTTTGGCGGAGGTGAGGAGGGAGGGCGTTCCGGGACCACGGGAGGACGTGGCCCAGGGGTCGACGGCGGGATGGGCGAGACCGAGGGACGGTGAGAAGGTGGGCGGCGGAGGAGCGGAGCGTGCGGGGTGGGCGGTAGAAAGAGATAAGGGAGGAGAGGTAGGAAGGGGCGAGGTGATGGAGAGCCTTGAAGCCTAGAGTGAGGAGTTTTTGTTTGGAGCGGAGGTTGATAGGCAACCACTAGAGTTGTTTAAGAAGGGGAGTGACATGCCCAGATCGTTTCTGCAGGAAGATGAGCCGGGCAGCAGAGTGAAGAATAGACTGGAGCGGGGTGAGAGAGGAGGAAGGGAGGTCAGAGAGAAGGCTGACACAGTAGTCTAGCCAGGATATAACGAGAGCCCTTGGCAGTAAGGTAGCCGTTTGTATCTTCCCCAGAGCTTAGTACTGTACTTGGCACTAAGTAAGTGCTTAATGAATACCGTAAAAAAAAAAGACAGGTCAGCCTGATGTGAAGCAATCTGGAGTAACTTTACTGTGCCAGAAATATTTCCTAAAGCTATGCTCACCTCAATCCATGGGAGCACAAGACGTGTGAGAAAAATGAATGACAACAGGATATTCAAACAGCTGGGTACGGAGCACTGAAAATGGGAAAACTGAAAACAAGGAAGACAGAGGAAATATTTTAATGTCTCCGTAAAACAAACCCTCAGTCGATTCTACATCCCAACTGAAAACTGGAAATCATTTGTCAAGAATAGATCAGGATGACATCTTGATATGGAGAAGAAAGCAGTCCTTTGGGAGTAAAAGCTCCATAAAGAACAAAAGACAAGGAGACGAAAGAGAAAACACCACTGACAGCTGCAAACATAAACTAGGACAACACAAAAGGAGGCAGTCTTTTTGTGTGCACAATAGGGCCAGGGCTGTGGGTACCGCTTTGGCCTTTTTCAGCCACAAACACTCTCTAGGTGAATTTCACCATCAATGGTGTCTTCTTTGAGTATGAAGGACAACTATACATAGTGCTAGAGCAGAGGAAGATCGTGACAAATAAGAGGAGACATGAATGCACCATGACCTGATGGGTAGAACACAGTCTTGGGAGTCAGAAGGACCTGGGTTCTAATCCCAGCTCTACCACTTGCCATCTACATGACCTTGGGCAAATCACTTCTCTGTGCCTCAGTTACCTCATCTGTAAAAAATGGGAATTAAGAGTGTGAGCCCAATGTGGGACAGGGACTATATCCAATTTGTTTACTTGCCTCTAACACAGAGCTTAGAACAGTGCTTGGCACATAATAAGTGCTTAATTAATTAATTCATTCATTCAATAGTATTTATTGAGCGCTTACTATGTGCAGAGCACTGTACTAAGCGCTTGGGATGAACAAGTTGGCAACAGATAGAGACAGTCCCTGCCGTTTGACGGGCTTACAGTCTAATCGGGGGAGACGGACAGACAAGAACAATGGCACTAAACAGCGTCAAGGGGAAGAACATCTCGTTAAAACAATGGCAACTAAATAGAATCAAGGCGATGTACAATTCATTAACAAAATAAATAGGGTAACGAAAATATATACAGTTGAGCGGACGAGTACAGTGCTGTGGGGATGGGAAGGGAGAGGTGGAGGAGCAGAGGGAAAAGGGGAAAAAGAGGGTTTAGCTGCGGAGAGGTGAATGGGGGGTGGTAGAGGGAGTAGAGGGAGAAGAGGAGCTCAGTCTGGGAAGGCCTTTTGGAGGAGGTGAGTTTTAAGTAGGGTTTTGAAGAGGGGAAGAGAATCAGTTTGGCGGAGGTGAGGAGGGAAGGCGTTCCGGGACCGCGGGAGGACGTGGCCCAGGGGTCGACGGTGGGATGGGCGAGACCGAGGGACGGTGAGGAGGTGGGCGGCGGAGGAGCGGAGCGTGGGGGTGGGTGGTAGAAAGAGAGAAGGGAGGAGAGGTAGGAAGGGGCAAGGTGATGGAGAGCCTTGAAGCCTAGAGTGAGGAGTTTTTGTTTGGAGCGGAGGTCGATAGGCAACCACTGGAGTTGTTTAAGAAGGGGAGTGACATGCCCAGATCGTTTCTGCAGGAAGATGAGCCGGGCAGCGGAGTGAAGAATAGACCGGAGCGGGGCAAGAGAGGAGGAAGGGAGGTCAGAGAGAAGGCTGACACAGTAGTCTAGCCGGGATATAACGAGAACCCGTAGCAGTAAGGTAGCCGTCTGGGTGGAGAGGAAAGGGCGGATCTTGGCGATATTGTATAGGTGAAACTGGCAGGTCTCGGTAACGGATAGGATGTGTGGGGTGAACGAGAGGGACGAGTCAAGGATGACACCGAGATTGCGGGCCCGAGAGACGGGAAGGATGATCGTGCCATCGACGGTGATAGGGAAGTCTGGGAGAGGACCGGGTTTGGGAGGGAAGATGAGGAGCTCAGTCTTGCTCATGTTGAGTTTTAGGTGGCGGGCCGACATCCAGGTGGAGACGTCCCGGAGGCAGGAGGAGATGCGAGCCTGAAGGGAGGGGGAGAGGACGGGGCGGAGATGTAGATCTGCGTGTCATCTGCGTAGAGATGGTAGTCAAAGCCGTGAGAGCGAATAAGTTCACCGAGGGAGTGAGTGTAAATGGAGAACAAGTACCATAATTATTATTATGATCATTATTATTATGTCATCCCATTAAGCTGTTTACACAGCATAGTGAAGGTGATACCACATGTGTCTCATTGTTCAGTATCCTCAAGGATCATCACTGACCACCCTAATACACACTGAGAAAATCTCACCATCGGGAGCATAGTAGTGATAGTATTTGTGAAGTGCTTACCGTGTGCAGAGCATTGTACTAAGTCCTGGGAAAAATTACCCAGGTGGAGGATAGACATGATCCTAGTCTCTCAGAGTGTATCCAGAATGAATATGGAATCGTTCACCAAATCTCACATCACCAGATAGGAAAGCACCTCTCTTGAAGGAGAAATCCAGATTCAGGGGATTGAGGGCAGAGCAAATAATGAAGGAAAGGTGAATCCTTCATCCTTTAATTATATATGGTGACTTTTTTCTGACAAAGAAATGAAATTCCTTTGACTCAGGGCAAGTCTTTCATAAAATGTAATAATAGAAAAGGCTGGCATAGCCTTGACCACAAGGTGGAAAACCGATCCACTGCTGGAACTCCTCTAGGCTGTAAGCTCATTGTCGGCAGGGAACGTGTTTAACCAACTCTCTTGTATTGTACTCTCCCAAGTGTTTAGTAACATGGTCTGCACACAGTAAGCACTCAGTAAATGACATTGTTGATTGATAAGAATTGTTTCCTAGTCAATCATATTTATTGAGGACTTACTAAGTGTAGAGAACTGTACTAAATGCCAGGGAGAGTACGGTATAACAATCTAACAAACACATTCCCTGCCCACAGTGAGCATACAGGATTACAGAGTCTATCCACATTTTCACTTAAACCCTGTTACTGAATCTTTCCTTCCTGTCTGACTGTCTGGGAGAACTTTCCTGGTTTGTGAGAAGTCCATTCTCGGGTTTCCCGTCTGTCTAGTGGAAAGAGCACTGCTCTGGGAATCTGAAGACCTGGGTCCTAGCCCTGATGATCTCTGTGCCTAATGTTGGGGAAAATGGTACATTTCCTTTACAGTGTGGTGGACCCCTGCCTATTTATTCATTTCTTCCACATTTTGTCTCTGTTGGAACATGAGAAGGATGAGAGAATGTGAATGGTGCTCTGCAAGCCACCAACACTGTGAGTGCCCTGAGTTATAAGGACCATGTCTAATAGCCCCACCCACTCCCGGGTATTCTTTCCCAGTGCTTAATATGGGGCTCTGCGTACAGTGAGCACTTAATAAAGTTATGTATATACACAGCTTATAAATACATACATTTATAACACTGTTCTAAGCACTGGGGTACATTACAAGTTAATCAGGTTGGAGACAGTCCCTGTCCCCCATGGGGCTCATAGGCTATCAATATCTGTCCATCTAGACTGTAAGAATTTTCTTTTATGGTATTTGTTAAGTAGTTACTAGGAGCCAGGCACTGTTCTAAGCACTGAGGTAGATACAAACTAATCAGGTTGAACACAGTCCATGTCCCATATCGGACTCACAGTCTTAATCCCCATTTTCCAGATGAAGTCCCTGAGGCACAGAGAAATGAATTGTCTTGCCCAAGATCACGCAACAGACAAGTGGCAGAGCCAGGACTAAAACCCAGATCCTTCTGACTCCCAGACTCGTGCTCTGTCCACTAGGCCACGCTGCTTCTCGTTAAGGGCAGGGAACTTGTCTACCAACTCTGCTATACTGTACTTTCTCTGCACATAATAAGTACTCAATAAATTCGACTGACTGATTGATAAACACTATTCACTACCACTATTACTATGCGCAGGTTCTCAGTCCCTAGGCTCATCGGTGGTTCTTGGTGGGAGATTCCATTTTGTCTCAAGCAGATTTCTTCCAAGATTGAAGACATTTCCTCTCTGGGAAAAAGGACTATAGACTGTTTTGGCATTTCCAAAGCCTTAACCATTTTTAAGTTGCGTGAGATTTCATCATGACTCCCGAGCACATTTTTGTTAGTAATTTCTCCAGCACTGTTTTTAATTCTGTGCATTAAATCCAATTCCTTCTTATTGTGCCTCATGTCATTTAACCCTTATTAATTTTGTGACTAACCAATTAAGCAGGAAATTTGGGAGTTGCCTAATATTTCTTCAGTTTAGCAGACACTTTAATTAAAAAGATAAATTTACCCACAAATTAAAATGACATGAAAAATGAAAATTGGAACTACAAGTGTTAAATTATATCAATGACATAGGGGGCTAGCCATTACAAAAGAAATACCATAACAATAATTACCTCCATAAAAATCAGCTTGCCCAGTATTTATATAGATATAAGCTCTACGCTTGTCCTCTGAACTGTAAACTCACTGTGGGCAGGGAATGTCTCTTCCAGCTCTGCTGTACTGTACTCGCCCAAGTACGCTACAGTAAATGCTCAATAAATACCACTGATATTTTTATGGTTTTTATTAAGAGCTCTCTTTGTGCCAGGCATTGTAAGATGCACTGGGGTAGATACCAGATAGTCACACTGGACACAGTCCATGTCCCATGTGGGGCTCAAAATGTTAAACCCCACTTTATAAATTAGGTAACTGAAGCACAGAGAAGTGAAGTGACTTGGCCAGGGTCACACAGCAGACAAGTGGCAGAGCCAGGATTAGGACCCAGGGTCTTCTGGCTCCCAGGTCCAGGCTCTATCCATTAGGCCTTACTGCTCAATATAAGCACAGAGTTGTCTTTAGTACTAAAAAACGATACAACTGACACTGAAATTTACCAATGAATGGATAAATATATGACTGAAAAGGTCAATGTAGGACCAACATACCCTGCTCCAGTATGCACACAAAAAAGCCTCCATTGTTCAGCTGTAATGTTTATTGTTGGCAGCGCTCATTGCTGCTTTTTCTTCTGCCTCCTATTTTGTCATCCCTTACAAAGATTTTGCTAGAAAAGTCTCTCCTTTCTTGATAGAACATTATGGACTTGAGGACCTACAAAATATACTTCAGCTTTCTCTACCAGCATAGCTCAGCACCTGCACTTTCAGCAACTGGAAGCACAGCAATGTTGAAAATCTCAGAGAGGGATGACTCTCCCATGCCAGGCATACACCCAAAGCCGATTTATTCACCTGATATAATCTGACCTGTCGCATCAGTAAAAAAAAAAAAAAAAAAAGCCATCTTGGCAGTCAAATTTTATGTCTTTTCCACACATCGGCTTAGCTTAACTATAAAAATAATCATAAATGATATTTATGATAGTTTTATGGCATTTTTTAGAATGAACCTCGGGCAAGCTTTGAGGCTCAATCAATTGTTCTGACTTGAATGCTCAGAATGACTCCTCTCTACCATATAGTAAACAGCCTGTGTAATGCGATTCTCTTAGAACACACTAAAAGTGGAATCTTCCTTATCAAAGCAAAGTGCTTATTATTAGGATGAAGTTAAAGTTATTGATTCTTCTCCTCCACCACGATGTTATAAATCCTGAAAGAGCACTGAATCTAGCAGATCGCAGAGGGTCTGTCCGAGGAAACAATTCATATCCTCATTTCCCAACTGGAGTCTAATTTCCAGAATTAATGCTTTAGGCATCGGGCAACAGCAAGGAACTGTTCAGTTCACCACAGTGATGATATATGACAGAGGGGCAAAAACTCTCATAGAACAAGAGCCAATGTTATCATCCACTTGCACATGACAACGATATCTAGTCATCATACTTCGTAAGCAATAAAAAGGGAGGAATAGGCACTAGGGGGATAATGCTTATGAAAGAGATAGAATATTAAAATGCCAAAATGAATGATCTCATATATCAAACTTAGGACTGAAGATCATGTGTGAGGATTTTTTTTTCATGATGCTTTATGGGACTCTGAGATCTTCACTTATAAAAATGTCAGTAAAATATAAAGATGGACCCACTTTCTTTCAGGATCACAAAAAAAAAATCTGTTTTTATAGAAAATATTCCCAATGAAAGAAAGTCAGATCTGCTCTAATTGGAGTCCCAAAATATTTATCGCAGTAGGAAGACTGGGGAGTAACTCCTTTAGCGACACTCATTTAGCTTTTCATGGAAAATATTTCTCAATCAATCATATTTAGTGAGTGCTTACAATATGCAGAGCATTGTACTAAATGCTTGGGAAAGTACAATATAACAGAGTTGGTAGATATATTCCCTGCCCCCAGTGTGTTTACAGTCTAGAGAAGGAGACAGACATTAATACAAATAAATGAATTATAGACGTGCACATCAGAGCTGTGGGGCTGAGGGAGGGGTGAATAAAGAATGCAAATCCAAGTTCAAGGGTAATGCAGAGGGGAGTCGGAGAAGAGAAAATAAGCCCTTAGCTAGGGAAGGCTTCTTGGAGGAGATGTATATTTTTATTAATAATAATAATAATGGCATTTATTAAGCACTTACTATGTTCCAGACACTGTTCTAAGCGCTGGGGTAGTTATGAGATAATCAGTCTCTGTCCCGCATAGGGATCACAGTTTTAATCTCCATTTTACAGATGAGGGAACTGAGGCCCAGAGAAGTAAAGTGACTCACCTAAAGTCACACAGCAGACAAGTGGCCAAGCTGGGATTAGAACCCATGACTTTAATAAGGTTTTGAAGGTGGGAAGAGTGATTTCATCTTGGTTATGAAGAGGGAAGACGTTCCAGGCCAAAGGGAGGATGCAGATGAGAGGTCCATGGTGACTTTGACCCTTTCTTTTACCATTTCTATGTGGGTCAGTGGAAAGATCATGGGCTTGGGAGTCAGAGGTCATGAGTTCTAATCTTGGCTCCGCCTCTTGTCAGCTGTGTGACTTTGGGCAAGTCATTTAACTTCTCTGTGCCTCAGTTACCTCATCCATAAAATGGGGATTAAGACTGTAAGTCCCACAAGGGACAGCCTGATCACCTTGTATCCACCCCAGCACTTAGAACAGTGCTTCATCCATAGTAAGCACTTAACAAATGTCATCTTTATTATCATTATTATAGCACTCCCCATTTGTGAAGATGACATTATGGTGAGTTCACATGTGAGATGAAAGGCCAGTGTGAGTCTGAAACCATGTTCTTATCCTGGGTATGCAAGGTTAATGTTTGCCTTTTGCTGCACTTGCTACTGTTTTCCAACCTGTCTCTTGGCCTTTCAATTTTCCTACACTCTCTTTTAGTAAAGCGGCCCCTTTCACAATTTCTGCACACCAGGTTCTGTTCGTTGCAGTGGCCTCTCAAATATCCATGTCTCTGGTACATTGTCTGAGACCTTGAAGCCTCTAAAATGTTCAGTCCGCCTTCCTGGGGTGCATATGTCCCTTTTCAGTTGACTTTCCAAAAGCTGTTTGGGAATCTTAGAACCTCCGTTCTCCTCCCCAGCTTTCATTCTGCAAAGTTGAATTATTTTTTTATGGCATCTTTTAAGCAATTACTTTATTTTAAGCTCTGGTCTAAGAGCTGCGATAGATACAAGTTAATCAGGTTAGACACAACCCTTATCCCACGTGAGGCTTACAGTCTAAGTAGGAGGGAAAAAATGGTATTTACTCCTCATTCAATAGATGAGGAAAACGAGGCGCAAAGAAGTTAATTGGCTTGCCCAAGGTCACACAGCAAGTAATTGACAGAGCTGGGATTAGAATGAAGGTCCTCTGACTCCCAGATAACGTGGCCTGGTGAATACAGCACCGGCCTGGGAGTCAGAAGGATCTGGGTTCCAATCTTAGCTCTGCCACTTGTCTGCTTTATGACCTTGGGCAAATCACTTCACTTCTCTGGGCCTCAGTGACCTCATCTGAAAACGGGGAATAAGACTGTGAGCCCTGTGTGGGACAGGGACTGTGTCCAATTCAATTACCTTGTAGCTACCCTAGCACTTAGTACAGTGTCTGGCACATAGGAAGTGCTTTTTAAATGCCAGAGTTATTATTATTATTATTACTAGGTCTCGCGGCTTCTATTGCTTATTGCTTTAAATTGCAATGAACATTACCTCATTCACATTCTGGACCTCATTTCAGTGATCTTGCCTGGCTATTTGATACTGAAATTATAGGCATATTCCACCATACAGCCTCAATTTGTTCCTCAAAAATGTGGAGGTGATATGCACAATGTTATGCCCACAGACTTTACTCCTCTAATTCTAACCTTCTCACTGAGCCGTGATCTCGTCTATCTCATCGCCAACCCGTTGCCCACATCCTGACTCTGGCCTGGAATGCCCTCCCTCCTCAAATCCAATGGACAATTACTCTCCCCCACCTTCAAAGCCTTATGGAGGGCACATCTCCTCCAAGAGGTCTTTCTTCCCTGACTAAACCCTCTCTTTCATCTTCTCCCATTCCTTTCTGAGTTGCCCTAACTTGCTCCCTTTGTTCATCCCTCTTCCCAGCCCCCACAGCACTTATGTACGTATCTGAAATTTATTTGTTTAGATCAATGTATATTTTTCCTGCCTCTAGACTGTATTCTCATTGTGGGCAGAGAATGTGTCTGTTACTGTTGTATTGCACTCTCCAAAGTGCTTAGTACAGTGCTGTGCACACAGTAAGGGCTTAGTACATGCAAATGAATGAATGAATATATGACTGTATCATGGGGTAAGTTTTCCATGACTTCTAGGCTATAAAATCTAATCCGTTCCCAAACTTCTGGGAAAAAAATGAAATTATTTCCAAGAAATATACTATAACATTAAACTTCACTAAGAATAATAGTAATTATTATTGTGGTACTTAAGTGCTTACTTTTTGCCAAGCACTGTACTAAATGTTGGAGTATAAACTGTATAAACTGTATAAACTGTATTCTCTATTATAGTAATTCAAAGCATAACACCTCAAAATTAATCAATTAATCAGATGTGTTTACTGAGTATTTAGTCTGTGCAGAGCACAGGACTAAGCACTTGGGAGAGTACAACATGACAGTTTTTAGAAATATTCCCTGCTCAAAATGAACTTACATTCTAGAGAGGGATACAGTCATCAATATAAATAAATGAATTATGGATCTGTACATAAGTGCAGAGGGACTAAGAGAGGGGTGAATTAAAGGTTCAAGTCCAAGTGCAAGGGTGAAGCAAAAGGGAATGGGAGAAGGGGAAATGAGGGGAAAGCCGGGGAAGGTCCCTTAGAGGAGTTGTGCTCTAAATAAGGCTTTAAAAGTGGGTACTATGATTGTCTGTCAGATATTAAGGAGAGCGTTCCAGACCAGAGGTAGGACATCGGCGAGAGGTCAGCAGAGAGATGGATGAGATGGTGGTACAGAGAGTAGGATAGCAATAGAGGAGCAAAGTGTACAGTCTGGGTTTGTAGTAAGAAATCAGGGTGGTAAAGTAGGAGGGTGCAGGGTGATTGAGTGCTTTAAAGCCAATTGTAAGGAGTTTCTGTTTGAATGACGGAGTTATTATTATTATTATTACTAGGTCTCGCGGCTTCTATTGTTTATTGCTTTAAATTGCAATGAACATTACCTCATTCACATTTCTGGACCTCATTTCAGTGATCTTGCCTGGCTATTTGATACTGAAATTATAGGCATATTCCACCATACAGCCTCAATTTGATGAGGAGAGGGTTGGACAAGCACTGGAGGTTCTTGAGGAGTAGGGCATCGTGGACTGCATGTTTTTGTAGAAAAATGATCTGGGCAGCAGACTGAAGCATGGACTGGAGTGAAGAAAGACAGGAGGCTGGGAGGTCAGCAAGGAGGCTGATGTAGTGATCAAGGTGGGAGAGTATAAGTGCTTGGATTAATGATGGATGGAGAGGAAAGGGAGGATCTTGATGATGCCGTGAAGGTTGAACTGACAGGTTTTGGTGATATCGAACCTGTGGGTCGAATGAGCAAGATGAGGTGAGGATGACACCAAGGTTACCGCACGGAGACCAGGAGCATGGTGGTGATGCCTACAGTGATGGGAAAGTCAAGGGAAGGACAAGGTTTTGATGGAAAGATAAGGAGCTCTGTTTTGGACATGTTAAGTTGGTGGGGTTACCAGGACATCCAAGTAGAGATGTTCTGAAGGCAGGAGGAAATGCAAGACTGCCGGAAGGGAGAGACATCAGAGCTGGAGATCTGGATTTGGGAATCATTTGTACAGAGATGGTAGTTGAAGTCGTGGGTGCAAATGTAGATAGAAGTAGACCCAGAACTGTGCCTTGAGGGACTTCCACAGTTAGGGGGTGAGACACTGAGAAGATTTGGCCAGAGAGCCAGGATGAGAACTAGGAGAGGATGGTGCAGTCAACTCTGGAGTCTAGCCACTTTAAAGTGCCTACAACACTCTGGATTTGGCCCTTCTGTCACTCACTCAACCCTGCTCTGACTGGAGTTCCTCAAAACCACAGACTCTGACCGGTAAAAGATAATCAGATCAGACCCAAACCTCTCCCACATCAGTCAATCAATTGTTTTTATTGAGAACCTTCTGTACTAAGCACTTTGGAGAGTACTATGTAACAGAGTTGGTAGACTTGTTCCCTGTCCACAAGGAGCTGACGGTCTAGATGGGGAGACAGATACTAAAATCAGTTACTGATATGTATATAAGTTCCGTGGGACTGAGAATAGGGTCAATAAAACCCACATGGGTTCACGATCCAAAAGATAAGCAGCGTGGCTCAGTGGAAAGAGCCTGGGCTTCGGAGTTAGAGGTCAAGGGTTCGAATCCCGGATCTGCCACTTGTCAGCTGTGTGACTGTGGGCAAGTCACTTAACTTCTCTGTGCCTCAGTTACCTCATCTGTAAAATGGGGATTAACTGTGAGCCTCACGTGGGACAACCTGATGACCCTGGATCTACCCCAGCGCTTAGGGCAGTGCTCTGCACATAGTAAGCGCTTAACAAATACCAACATTATTATTATTATTATTATGAGAGTGGTTCTAGTACTCCCATTTTACAGATGGGAAAACTGAAGAGCGGAAAGGTATAAGTAACATCCGAGATCGTACAGACGGCAGAGTGGCGGAGCAGGGTTTAGAATCCAAATCACTAGTATACCAGTCCTGTGCTCTTTTGACTGTGCCACCCTCCATCCCTACATGTGAATTCAGACCATTGTGATTTGAAAGAAATCACTTTAAATACTATTTCTTTCTTTACATAGGTTCTAATGAAGAGCTTTTATATGAGGTTAACTATCTCTGTGAGAGGCTACTCTCCAGAGGTGACTGAACTTTCTTCAGTAGTAGTGGGTGGAAGTGGATGATTTCTCAGCTTCTTTAGGTAGCACCACGGAGTTTCTCCATGTGTAAAGGTCTCATTGACTTCAAAGTACTGTGCTTGTTCTTCACCACCTTCTGTGAGTGTCTCTCCATTCTTTATTTATTTTGTTCCTTCAGATTATTCAGTAGGGTCAAATTCTCCAAGCACACAACTCCCCCTCTGTGTCAGAGTTCCTTTTGAAGTCAACAGGAAAGGCAAAGGGGAAGTTCCCTGTGGGAGAATTGAGTCCTAAATGTCAAGGACTATCCAGAAGCCAGAACAGAGAGGAAGAAAATATAGCCCAAAGCTAGGAAAGGAAATTTAGAAGTCTTCCTGGATTCAAGTAAATATTTTCCTTTAATAACTCCAAATGCCTGAAATGTTAAAGCATTGATCTACTGGGAATTTTATGAAAGGAATGGAAGGAAATGAAACAGTGCTTGCAAAATTAGCCATTCATCACCAGTTGAAAATGAAATATCAGTGGGCTGCATCTTAAAGATTTGGGGCTTCAGTATTCTGTGCTGAATATTTTCACAGACAAACATGCAAGTAGCGTTAGCCATTGTTGATAAATGCAACAAGAGGGGACATAGATTATCAGTAGTAACCAAGATCATACCCATCCCAGAGAAGTCTAGGATAATGGAATCTTATAGTTAATCTTCATCGATAACTAGTATAATGAATCTAACTTTTAAATTCAGACCTGGTGACTTGGGCCAGTAGATGCTGACTGAACCCCATTTACTTCTTGACAAGAATGAGAAAATGAACCTGACTCCTAGATTCTAGACTCAATTTCAAAGGATCTGAGAATCCCTGATCAGGATATGGGTGGGTAAAAAAAAAAACTGCTATCCCAATCCTTTTGCTCTAACCTCCTGCCTCTCAGCTGATGAATGACTAAGCCAATCAGGACTATCCTCTTCTTAATAAGATCAATTCTCTGTATTGAAACAGAACCTATTTGGTAGGAGAAGCAGCGTGGCTCAGTGGAAAGAGCATGGGCTTTGGAGTCAGAAGTCATGAGTTCGAATCCCAGCTCTGCCACTTGTCAGCTGTGTGACTGTGGGCAAGTCACTTAACTTCTCTGTGCCTCAGTTCCCTCATCTGTAAAATGGGGATGAAGCTTGTGAGCCCCACGTGGGACAACCTGATTCCCCTGTGTCTACCCCAGCGCTTAGAACAGTGCTCTGCACATAGTAAGCGCTTAACAAATACCAACATTATTAAGTTATCATTGCATGTATCTTGTTGCCCTGGAAACTCTGAACTCAGCTCAACAGAAGATCTCTGGGGCAGTTTGGCTAGATCATTCCAGCTCTTTGCCTACGTCAATCCACCCCCCCCCCCCCAGAGCTTCTTTCCAGCTTCCCAGAGCTGAGCTCAGATATTACTGGTTATTTTCTTTCAAGGTAAGGGGTGATTTCCAGGGGCTCTTGGAACTGTCACCCCATAAATATGTTCCTTAAAATTGCCACCGTTCAATAACTTTCAGATTCGTACCCAAATTCCCAGAGTCCTGGGAATCATCTGGGGTCCCGCTCACCTGTTCTGTTTCCAGAGGCCTCTGGGAGATGAGACAATTTTCTCTTTGACTTCCCTGTCTCATCCTTATAGTAATACTTCCTTGAAGGCTGATCATCCCTCATAAGCTCTGTACCCTCAAACAATCCATGTTAGTGACACTAACAAGTCTTTAGAATCAGTGGGATTTACTGAGCGCAAACTGTGGCAGAGCACAGCACTAAGCACTTGGGAGAGTACAGTAAGCAGGCAAGATCCCGGCCTGCAGAGGCCTTTACTTAGTGATAGTTCTAATTGCGCTTCCAAGCGAGTCTGTTTCAGCTTCAGCAAAATATATACACAGGACCTAAATTGTCCCCAGATTTCACTATAGAAATCACTCCAGTATTTGAATGGTCCTTAAAGGAAATCTGGTAACAAATAAATCCCAGCTCACTTAAGATGGCTGTGTTCTCCAGATAGCTAGTTCCCCCAACCTTTTCCTTAATCCTCCAGTTGTCTGCTTCGTCGCTTTGTTCCAAGCAATGCTCCCAGGTTAGTGACTAACAGCGTTGCTTAGACTCTAGACTCTAAGCTCATCGTGGGCAGGAAACGTGTTTACCAACTCTCTCCTACTGTACTCTCCCAAGAGTCAAGTACAGCAATCTACCCGTAGTTAGCACTCAATGAATACGATTTATTGATTTAATGATTTTCCCCAGCCAATGGTAAATGACCCTTCATTCATTCATTCAATCTTATTTTTTAAGCACTTACTGTGCACAGAACACTGTACTAAGCACTTGGGAGAGCACAGTATAACATAAATGAACAATTCCCTGCCTGCTTTCTGACTCCTGGTGTGGCCTAGATCTGAGCTAGTTTGTGACTGACCATCACATTCTCTTTCTAAGTAACAAATCAATCAACCTATGGTAGTTTTTGAATATTTACTGTATACTGTGCACTGTACTAAGCAGTTGGAAGAGTACTTTGCAGAAGAGTTGGTGGATACGATACCTGCCCTAGTTTACAATCTATTGGATAAAAATGACAACCCAAGTACAATTGATTGTATTTTTTTTTCACTAAGGCATCATAGATTGTAGTCCCGCTCTAGACTGTAAGCACGTTGTGGGCAGGGAATGTGTCTGTTTGTGGTTGTGTTATATTCTCCCAAGTGCTTAGTACAGCACTCTGCACAGAGGAAGTGCTCAGTAAATACAACTGAACGAACAAATAAAGGAGATCCTGTTTTAGGTATGTAGGACATAGAATAGAGTCCTGAAATAACCAACATTAATGAAGGGTTGGGCTAGGGCAATCAAATTTAGATTCATGATTCAGTTTGGATGATCTTTTATGTGTTTTTAGGTGTTATCGTGGGCAGGTAAGGGGGTTAGCCATCAGATAATTTCTCCAAATATTCTGTTGCTATTCTCAAAGTCACAAAACTGAGTTCGTTGTGGCAGGGAATGTTTCTACCAGATGTGTTATATTGTACTCTCCCAAGTGCTTAGTACAGTGCTCTGCAGACAGTAGGCACCCAATAGATATGATTGATTGAGCTGGATTAATTCTTAATGGATTGATTCATCCACTGATGTGCTTTTACAGTTGTTATATTTCCATCCATTTCTGCCTGCTTATTTCCCCATTAGATTGTAAGCCCTCCAAGGGCTCAGTCCGCATCCCATAATCCTGTACAGCCCTTGAGTATCTAGTTTAGGGCTGGACCCTCGGTAAGTGCTGGGTCAATCTTGGTGATGACAGTGGATGAATAGTTTAGGATGGGAAACGCCATCAAGGTATCCTTAAGCAAGTGATCGGGAGCCTGCCAACCCAAACTAACCTTCGTATTAAAATATGGACAGCAGTGTGGCCTAGTGAGTAGAGTCCAGGCCTGATATAGAGGAAATGGGTTCTAATTCTGTCTCTGCTACCTGCCAGTGATCTTGGGCAAGGCACTTAAGTTCTCTGTGCCTTAGTTTCCTCATCTGTAAAATCGGGATAAAATCCTACTCTCTCCTATTTAGACCATGAGTCCCAAGTGGGATGGGACTATGTCCAACCAGATTGCCTGGTATGTACCCCAACACTCAGTACTTGGCCCAAAGTAAGCACTTAACAAATACCATATATCTGTGATATTTGTTTAGTGTTAAATATATAATAAGGATAATGATGTATAATAACGTGTGCATATGTTTGTGCTTATTATCAGCCAAGACTAAGTACTTGCTAGGATGAAGGATGGGCTTGAGTAGGAGGCTGCCAGATGAAAGGAGGAGTAAACTGATTTTTTTCCTTAAAATTTCATAGCGCAAATTACTGAAATCATATTAACGCTCCTTTCCCTCTAAGTGAAGAAATAATAATTTTGGGGAGCATCTAACCCACAGACAGCTTTGTTAACAGTTCATGTACTTAGCAACCAGTTCATTAATCTAAATAATATCCCTCAGAGAGGGCACATGGCTAGAAAATGGCCTCACCTTCTCTTCCGGGATGCTGAGGGTGGAGAATTCGGCTGTGATCATGTGGTAAGAGCATTCTAGACCCAAAGGTTGAAATACCAGGGACCCTCTCCAGTACTGGAATGACAGGCTTAGGATCTCAGCAAGGAAGAAAGCTGATTCACAAGGGGATGCTAGGGAAATTGAATAATTAATATTATTAAAAAGCTTTGAAAATTAAAAGGGCTAAATGAATGCTAATTACTATCTGAAAATCTGCATGTTAAAGATCGATTGAGTACTTGCCACCAACTTTTGATCTTTCATGCCTCTGGCTTAAAAGGCTGAGAAGAAGAAAGGATCAGAGTTCTTTCATCCCTTTCTGAGCCCTGGATGGGCTGGAATGCCTCAGGATGAGAACATGTGAGAGAGAGGTCCCTCTCCCTGGTAGAGCCCACAATTGGTTTTGACTCATGCCTTTTGGACTACCTCAAACTCTGAAAAAATTTCAATGCAACCATAAATCCTAGGGAAGTGTAGCAGGAGAAAGATGACTCTTTTAGTCCAAAGTATGGTTCTAATCCTGACTCTGCCACTTGTCTGCTGTGTGAGCTTGGGCAAACTATTTAGCTTATCCCTGCCTCAATTAACCTCATCTTTAAAACAGGGATTAAGACTGTGAGCCTCATGTGGGACATGGACTGTGTCCAACCTGATTAGTTTGTATCTACGCAAATAGTAAGAGACATCATCGTTATTATTATTATTAACAAATACCATAAAAAATTTCCTTGGATTCCTATGCCACAATACTGCAGGAAGTTCCATCCTTAAAGTTTGTTTCTTTTAAAAGAAAGACCAATATTTCCCAGATCTGCTTCTTTCAACAAATAAATAACAACTGTTAAATCGCATTGTCACTGAATCCCCACTACTGTATCGGCTGAGTCCTCCACAATTTTTCTTTCTAATAGGTGGACATTGCGGTCACAGATGTATAAGATTATAGATTCCTGGAAGACAGAGACTGGTCTTCTACTTTAAGAAGTCTAGAGGAGGTCTAGACGGTAAGCTTGTTATGGGCAGGGAATGTTCTCTGCCCATTCCCTGCCCATAAGGGAATGTGTACTAAGAACTTGGGAGAGAACAACAGAACGTGTCTGCTAATTCTGCTGTTCTCTCCCAAACTCACAGTACAGTGCTCTGCTCATAGTAAGTGCTCAATAAATAGCCTTGATTGATTCACTGATTGGTTATTGTATGCTTCCAACGATCCAAGACAATGTCCTGCACACACAAGGGGGTGCTCAGTATAGTACTCTGCCCAGAGAAAGTGTCTGCATTGAGTAAACTGTAAGCTCTAGACTACAAACTTGTTATGGGTAGGGAAAGAGCCTACCACATCTGTTGCATTGTACTCTCCCAAGAGCTTAGTACAGGTCTCTGCTCACAGTAAGTGCTCAATAAGGGCCACTGATTGATTGAGTAAGGGCCTGGCAGAATGATAGACGTATAGTAGGAGCTGAATCAGTATTAAGATGATGATGATGATTTATCAATTGGTTTTTTTTAAAGTTGTTCTCTCTATCCATAATTATGGAGCTAGGTAAATTATCAATTCTGCATCTTCTTTCACCGTGGTTTTTGATATAAATTTTCCCATCCTAGAATGATCTTAATCTAGATCAGATTCAGAATGAGTGTTTCCTTGGACATGCTGTGGACGTGAAGGAAGCTTGAGGATTCCACATGATTCCCAGAAGAGCCAGAATCTGCATCCGCCAACTGAATGCACTCTCTCCCCAATGCTCACTTCACAACTCAGCCCAACTCAGCCTCTGCACGGTTCAGCTAAGAATCAGAAGATGGCAACAAATCTGCTACATCTATATTCTGCTCTCTTTGCTCCAACTAGGAATTCAGAGAAAAAAACCCACAAACCAACATAATCTGGTAAAATCCTCTGAAGGATTCTTGCCTAGGAAGCTTTATCATGTGATCCATTCCCATTTCGCAGGGGGCTATCTGGAGGCAATTATCCATTTCCTTAGCTGGTCCCTAGAAAATGTCTGGGGGCTGAGAGGGAGTGAATGCCCTTAGTCCTCCATATAAAAGGGGCCACCTTCCTAAGGTTATAGTGAAATTCCATAGCCCTTTCAGATTTGAGGAAGTTTAAGAGGATAATGATCTTGAAAGTCCTTTTGCATAATTTTAGGCCACCCAGATGTACCATCCACTTCCATCACCATCAACTTCAATCCCAGTACATTGTCTCTCTGGGTTTAACTGTGTTCTTTCCCGCTGTTCTGGCAAGATGATGCAGAGCTAAACAACACCATTAATCTCACTCCATGACGGGTTACTTCACCCTAATTTGTTATTTACATGTCTCTGACTGTTTCACATTTGGCTGGTAAGAAAGGTGAATCAAAATACATCAAAAGATTAAGAAGGAGATAAATAATGTTTGTCTTAGAGATCACGGATCTCAGAAAATATGTAAGCAAGAAAACCATTTACGCATTAGTTAATTGACTAATATGAACGCCCTCCTGCCACAGTCGGGAATAAACTGGGAGAGAGAGATCAGTCACTCAATGGAAGGGAAGCAGTGTGACCTAATAGAAAGAGAATGGGTCTGGGAGTCAAAGGACCTGGGTTATAATGCATGCTCCACTAACTGTCTGCTGTATGACCTTGGGTAAGTCACTTCATTTCTCTGTTTCAGTTTCCTCTACGAAATGAGGATTAAAGCTTATTTTCTCTACTTAGACTGTGAGCCCCTTGTGGGGAAGGGACTGGGTCTGACCTGAATATCTTGTGTCTACCCTAGCACTTTATTAGAGTGCTTGGCACATAGTAAAAGCAACAATATAATAATAATGATAATAACAATGTGTGGCCTATTGGAATGAGGACAGACCTTAGAACTCAGAAGACCGGGCTCTAATCCCGGCTCTGACACTTGTCTACTGTGCAACCTTGGGCAAGTCTCTGTGCTTCAGTTCCCTCATCTATAAAATGAAATTTAAGACCATGAGCCCTATGTGGGAAAGGTAGCGCTTAGAACAGCATCTGAAACATACTAAGCAATTAACAAATGCCAAAATTAATATTCCCCTGCCCTCACCTGTACTCTGGAGCAGTGTGGCAATGGAAACCATAGCCAGGTCTGGGGCCATATTACCCTAACCTGTCCAGGACAATCGTGGGAGAGGTTGCCACAAAGAGCAAAGGTTTTATGAAAATCAGGACAACAAAAGGCAAGCTTGATATAGGAACAGAGATAGGCCCAGTAGAGACAAAGCCCTTAGCATAGCAAAGAAGTCTCTTGTTTCCCTCCATTTCAAATGAGAGATGAAGCGTTAGGATCAGATCATTTAATTCCTACCAGGCAAAAAGCCTGCATTCCTCGACCTCCTCTGTTCCCCCAAATCATCCCTTCCCCATCCTTGCCTCAGCTCACCCACAGTCCCTGGGTCAGTCAGTCCAGTTTAGAGCACTGGAAACGAAGCGGCGCCACTGACACCCTCTTCACCACCACGGCAGAGCAAAATATTTGACAACTGCCCCCTCATTTCCCCCAGTCCTCTCTGCAGCCAATCAATCAATCAATCAATGGTGTTTATTGGGCACTTACTATGTGCAGAGCACTGTATTAAGCACTTGGGAGAGTACAATAAAACAGAGTTGTAGACACGTTCCCCACCCACAGTGAGCTTACAGTTTTGAGGGAGCTTGGAAGAGCCTGCTCCCAACTTGTACTGTGTGTAGCAGGCTGGGTATAAAAGCCGCTGCTATGCCTTCTCGCCCTCTCCTCACATCTGCAACTGAATAAACATCTGGCAATATTACTTTCATTCAGAAATGTACTCGCATCTCTTATCACATCTCCTCCAAAGGCTTTTCCTGACTAAGCCCTCTCCCACTCCCTTCTGTGCAGCCCTGAATCCCTTCTGTTGTTTCTCCTCCCAGCTCCACAGCACCTCTGTACATATCTGTAATTTTATTTACTTACGTTAATGACTGTCTCCTCCTCTAGATTGTAAATTCCTTGTAGGCAGGGAATGTATCTGTTTGTTGTTATATTTTACTCTCCCAAACCCACAATAAGCACTCAATAAATGCAACTGACTGACATGATTAACATTGTTCCTCATGCAATAATCAGTTCCAGTATGAAACACTGCAATTCAGTGTGGGTTTCAGGAGCTCAATGTGTGACCAGTCCAATTCCTATTCATTTTATCCATGTAATCATGGAGCAGAAGGAATGACTGAAAGCTGGAAAGCTGGAAACGGATTAGTTGCTCTGAATTATCCCAGCTTTTTCTCAGCTAGTCTAAGTCACACTGTTCTTTTCCCTTTGCCTCCTCTCTCCCAACCTCTGTTCCCTGTTATCTAGCAGAGTTGATTAGGTAATCTCAGAGGAATAAAACCGTCATTAAAATGATGCCTCAAATACCAGTTTGTCAAGGGATGAAAATGAGTCAGCCACACATCTTTTAATCAAAGAGTCTCCAGTGACTTGGAGCTCAGCAAGCATTTTAGCTTATCTTTACTCGGTCAATTAGTCAATCAAACAGTGGTATTTACTCAGTGCTTATCTTGTGCAGAGCACAGTACTAAGCACTTGGGAGAGAACAATACAATATGAGAGGAAGTAGATTAAAATAAGATCTATGTTGTGTTTCATTTAGACCCCCCCCAAGTGCTTAGTGCAGTGTTCTACATTTAGGAGGCCTTCAGTAATTTACTTTAATTCTACCTACCTGTCTAGTTGTAAGCTATTTGAGGGCAGGATACATGGCTACTAATGCTACTGTACTCGTTCCATTCTACTGTACTCACTCCTCCTATTGTACTCACCCAGTAAAAACAATAATAATGTTGGTGTCTGTTAAGCGCTTACTATGTGCAGAGCACTGTTCTAAGCGCTGGGGTAGATACAAGGTAATCATGTTGTCCCACGTGAGGCTCACAGTCTTAATCCCCATTTTACAGATGAGGTAACTGAGGCACAGAGAAGTTAAGTGACTTGCCCACAGTCACACAGCTGACAAGTGGCAGAGCCGGGATTCGGACCCATGATCTCTGACTCCTTAGCCGGTGCTCTTTCCACTGAGCCATGCTGCAGTAGGCACTCAGTAAATGCTTTTGAATGATTGAGAAATACTATTGATTTGATTGGCAGTCACGCTGTGGTATTTTTAACCACACAGGCATGGATAAGTAGGATTTCACCAACAGTTGCATTATCTACCAACAGGAAAGACAGGGATAGAGTGAGAAAAAGGGAGAGAGACAGCATGGCTTAAATGTTTCAAAGAATGTTTCAAAAACTCTTCTGCACGCTAAAAAAATTCAGTCCAGTTAATGGCATCACTGAAGAGCCAGAAAATAGCATTCTATTCTTCCATGAATTATTTTATTCGTTTTGACAGCGTTTTCAACTTTCTCCTTATCTCTCTTATTTAACCCTTTACAAGCCTCTTTCATTCCATCCTGCTGAGGAAAGGGCAATCTTTCACTGTCTGGGAAATGTACATCCTTTTCATCTTGAATTACTTCAGTGAACGAGATTCTTCCTCAGGTTTTGATTCAACTGGGGTGGTAGTGTCAGATCTGTTGCAAGATTGCACATATTTCATAAGCCTAATGTAGTTACCCAGTCAATCCCTGTTAAGAGTCATAAATGTTGCAGAGGATTTCGCCAGGATAGGAAGGGTCTTAAAGGTTTATTAACATTTACATTCATATGCTAGGTTAGCAACACAGACTTCCTAGGTTTTCTGACCAAGAGACTATATCTAGTTCATTGCAGACTAGAGTTGAGCCTGAATATTTACCCCTGAGGTGAGGATGGGAGGAGATGGAAGTCAAGCGTAGACTTTCTAAGGGGCTTTTGAATGTTTTATGAAGTTCTGTGTCCGAATCATTTTGGGACTAGCAACCTTAGACCCAGCCTCATACCCTGGGTGTCATGTATTCTGGCCAGATGAGCTGAAAAACTCTGATCAACTTTCCAAAGAATACGACTAGTAAAACAAACTACTACTCCTACAAATAATAATAATAACTGTGGTATTTGTTAAGCACTTGCTATGTCCCAGGCACTGTAATAAGCACTGGGATGGATATAAGCAAATCAGGTTTGACAAAGTCTCTGTCCCACATGGAACTCACAGTCTTAATCCCCATTTTACAGATGAGGTAACGGAGCACAGAAAAGTTCAGTGACTTGCCTAAGATCATGCAACAGACAAGTGGCAGAGCCAGGATTAGACCCCAGGTCCTTCTGACTCCCCGGTCTTCTATCCACTAGGCCACATTTCTTCTCTGAATGCATCACTCTGCTCCTCAAAAGCCTCCACTGTTCTCCCCATTCACACAACTCCTACCCCTGAGCTTCAAAGCTCTCTATCATGTGTTTATGAGTTTATTGCTATTGTTCTTATCTGTCCATCTTCCCCATTAGACTGTAAGCCCGTCAAAGGGCAGGGACTGTCTCTGTTACAGATTTGTACATTCCAAGCGCTTAGTACAGTGCTCTGCACATAGTAAGCGCTCAATAAATATTATTGAATGAGTGAATGAATGTGTTTCCCACTTCCCTATCCACTCTCATCTACTTCTAAAGCCCTCTTTACTCCTCCCAATTTAGCTTCCCAGTTGTTCCTCTCTTGCAGCTCCCATCTCTAACCTTGTTGTGATGCCTCTCCGGATGGAACTCCCCCCCTCTTCCAGTCAAACCTACAAAGCTACCTCCTCCAAGTGGCCTACCCTGATTCAGACCATCCCATCAGCCAACTCAGCACTTGAGAATATGTGTTATCTATTCATGAAATGTTTTACATAATAATTTAATTTAGATTTTCTCATTTGTGGCTCTGTTCTTACTCAGACTGCAAGTATGTTTTGGGCAGGGAAGGTGTCTACCAACTCTCTTTTATTGTACTTTCCCAAGCACTTATTACAATGCTCTGCACACAGTAAGCACTCAATAAATTGATTCGTTGATTTACCTCTTGTAAATTGGTCTTCCCCATTAGAGAGAAAGCGCCTCATAAATCAGTGACCGTATCTTTTATTCTCCTCCACCAATTAATGGTATTTATTGAGTTCTTACTGAATGCAGAGCATTACACTACGTCCTTGAGAGAGTATATTAGAATTGGTAGACATTACTCCAACCCTCAAGAGTTTACAGGCTAGTGCGGGAGAAAGATATGAAAATAGATTTCAGATAGGAGAAGCAGCAGAGTAGAAGGACATGCACAAAAGTGATTTGGGGCTGAGACTGGGACGAGTAGTAAAGTGCTTAGGGGAATATGGAGACAAGGACATAGATGTTGCAAAAACATATTGGAGGAGATGTGATTTTAGCAGATATTTGAAGATGGGGAGAGTCATGGTCTATCAGTTATGAAGGGGAAGGGAGTTTCAGGAAGGAGAGAAGGAGTGAGCAGAGGATTGATTGTACCCATTAAGCACTTGATATTCAACCCATCTTCAGCCCTCTGGACGTAAGTTCGCTGTGGGCAGGGAACATGTCTACCAACTCTGTTATATTGTTCTCTCTCAGGAACTTAATACACTGTTCTGTACATTATATATTCCCAATAAATGCCATTGATTAATTGAATTATTCAGCCCCTC
Source organism: Ornithorhynchus anatinus (assembly GCF_004115215.2). Classification (NCBI taxonomy): domain Eukaryota; kingdom Metazoa; phylum Chordata; class Mammalia; order Monotremata; family Ornithorhynchidae; genus Ornithorhynchus; species Ornithorhynchus anatinus. Next base: position 40,485,214 of record NC_041737.1, on the reverse strand, counting down.
TGTAGTTTTGTACACATCCATAATTTATTTTAATGTCTGTCTCCTCCTATTGGCTTGAAGCTCCTTAAGGCAAGGAATGCATCTATCAACTCTGTTTCACTGTACTCTCCCAACCTGTTAATACAGTGCTCTGCATACAATAAGTGCTCAGTCAATACCACTGATGAATTGACTGATGGATCGAGGCATAGTAAGTAGGTTGGGTTAGAGGAGTGAAGTGTGTGGGCTGGGTTGTAGCAGTAGAGGAACCAAGATAGGTAAGAGGGAGAGAGCTGACTAAATACCTTAAAGCCAGTGGTGAGGGGTTTCTGTTTGAGGCAGAGATGGATGACCAACCTTTGGAGGTTTTTGAGGAGTGGGTATGTCCCTCTAGACTGTTAACTAGGCTCGAAACCTGTCTACCGATGCTGCTGTTTTGTTCTCTCCCAAGTGCTTAGTACAGTGCTCTGCACACAGTAAGCACTCAATAAATAAGATTGTTTGTCCCAAGCACTTAGTACAGTGTTCTGCACAAGGAAGGTGATCTGGATAGTCCTTTGCACATAAGCACAGCTTTCAGTACTCTGCGCCCAGTAGGTGGTCAGTACAGTGCTCTGCACCCAGCAGATGAACAGTGCTGTGCTCTGCCCACAACAGATGATCAGTACAGGGTCCTGCACACAGTAGGTGATCAGTACAGTGCTCTGCACAGAATAAGTGATCCAGTAGAGTGCTCCAAATGTAATAACCATTCAATCAATGCTCTTAGGAGAGTCATCAAGTAATCCCTGCTCCATGGGTAAGAGAGGACCAACAATGATTTCTGGATAGTCCACTGAGTTCATAGACTAACGTTCCCCTCAGGGCAGCCAGTGTCACCCATTTTGGGTCTCCCATTTGGGGCCTTTCATTGGCACATTTTGACAGCTTTAATAACAATAATTCTGGCATTTGTGAAGATCTTACTATGTGCCAGGCACTGTACTAATCGTTGGGGTGTTTACAGGCAAATCGGATTGGACACAGTCCCTGTCCCAGTTCCCAGACCCCATTGTGCAGATAAGGTAACTGCGGCATAGAGAAGTGAAGAAGTGACTCGTCTGAGGTCACACAGCAGACAAGCGACGGAGCCGGGATTAGAACCCATGACCTGACTTCCAGGCCCATCCGTGCTCTATCCGCTCTGCCATGCCGCTTCCCACGCTGCTTTGCCTCCATTCCCCACCTGCCCCAACCGTGATAGAATCAGTTCACTAATATCCCTCCACCTGGGCCAAGTGGAGTCCTGGTATGGCCGTCTGCCAGCTTTAATAGACACCATTAATCAGAACACCTTGCTTCCTGTCCCGCTAATTTTCTCCATCTGGTCTATTATGTACATACCTGTAATTTATTTATTTCTATTAAAGTCTGTCTCCTCCTCTAAACTAGCTCATTGTAGACAGAAAATGGGTCTGTTATATTTTCATACTGTCCTCTCCCAAGCATTCATTCCAGTAAACTCTGGACACCGTAAATGCTCAGGAAATAGGACTGAGTGACTGACTGATTTTGCATGGCATCCTGCTTCACCAGATTCTCCTGCCTAAGGAGAAGTGGCTTGGCCTAATGGAAAGAGCATGGACCTAGGAGTTAGAGGGCCTGTGCTTCTAATCCCAACTTCCTCATTTGTCTGCTGTGTGACCCTGCCAAGTCACTGAGCTTCTCAGTGCCTCAGTTTCGTCACATGTAAAATATGGATTCAAATACCTGTTCTCCCTCCTAGTTACACTATGAGCACTGTGTGAGACAGGGACTGTGTCTGATCCACATAGCGGCATGGTATAGTGGATAGAGAGTGGGCCTGGGAGTCAGAAGGTCATGGATGATTCTAATCCTGCTCTGTCACTTGCCTGCTATGTGACCTTGGGCAAGTCGCTTAACTTTTATGTGCCTCAGTTACCTCACCCGTGAAATGGGGATTGAGACTGTGAGGCCCATGTAGGACAGGGACTAAGTTCAACTTGATTTGCTTGTATCCACCTCAGTGCTTAGTACAGTGCCTAGCACACAGTAAGAACATAGTCATTTTTATTTTTAGTAATAATAATACAGTGCTTGGCACATAGTAAGCACTTAACAAACAGCACAGTTTTTTATTATGCCCCACTCCATCCCTACTTTCATCCAGATTTGCTTTCCCAGAGCCCCTTTCCTGACCCCTATTCTTACACCCCAAAATCAACCTATCTTCATGTCCACCATTATTTTTTTTCTTTTTACAATTTAACTTTTTCCCCCATCTTTCCAAGGCCCAAATTAACCCCTTCTTTCCTTCTCCACAACCCTCCTGCCCTCTCTAACTTAGATTTTACAGGAGATTTTTCTTTTACTTCGCATGAACCATTTTTTTCCAATTTAATGGAAAAGCCAGGCTGTTCCTCCCAAGAGCTGGACCAGGGCGAGATGGGGGAAAGGCAGACAGTGAACCTCTGAAGGCCTCCCTCATGTCTCTTTCCATCCCGCCCAATTCAGCCACCAGATTATTGTCAGGGGGAGAGTGTGGAGGCCATGACTGCTGGAAAGCAAGAGAGAAAGCAGGATATACCTTCAGGATTTCAGGAGGGAAGGCAGAGAAACGAGGAGGGAGGGTAGAATGGGGTATGGAGGGTGTGATTTGTGACCACTGTGCTTCCTTCAGTCAATCAATCAGTGGTATTTAGTGAGCAAATACTGCATGCTTCTCTCCTAAATGCTGGGGAGAGAAGAAGGTGGGCATCTTATCCAACTTCATGGTCAGGAATGGACCATCCATCACCCTAACTGTCTTTCAAATGAGTAGCTTTTCTTATGAAGTAGCATGAGCAAGTGGAAGGAGCACAAGACTGGGGGCGTCATAAGGTCTGTGTTCTTATTCCAGCCCCACCACATGTCTGAAGGTCATATAACTTCTCTGATCCTCAGTATACTCATCTGCAAAATGGGTATCCAGTTTTTCTCTGTCCCACTTAGCTTGTCAGTCCCCTGTAGGACAGAGACTGTGGCCAAACTGATTTCCTAGTATTTACCCCAATCTTTTATACCATATTTACCCCAATCCTCTGTACCATTCTTAGCTCATAGTATGTACTTACCAAAATACCATAGTTAGTATTATTTAGGGAAAGCCATGCTAAGTTTTGCTAAAATAAAACTAGTTCAAATTAAATAGGTCAGATTTTCTTTCCTCTAAAGCCTTGATAAAAATAAATACCGTTCATTTTCTTAAGGATAAGAATACCAAAGGCAATTTCTCTCCCAGTCTTCCCTCAAGGCATACAAAGAAAAATAATACTCTATAGACTTACGTATCATAGAATGTTCAGCTCTGCTTTCTATCAACAAAATACACCAACAATTTATAATTAACAAAATTTGTCATCAGGAGTATTGACTCCCGGAGGACGGCAGTTCAATATACCTACTTCTATTTTCTTTCTACTGCAGTGATTTCTAAAAAGCAGGTTTTGGGGGGAAGGCACGATGTTAAAACACAAATCATGCCTAGGCTTTATTTGCAAAACCAAACCAAACCACTGCCCTTAGTTTAAGCTGACAGGTCGTTTTTCTTAAGGGCTTAGAATGGTGAAAATAGCATTTTATGCTAAGAGTCTTGAAACTGTAAACACCAAAAGAATAATTATGTTCTCGGACCAAAAAATTATAGACTCCAGATGCAAAATTTATTAACGCAGACCCAGGCACCATTAAAAAACTGTGAAAAAGATAAAAGTTTTTTTCCTCCGCATTCCGGTGCCCTGATGTGAAGCTCCTGGGAAAAGCCATTGGAATGCTAGGCCCGATGTTGCAAAGAATTATGGATAACTGAAAGACCATCTCTGGCAGCTTTAATAATAATAATAATAATGTTGGTATTTGTTAAGCTCTTACTATGTGCAGAGCACTGTTCTAAGCACTGGGGCACATAGAGGGTAATCAGGTTGTCCCACATGAGGCTCACAGTTAATCCTCATTTTGCAGATGAGGTAATTGAGGCATAGAGAAGTAAAGTGTCTTCCCCACAGTCACACAGCTGACAAGTAAGTGGCAGACCTGGGATTCGAACCCATGACCTTTCCAGGATCTTTTGGCTGTTACTAATGGGGGAGGCTACCAGCACACAGTAGGTTCCTCAGAGGGGAGAGGCGTTCCCAGACTGAGCTCCTCTTCCCCCTCTACTCCCTCTGCCATCCCCCCTATACCTCTCTGCAGCTAAAGCCTCATTTTCCCCTTTTCCCTCTGCTCCTCCACCTCTCCCTTCCCATCCCCACAGCACTGTACTCGTCCGCTCAACTGTATATATTTTCGTTACCCTATTTATTTTGTTAATGAATTGTACATCGCCTTGATTCTATTTAGTTGCCATTGTTTTTACGAGATGTTCTTCCCCTCGACGCTGTTTATTGCCATTGTTCTTGTCTGTCCGTCTCCCCCGATTAGACTGTAAGCCCGTCAAACGGCAGGGACTGTCTCTATCTGTTGCCGACTTGTTCATCCCAAGCGCTTAGTACAGTGCTCTGCACATAGTAAGCGCTCAATAAATACTATTGAATGAATGAATGAACAACTCAGGGAAGAAAGGAGGCTGGAGGTTTCGAAAGAGGCCCTCAACCTAGACCTCCACTTAGAAGGCTCCAACTCTAATGATAATAATAGTAATGGTATTTGGGAAGCGCTTGCTATGTGCCAAATTCTGTACTAAGCATTGGGATAGATGTAATACGATCAGATCACATCCCTGCTGCAGGTGGAAATCGCAGTCTAAGTTGGGAGGGAGAACAAATAGTAAATTCCCATTTTACAGAGAAAGAAACCAAGGCACAGATAAGTGATTTGGCCAATGTCACACAGCAGGCAAGTGGCAGAGCCAAGCCCCATTAAGAAATCTTCTTTCCTTCCCCCATCTCCCACATCTCCTCCTAGCGAGGCCTTGATTAGGAGCCCTCAGCCTTGGAAGCTTTCTTTCTTTTTAATGGCATTTGTTTAGGGCTTACTGTGCCAGGCACAGTAGTAAGCACTGGGGTAGATACAAGCCAATCAGGTTGGACACACTCTGCATCCCACATGGGGCTCACAGTCTCAATCCCCTTTTAAAGATGAGGGAAATGATGAGCAGAAAGGTGAGGTGACTTGGCCAAGGTCACATGGCAGAGAAGTGGAGGAGCCGGGATTAGAAGCCAGGTCTTCTGACTCCCAGCTGAGGTTTAGGGGTGAGCTAAAAGTCCATTCCCCTGTTGTAGTGGCTCCTTCACTTTAATAATGGGTTCCTCACAGATTTCAGCAATTCCTGTTTAGTAGCAGAAACACCTGTATGCAGGGTTGACCAAGCTTGGACAGGCCCAGTCCCCCAACCCAGTTTCTACAGAAAGCCGAATACAGCTCCATCCCAAATACCCCAAATACATTTCTCTCCTTCTCTTCAGTCTTGTATTTCCTCAATCAATAAATCAATCGTATTTACTGAGTGCTTTCTGTTTGCAGAGCACTGTAGTAAATTGGGCAACAGCAGCATGGGAGAGAGTCGAGGGCGGAGACTCAAGTTTACTGCAGGTAAGGAGGCAATGGTGAACCACTTCCGTATTTTTACCAAGAAAACTCTATAATAATAATGATGGCATTTGCTGAGCGCTTACTATGTGCAAAGCATTGTTTTAAGCGCTGGGGGTGATACAAGGTAATCAGGTTGTCCCACGTGGGGCTCACAGTCTTCATCCCCATTTTACAGATGAGGGAACTGAGGCACAGAGAAGTGAAGTGACTCGCCCAAAGTCACACAGCTGACAAGCGGCGGAGCCAGGATAAGAACCCATGACCTCTGACTCCCAAGCCCGTGTTTTTTCCACTGAGCCTCGCCGCTTCCCCTCTATGGATATGCTACCAGAACTATTGCAGATGGAGGTGGGGTGCTCTGGGAGAGATCTGTCCATGGCTTCTCTATGGGTCGGAAAGGACTCGACAGCATAAGACACGACATATTTTTGCTTGCATTCTTCTACTAAACCTGATCATAATAAAAGCTATATTAATGAGAGGAAGAAACAGTGAAGGGTCTGGACTCAATTTCTGCTAATGAGAGTGTTTAATCTTCTGGCTATTAATAAGACAATATGGAACAGCCAAGGTCCTTCTGAAATACCTACACTGAAAGGAACCTGAGTGTCTATTTGCAGTTTGCAAGTTCAGAGGTGACCTCTATTCATATCACTCTCTTTCTGGCAACTGTCACTGCCCAGGTACTCAGCTGTAGATAGAAGGTCAAAGAAAAGCTACTATTACATGGAATCGGATGCAAATTCAATCAGAATGAATGTTCAGATGATTTGTTAGTACAAATGGGAAGACTGCTTTAGAAATGAAACTTCCAGATAATTCCCTGGGAGAGAGAAATTAAAGAAAAGTCCCGGAAGGCACTGTGGGCACCAACTCTGGGAGAGAAGGAACAAGGTACATGCCCCCATGTACTTGGGAAAGGGATACGGAAGTTATTTTTGACAGCAGGACCTCCTGAGGGCCAGAAGAAGTACTTCCTTAAAAGGACTTGGTCTCTGAAATCTCCTTCTTCTCCTCAGGTTAAGCTTATGATTGTTTGGAAAGCATAATGAAGCCTAGGCCTTTGAAAAAGCCAACAGGGGCTGCAGCAGCCTTAAAGACTGTAGGGTTATATAGATTGAGCAATAGCCTAGAGACTATTTATAGCATCAGGGCTATTTTAAAAGCTGAAAAATTTATATAGCAAAGAGGAAGTTTTCTAGTAATTTTTTTTCCAGCAGTCCTAAGAGATAAATCATCTTTTCTCTTCATTTATAACAGTGACATAGTAACTGAGAGTAGAGGATCAGGCTGCTGGTATCGGTCTTATCCCCGCTCCAGTCTATTCTTCATTCCGCTGCCCGGCTCATCTTCCTGCAGAAACGCTCTGGGCCTGTCACTCCCCTTCTTAAAAACCTCCAGTGGTTGCCTATCAACCTCTGCATGAAACAAAAACTTTTCACTCTAGGCTTCAAGGCTCTCCATCACCTTGCCCCCTCCTACATCTCCTCCCTTCCCTCTTTCTACTGCCCACCCCGCACGCTCCGCTCCTCTGCCGCCCACCTCACCGTCCCCCGTTCTCGCCTGTCCCGCCGTTGACCCCTGGGCCACGTCCTCCTGCTGTCCTGGAATACCCACCCTCCTCACCTCCGCCAAACTAATTCTCTTCCCCTCTTCAAAGCCCTGCTGAGAGCTCACCTCCTCCAGGAGGCCTTCCCACACTGTTTCCCCTTTTCCCTCTGCTCCCTCTGCTGCCCCTCTACACCCCCCTTCACCTCCTCTCCGCTAAGCCCTCTTTTCCCCCCTTTCCCTCTGCTCCTCCCCCTCTCCCTTCCCCTCCCCTCAGCACTGTGCTCATCCGCTCAACTGTATATATTTTCATTACCCTATTTATTTTGTTAATGAGATGCACATCACCTTGATTTTATTTATTTGCTACTGTTTTAATGAGTAAATTAAATGAGTTTAATGTTCATCCCCTTGATTCTATTTATTGCTATTGTTTTTGTGTGTCTGTCTCCCCCGATTAGACTGTAAGCCAGCCAAAGGGCTCTCTGTTACTGATTTGTACATTTCAAGCACTTAGTACAGTGCTCTGCACATAGTAAGCGCTCAAGTTAAATACTGTTGAATGAATTGTCTGCTCAGTACAGTGCTCTGCACACAGCAGCTGTCCAGGACAGTGCCCTGTTGTCAGTCAGTAAGTCAATAGTATTTATTGAGCATTTTCTGTGTGCAAACCACTGTATTAAGTTTTTGGTAGAGTACAGTACGACAATATAACGGACACATTCCCTGCTCACAGTGAGCTTACAGGCTGCCAGTACAGTGCTCTGCACACAGTAAGTGCTCACTATTTGTACTGACGATGATGATGTTGATGCACCACTCCCAAGATCCACTGGGAACCAGGTTGGAAAAAGATGTGAGGGAAGTAAATTCCACTCTCGGGCCACTAGCTCAACACTGCTTAAAACGGGCCTACACAAGCATCAGTTCACCAGTGGACCTGGGAGATGCTAGGTCTGGGGAAGCCGCTCAATAGCCCAGGGTTAATCTGGATCTCATCCTAGGGGTGGGGCCGAGCCCCGTTACGCACAACTGACTTGTTGATTCAGAGATCTGAAATGATGGAGGAGACTTGATTCACATCCAACTGGCAAGACCAAAGTGAGACTGATGATCCCTTTCATATTTTGCACGCTGATAGCACAGGTGAACTTGTATCCTGTCCTCTCTCACTAAAACACCTGTGACAACTCTTCTTACCTCACTCATTCATTCAATCACATTCATTGAGCACTTACTATTTGCAAAGCACTGCACTAAGCGCTTGGGAGGGTACAATATAACAATGAACAGACACATTCCCTGCCCACAACAAGCTTACCATCTAGACGGGGAGACAGATATTAATAGGAATAAGTAAATTCCATATACATACATAAGTATTGGGCGACTGGGAGGGGGGATGAATAAAGAGAATAAGTCAGGGTGACGCAGAGGGAGTGGGAGAGGAGGAAAGGAAGGCTTATTTAGAGAAGACCTCTTGGAGGAGATGTGCCTTTGATCTGGCTTTTAAGGCGGGGAGAGTAATTCTCTCTCTAAAATGCATCTTCAATCACTCAATCAATCGATCAGTGGCATTTATTGAATGTTCATTGTGTGCAGATCATTGAACTAATCACTATTTTCAACAACTCACTACCTATCAATCAGTGGTATTTACTGAGCACTTATAGAGTGTACAGAGTATTGTACTAAGCACTTGGGAAAGTAAAATACAAACAGAACTGTTGGGAATGTCTCTGGATCTCTCTGTAACCGTCCACCTACTGACCCATCTCCCTGCTCCCATTTATGCCCTAACTCCTTGAACAAACTATATATGATCATTGCCTCTGGTTTCTCGCCTCCAAATCCCTTCTTAACACTCCGTCTTCAGTCCAGGGTCCACCCTCCTCACTCTGAGGTCATCAGTGACTCCTCCTTGCCAAATCTATCAGATAATATTGCATCCAATCCACTTTAACCTCTCAGCTGGCTTTGCCACTAAGGATCGCTGTCTTCCCTCTTCTCTTGTTTTGCCTGGCACAGGTCTCACGGATTCTCGCACAGGTCTCACTGATTCTCCTCTTACCTCTCTGGCTTTCCTTTTCTAAGTCTCTTTCACTACCTTATTCTCCCCGCTCTCCAAACACCAAGCTGTGGGGTTCCTCAGAGCTCTTGTTCTGGGTCTCCTCTTTTAGAAGCAGCATGGACTTGGGGAAAGATCATGGGGCTGGGAGTCAGAAGACCTGAGTTCTAATCCTGCCACTGCCTTTTGCCAGCTGTGTGACCTTGGACAAGTCACTTAACTTCTTGGAGTCTCTCTTACCTCCTCTGTAAAATGGGAATTAAATCCTACTCCCCCTACTGAGGTTGTGAGGCCCATGGGAAGACTTTCTGGGGGAGATGTGATTTTAGAAGGACTTAGAAGATAAGGAGAGCTGTAGACTGGCAGATCTGAAGGAAGCAGGGGGAAAGAGTTCTGTGCCACAGAAAGGCTATAAAGGGTCAGAGGCAGGAGAGATTAGAACAAGTTACAGTGAACAGGTTAACTAGGATGGAGCAAAGTGTGTGAGCTGAGGTGTAGTGGATGAAGAGTGGATAAGTAAGGGGCAGAAAATTCATGGAGTGCCTTAAACTCATGATCAGAAATTCTGCTTGATGTGGAGAAGGATAGGTCACTAATGAAGGTTTTTGAGGAGTGGGAAGATAGGCACAGGGTGATGTTTTAAAAAAATAATTCATGCAGCAGCGTTAAGTATGGACTAGAGAGGGAAGAATCTGGAAGCAGAGAAATTAGTGAGGAGGCAGAGCCTTTTGTCATCAGGATAAGACAATAATCAATCAATTATATTTCTAGAGCACTGACCATGTGCAGAGTACTGTACTAATCACTTGGAAGAGTATTCATTCAATCACATTTATTGAGTGCTTACTGTGTGCAGAGCACTGTACTAAGCACTTGGGGGAGCACAATATAACGATAAACAGACCCATTCCCTGCCCACAGCAAGCTTACAGTCTAGAGAGTACAGTATAACAGAGTTGGTAGTGATGTTCCCTGCCCTTGATGAGCTTACAGTCTAAAGAATTTGGATCAGTGTGTTGGCTGTTTGGGTGTAGAGGAATGGTGAACCTTGGAAATGTTCTCCCACCTCACAGAACAGGTCTGGGTTGTCTAGGGTCCTGTCCAACAGTCTCCTGGGATTTCTCTTCTTGATAGTCAGCAAGATTTCAATTGAAAATGCCAGAATCTGGAGTTGTAGCCTTCCCTTGGCCCAGAAAAGTGGCAAGTAAAGACTTTGGGGCCTATCGTGTGGTGGGTGTGATTGCTAGTTTTCCACTACTGTCTATTTCTATAGATATTTTATTGGCTCGTTTATCAGATCACACGAGGAGGAACTCTGGCTGTTAACACCTTGACTTTGACAGCTCCCCACAATAAATGATAGTATTCTTCTGGCAACTACTCACCATGAGTAATGATTTGACTTCTTTATTTTATTCTCAAAAATATGTTTTCTTACTTCTTTCAGTTCCCATACAGGATCTGCTGTCTTCTCATCCTCTGTGTTTACAGTCTCTAGTCTTTATTTGTTACCACTGTGCTGGGTTTCTATTTAAAATTTAACACATTTTTTTCTATCAAATATTGGCACAATGCCCACGGGGAGCCGTGAAAGTACAGTCTTCATATATTCCAAGGGACAGGGTAAATTTATGTGATTTACTTGTCCTGGACCTCTCATTATGGCCCTGGTCAAATGGAAACAATTGATATAATTTCTAATCATATGGCAAGCTTACCATTGAATTTTATTATTCTTAAAAAAAAAAACCTCAATCGAGGAAATTTGCGGTGGACAATTTTCTGTTCTCATTAAAGCTTCATTAGCAGCCCAGATGATTTATTCTCCGATTGTATTCCTAGGCGTGAAAACCAGCAAAATCATTTCTTGGAGAACTAGGAACTACTTTAAATTAATCTTCAAGGAAGCGATTTTACTTGGGCCAAAATTTCCTGCTTTTTGCACCTTGAGGGTTGCAACGAGGCCTGGAGGCACAGCGGGGGGAAAGGGAGAGGTCAGAATTGCCAGCCCTAATTTTCAATTAAAAAAAACCTCCCTGCAATGGAGCATGGCATTATTGAGCAAACTCTGATGCTACCTCAAAGAGGAAATTTGAAAAAGGAAAATATCTTGTCTGAAATCACAGAAGTGGAGATCACACCCTTCCTCACACAGGATCCACAGGCAGGACCAATCAGGTCTGGAAGTATCCACGCATTCAGCTCTATAAGACTAAAACCAGCAAAAGTGAGAGGAGAGAAGGCTGGTTTACACTGACTGTTGAGGAGGATGGGGTGTCAGGCAGAGACAAAGAAGAAAGGGATGAGGCTGTTCTGGACTGAAAGGATCTCCCTGGCAAGAGCAGCGGGATGAAGCAGAGAAGCGAATAATAGTAATAACGATAATAACAATTGTGGTATTTGTTAAGCACTTAATGTGTACCAGGCACTGTAGTGAACGCCGGGGTGGATACAATGAAATCGGGTTGGACACAGTCGCTGTCCCACATGGGACTCACGGTCTCAATCCCCATTTTACAGTTGAGGGAATTGAGGTCCAGAGAAGTGAAGTGACTTTCCCAAGGTCACACAACAGACAAGTAACGGAGCCAGGATTAGAACTCATGACCTTCTGACACCCGGGCCCGAGCTCTACCCACTCCACCACGCTGCTTTTAGAGCAGCAGTTTGTCCAGAAGACCTCTTATTTTTCCTGAGTTCTGAGAGCTGAGACAGTCGGACTGCGGACTGTCCTATCCTCAGAAATGCCACCTATGAAGAGGGCAGGGGAATTCAACTGAAAGGTTGAATACAAAATTTAACTGAAAATTGAACTGAAGCAGTGTGGCCTAGCGGGAAAAAGCGTATGACTAGAAGCCGCTAGAACTGGGTTCTAATCCCAGCTCTGCCTCTTGACTGACTCATGACCTTGGGAAAGTCATTGAACTTCTCTGCATTTCAGTTTCCTCATCTGTAAAGTCAGGATTAAATATCTGCTCACTTATCTTAGACTGTGAGCTCCCTGTGGGACAAAGACTGTGTCTGCTCTGACTGCATCTATCCCAGTGCTTAACACAGGGCTTGGCACATAGAAAGTACTTAAACATATCAAAGTACTTGAACATATCACTATTGCTGCTGGTGGTGGTAGTATTAGCCCATTGTTGGGTAAGGATTGTCTCTATTTGTTGCCGAATTGTACTTTCCAAGCACTTAGTACAGTGCTCTGCGCACAGAAAGCACTCAATAAATACGATTGAATGAATGAATAGTAATAATTATTATAATAATAGCGGTATCTTTTAAGCACTTACTATGTGCCAAGCACCATACTAAGCAATGGGGTGGTTACAAGCAATCAGTTTGGACACAGTTCCTGTTCCACATTTCAATCCCCATTTTACAGGTGAGGTCACTAAAGCACAGAGAAGTGAAGTGACTCACCCAACGTCACACAGCAGATACGGTGGGGTTGGAATTAGAACTCGTTACCGTCTGACTCCCAGGCCCATGTTCTATCCACTACGCCATACTGCTTCTCAATAATAACTGTGGTACCTATTAAGAGCTCACTGTGTGCCAAGCACTGTACTAAGCAATAGGGTGGAAACAAGCAAATCAGGTTGGACACAGTCTCTGTCCCACATGCGGCTTGCAGTCTCAACCTCCATTCTACAGATGAGGTGACTGAGGCCCAGAGAAATGAAGGGACTTGCCTAAAGTCACACTGTAGACACATGGTGGAGTCAGGATTAGAACCCATGACCTTTTAACTGCCAGGCCAGTGCTCTATCCATTACACCATGCTTCTTCTAATTAACTTCCAGCGAGATGTGACACACATAAACCTCTCACAGACTCAACTATTTGCAGCTGGGATAGGAACCCTTTTAAGCCGGGGGGCTCCTCGTTAATTTCCCAGTAGTTTGCTGCCCATGCTGGTTTAACACCCACAAAGTTCATGAGAGAGCATTAGGCCTTCAGCTAACTGGTCCTGCCCACTGTGGGTTAGTTGCTGAAGGTTTGTTAGTTGCTTTTTTAATTGTGATATTCCTTAAGCATTCACTCTGTTCCAGGCACTGTACTAAGCACTGGAGAGCATAACCCTTATCCCACATGAGGCTCACAGTCTTCAACCCCATTTTACAAATGAGAGAACTTAGACCCACAGAAGTAAAGTGACTTGCCCAAGGTGACACAGCAGACAAGTAGCAGATGCAGATTAGAACTCTGGTACTTCTGACTCCTTAGCCCAAGATCTATCAAGTGGGTCATGCTGCTTCTCCAACCTGGGAGTAAATGGGAAATATCACATCTCCCTCTGAGAGCGGATTTCTCCCAACTCCAAAAGCACTGCTCAGGAACACGTTTTGGTGATGGATTTACTTGGTTGAGAACTTGGGACGGCTGGGCTTAGTGGAGAGAGCATGGGCCTGCAAGGCAAAGGACTTTAATCCCAGCTCCAAAACCTATCTGCTGTAAGACCTTAGGAAAGCCATTTAACTTCTCTGTGCCTCAGTGATCTCATCAGTATTATGGGGAGTTATATCCTCCTCCCTCTGACCTTTATTGTGAATCCCATATAGGAAAGGGAAAGTGTCCAACATAATTATTTTGCATCTACCTCAGTGCTTAATACAGTGCCGGGCACACGGTAAGCGCTTAACAAGTCCCTAACAAAAACAAAAAAAAATCCAGCAACAGTAGAAGGACCACAAACTCTCAACCCAGACCTGGGAGTAAACACCTCTCCCTCATATTGCACTTCTTTCTAACTTAAACCCAGAGTTGACAAACCTCCAAAAAATTACTCTATTTTCCTTAGCGACCCCACTTACCCTCTCCAGTTATCTTCTATAAGACTTCTCTTCTGGCTCTGGGAAGCATTTCCACGCATCTAGTCTCCGTCTTCTTGCCCAATTCTTCCAGGTAACTGGTTGCGCCCCAGCTGATGTCACTAGGTGAGTGATTGCCAACCCACTGTAAAACAGCTTATCCCTCTGTCAGGTTTCTTGAGAAATAAGCAGCTTCTAGATCTGGAGTTTTGCTAACCCTTAATAATTATAAAAATAAGAAAAAGAATGGTATTTATTAAGTGCTTCCTATGTTCCAAGACCTGGGCTAACACAGATCAGATGGTCAGACACAGTCCCTCTCTCAGATGGGGTTTACTTTTAAAGTATGAAGATAGAAAAGATATTTAATTCACATTTTGCCAGTGAGGATTCTGAGGTATGGAGATGGTAAGTGAATGGCCCAAAGTCATACCTCAGGCAAAGGGTGGAGCCAGGATTGGAATTCAGACCTTATTATTAGTAACAATAATAATAATAATAATGGTATTTGTTTAGCACTTAACTTTGTGCCAGTCACTGTATTAAGCGCTTGTATGGATACAAGAAGACTGAGTTGGACACAGTCCCTGTCCCATGTGGGGCTCACATTCTCAATCCCCATTTCACAGATGAAGTAACTGAGGCACAGAGAAGTGAAGTGACTTGACCAAGGTCACACAACAAACAAGTGGAGGAACTGGGATGAGAACCCATTACCTTCTGACTCCCAGCCCCGTGCTCTATCCACTACATCAAGCTGCTAACTCCCAGGCCCATGTTCTCTCCCCTAAGCCACTTTTCTTCCAAGTCCTTTCTGTTTCTCATTCCCACTTAAGAAGGGAGAAAATGTTTGGAAAGTATCCTGAGAAGGGAACAGATTCTAATTCTAGAGATTGGTGTAAATTTTCCCCTTGTGTGCGATAGGCTAGTCTGGCTTGGGCCATCACAAGGACCAAGCTGATACGGGACCCATCAGTCTTAGGCATACGTACTTACCAGTAAAACCTCTCATCATCGGTAGCGCCATCTTCAAACCCAGAAATAGATACACTGCTCATTCTGATTGGGGTAGGAAAAGTTTCCCACCACCTTTCCTTGGGTACACCTGGATGAGACCATTCTTTAACCCCCACTCTTATCTGGTGATGAAATATCACAATCCAAAGCACCATCTTCAAATGCAGAAGATAGCTGTATATATCACTGACAAATCCTTTTCTTCACTTGCACAGAAATTCTCAGTCAACATCTCACTCCTTCACGTAGCCACAGTTTTATATGTACATTATATTTCCTATTTTATTCAGCTATATTTCCTGGTTGACTTACGACTTTCCATTGCTGCTGCAGGCGTAGTTTAATGCCCTGTACTGTTATCGTTTCATTCCCGAAGAGAATGCAAATGGCTTGGAGCCTGGCTAACTAAATTAATTCATCCCAAAAGAAATGGCTTCACTATTTTCCCCCTTACTCAAAGAGTGTGTCTCCCCAAATGGTATAAATCACCCATTTCTGAGATAGCGTGAGATATCAATCAAACTGCTCTAACAGGAAATTTGAAATGTCCTCATTTCCCCCCACCTCCCTACCATCTCATTCTAAGAAGGTGGAGGGCACTGAAGCCATCGTACAAGCCAGGGCTAAGTACTGACTTTGCCCATCAATCTAATCTTTGTAACTAATCTCCCTTTCAAAGGCTCATCCTTTTGTAATCTTTCCTCATGAATCTATATCATTTTTCTTACCTTGTTCTCTCTTCCAAGCTCTGGCCCTTTCTCGGAAGAATGCATGGAGGAAGAACAAAATCCTTGCCTTCTTCAAATCCCCTCATCTACCCACGAATAGCGTCTTCTTCTTCCCATTCCCCTTCCCCTTTTTCTGAGGGTTCAGTTGAACTTTCTTCCCCTTTCCTTCCTTTCTAACTCCACGTTTTGCTTAACAAACTCCTTCCCCCAGACAGCTATTCAGACTCGAACAGCTAAAGACCAAATAGACTTTGACAAATGCTTCATTTTCAGCTGTTTCCTCATTTTCATCTAGTTCCATTTCTTCTTTCACTTCATTACATTCATTTCTCCGCTTCCCATCGATTATATCCTCCTCTTGGGTGGGGATGGGGCTAATTCCCCACCCCCCACACCAGAAAAAATAACGCATGGCAACAGGTGAAATGATAGATACTGTGGATGCCAAATCCCTGTCCTTGGCCGAAGAGGCAGAAGAGAGGCAGAGCAGCCCTGCTAACCCCAGCTAACAGCTATTAAACCACTAAAAGCTAAAATTGATTTTTATGCTCCTCAAATGAGTATTGAATGCCCTCAGCTTTGAAATCTGGGAGAAAGAAATTTAAATCTTTAACTGAGAGAACTCAAAAGCTTCCAATCTGGATTATAGACTTCGGGGGCTCTTTTGGAGATTTTAATTAAGCGGAATGTCTTCTCAGTAAAATAAAGACCCTTGGAAACTTCAGGAGAAAATGGATTCTTTGAGCTCGGCCAAGAATTCCAAGGGTGAACACTCTACACACTAGACTCACTAATCTCACGTATATCAAATTTATCCTCAAGATTTAATTTAAAACTACCTTTATTGTAGTCCATAGTTTTCACACACTATAATTAAATCTAAGCCCAAAATTTTAGAGAGTTTTCACACTAGATAAATTATATAAATGCAGATATAAGAGTGTTTGAGAACAGCACAAACTCTGAAATGGGGACAAAATGGAGGGTAGATATGCCAGAGAAGTCAATACACTGTCTCGGATATTGTAAGGGTTGAGCAGGCTCAGAAAAAAATGCTCGTTGTTTGGAAAATGAATTTCTTAGATTCGGGTCTTGATGAGGCTATAGTCTTCCTTTCAGGAGTGATGTTTAAAGCTGGAGGAGTCAATTGCTAAGATATGATTTTGAAAATGATTGCCTAATATCCCTGAAAGACAGAATGAATATGACTTAAAGACTGAAGAAAGATCTTTGTATAATTCTATTTGTGGCCTACGCATCGTGTTACTCCACGAAATGAGAACATAAGAAATGTCACACTATTCTTTTTTCTTTAAGGTATTCGTTAAGCACTTGCAGTGTCCCAAACACTGTTCAAAGAACTATGGTAGATACAAGTTAATCATTTTGGACACAGTCCCTGTCCCTCATGGGGCTCACAGTTTAAGGAGGAGGGAATGGGAGTTAATCCCATTTTATAGATGAGGTGAGTGAGGCACAGAGAAGTTAAGTTGCTTGCCTAAGGTCACACAGTAGACCTATGGCACAGTCAGGATTAGAACTCTTTTCCTCTGACTCCCAGGCCCGTGCTCATTCCACTAGGCAAAGCTACTTCTCAAACCAACAGGTCAACCATAGACCAAACTAATGAACCTTCGATATCGAAGTCCTCTCTATGACAGTGGCAACACGAGACCATATAACAGTGTGATAGCTACCCTCTTCGACATTTATAATGTGCGATTCTTCCAAGTCCCATCATTTCTCTTAATCGAGCACTAAATCTATGTTAAAGTTATTCTTTGTACTGGCTTTGGGGGTATAAGAAAATTGGCAGTTTTTAAAATAAGATTTTAATTACGCTTTAATTTGCTTCTTGTGTTTACTTTAATTCTCATTACTTGCTTCTTTGTCCAGGCAAAATAAGGGTAGAAGTTCATCAAAAATATACTGGTCACCCCCAGATGGAGCAAAGAATGGCTACATCGAAAGGATTTCCCAGAATCCTCCTGCAACACGATGGAGTCTCCCATCAAGAACGAAGCAGTAATGCAGCACAGCCTGAAGGAAAAAGCACAGCCCTGGTAGTCAGAAGACCTGGGTTCTAATTCTGCCTCCACCATTTATTAGCAGCGTGGCTAGCGGAAAGAGCCCAGGCTTGGGAGTCAGAGGTCGAGGGTTCTAATTCTGGCTCTGCCACCTGTCTGCTGTGTGACTTTGGGCAAGTCACTTAACTTCTCTGTGCCTCAGTTACCTCATCTGTAAAATGGGGATCGAGACTGTGAGCCCCACGTTGGACAACCTGGCACTCTCTTCCCTCACAGTCAAGTTGTGTCCTGTTAGCCACTCTGGTCGGCACCGCCCGTGCTAGACAGCTCTTTTCCAGGATTCCTGCCAGGGCTGTCTGTCCACCTTGCAATCAACCAAACAATGGTATTTATTGAGCTCTTACTGCATGCAGCACACTGTACTAAGCATTTGGGAGAGTACAACAGAGTTGGTAGACACTTCTACCGGAGAATTCGTAGACTCTCAGCTCGTTGTGGGTAGGGAATGGGCCTGATTATTGTTATATTGTACTTCCCCAAGTGCTTTGTATAGTGACCTGCACATAGTAAGCACTCAATAAATATGGTTGATTGAACGCACATTGTCTTAGATAATTCTCACGTGTAGGGAACATGTCTACCGACTCTGTTATATTATACTCTCCCAAGTGCTTAGTACAGTGCTCCCTGCAAAGAGTAAGCATTTAATAAATACCATTCATTGACTGATTGACTCGTGGTCAGGAAGCTTTTACCACTGGGAGCCTAGCTTCACTAGGCAAAGACATAACTGGAATCCAGATGGCCTGAATCCCAGACCACTGCTCTTTGCTCTGGACAAATGTTAGGCCTGTAAGGGACCCATGTGTCAGGGAGCTGCAGGCTCTAGTGGAAAGAGCACGGGTCTAGGAATCGGAAAACCTGGGTTCTAATCCCGGCTCTGCCACGTGTCTGCTGTGTGACCTTGGGCAAGTCACTTCAGTTATCTCATCTGTAAAATGGGGATAGAGACTGTGAAGCCCACGTGGGACAGGGACTGTGCCCAACTCAAGCTGCTTGTATCCATCCCAGTGCTAAGTACAGTACCTGGCACGGAGTAAGCGCTTAACAAATACCATCATCATTATTATCATCATTATTATTATTTCAACCATTTCGGATGAGTGTACAAGGCTTCTCGACTCCTTTCCCAGAAGTACGAACATAAGAAAACAGTGCTTCCAGAAACTGCCTCTACCCAGGGAATTGCTGAATGCTGAATTTTCCATAATTGAAAATTTCAGAACATTAACGTGTTTTGGACTTGCAGTGATATTTGTAATTTTTAAAAGCCATACGCTAATCTTCACCCTCCTCTAGCGTAATTGCAGGCTTGCATTAAACTGTGCCAGAAACAATGATCACTAGGACCAAAAAGGTCGTCAGAGCTTAGCAGATGGGGAGAAACTATTAAAACGCCAGACGATACCTACTATCTTTATATCCACATATCTTTAGTACAATTAAATGAGTGCTATTAGGTACATGGGGCAGTCAGAAAGATGGGGTGTAGTTAACACTGCCTCAGCATAAGCATATAAAATCCATACTCATTTTCCTACTGAGTAAAAAAGCAATAAAAATATCCAGCAGTAGCAAATTAAAAAAAAAAAAGATTTATGAAATTCTCTTTCTGGGAAATAGTCCTGGGAAAGCTCTGAATAAGAATGCAGAACAAGAATCCAATATAAAAATAGAGCTTTTAGCATACAATACTGCTACACTCTAGTTACTGCTCAAATGCTAAGTACGGAGCTACAAACATCACGGTGATCATTATCATCATCACCACCACCTCGGCCTAGTGAAAAGAGCCCTGGCCTGGGAGGCAGAGGTACTGGGTTCTAATTCCACTCTGCCACCCTGTGGGACCTTGGGCAAATCGTCCAACTTCTCTGTGCTAAATGGGGATTCAATACACGCTCTCCCTTCTATTTAGACCGTGAGCCCCATGTGGGACAGAGACTGTGTCCGACCTGATCATCTTATGTCTACCCCAGAACTTAGTACAGTACTTGTCTCAGAGTAAGTACTTATCCAAAACCACAGCTATTGTTATTATAACTACTACTACACCTCCTGCTCCTACTACTTTACCGGCTCCACGAAAATTGAGTGTGAAACAAAAGAGCATTAAACAAAATACGGTTTACCATGGGAAATAATGTAAAGTGCGTTAATGCATTCCAAAGATTCACCTTTCCTGACTAGACTCCCCTTTCCTCTTCTCTCAAACCCTTCCGCATCACCCTGATTTGCTCCTTTGTTCTTCCCCCCTCCCAGCCCCACAGCACTTTTGTACATATCTGTAATTTATTCATGTATATTAATATGTGTCTCCCCGTATCTGGACTACAAGCTCATTGTGGGTAGGGAATGTATCTGTTTAATGTTGTATTGTACTCCCCCAAATGCTTAGTACAGTGCTCTGCACACAGTAAGTGCTCAATAAATTACAATTGAATGAAGAAATTGAACCCAACTATATGATTGTTAAAAAACAGTGATGAAAATACAATGAAAATAGTTACATGATAATATGACTTCAGAATAGGATTACACTATCTCAGGATGCATCCAAGTCCCAATAGATTGTAAGTATCTTGGGGGCAGGGATCATGTCTACCAACTGCACTGAACTTTCCCAAGTGTACGGTACAGTGCTCTGCACACAGTAAGAACTCAATAAATACTGTTGGTTAATTGATAACATGTTCCTCAAAAATAAAGGCACATTTTAAAGCATCGAATTGTGGAATACAGTTTCTTTCATGTAATGTAATTTATTCATTTCTTATTCCAGAACCAGTGTCACCCCAAAATGACACTTTCAATCCCTCCCTTGTTCCTTCTCCTCCATCATTCCTAGGATATTTCTGATCGCATGAACCTGAACGTCAGCCGCCTCCATCCCGCTTTCCTCAGCTCCTCTCCCCCCCGATCCAGCAGGATTTTTAATCTTTTGAAAATCCCCACCATGCACAGAGCCCCCTTCAAACCACAGCCCACAGTCCCCATCAGCAGGAGAAGGGTCCCCTTTCTGGTGATCGGACATTTGGGCTCCCATCCTGCCTCCTGGCCTCAAAGAGCAGGGAGGCAGCTCCTTTCTACCCAGCCGCCTCAGTGCTCTCAGTCTGACTCTGATAATAATAATAATTATGGTCTTTATTACATGCTTATTATGTGCCAGGCACTGTACTAAGTGCTGGGGCGGATACAAGAAAATCGAGTTGGACACAGTCCCAGTCCTACCTGGACCTCACAGTCTCAATCCTCAGTTTACAGATGAGGTAAGTGAGGCCCAGAGAAGTGAAGTGACTTGTCCAAGATCACATTGCAGACAAGTGGTGGAGCCAGGATCTGTATTTCCTGGTGCCTGGGCTCCACAGGCTCTCTGCAGCTTCCCCTCAGCACCCTGGCCAAAACCTATGTGCTCCCCAGATCCTTCAGGAGCTCCCATTCCCTAATGCAGAAACCACCATCTCCTCACCTCTTTCTCTTCTCACCCTCCTTTCCTGAGGCTCTCTGCCTCCATTGGCAGCTGCTGCAGAAAATAACCACCACCCCTGCCTCTTTGATTACTCTGCTGGTTGCTGATAAAGCCCAGCTGAATCTGAGAAGCTGGTGAAATCTTGAGTAAGGCACCTCTCATCACTGATTTTTTAAAAAAAATTGAGAGTGGTGGGAAAGAGGCACTGAAGGGGCTGGGTTGAGAGTGTGGAGCTGAGCAGGGGGAAACTGTTCAGGACAAGCAGAGGGGAACAAAAAAGAGGCAAAGGGAGGAGGGAGAGATAAGGGAATTCATTTTCCAGCAGTGATGGGATGCACTGTTAGGTGGGACATACAGATTCTATTCTATGTCAGCAATTAGCATATTGATCAATCTCCAGATTTTGTGCTTGGTGATCATCAAGAACTGGGAGTACATTTGCATAGAATACAGTAAAAACATACTACTATTTTAGATAATACAATGATAATAATAGTGTTTGTGATGTACCAAGGATTGTGCTAAGTGCTGAGGAATATAAAAAAAAGGAGGTCAAATAGTCAATTTACCACATTTATCACTTGGGACTCATAGTCTAAATGGGGGGAGATATTGAATCCTCATTTTACAGATGAGGAAACTGAGGTACTCAGAAGTTCAGTGACTCATCCAAGCTCAAACAACAGGCAAGTGGCAGGGCAGGATTAGAATGCAGGATTCCTGATTCCCAGTCTTGTGTCTTTTCCATGAAGCCATACTGTTTCTCTACATAATAGGGAATAGGAATACAGTACATGTATAGCCCTTGATCCGATATCCCTTGATCTAACCAAGATACATTCCTCGAAAATGTAGTGGCTTCATTAAGGTATTGTGGAATACACTTTATCCTAGACATAAGAGGTGACTGGGCCCATCCTCCCCCAGGCCCTGGGTCAGAATGAAGAGGTGATGTTACAAAGCCAGGATGAGGAAGGCTGAAGCAGGGATGGAAGCAGCTGTGCCCAGGGCAATCCCCCCTCGCTGTGACTAAAGTTCAAACAAATAAAAAACATACTGGAGGACAGAGGAGGGAGGAGAAGACTTGGGAGGCAGAGGAGAGGGCATGAGAGCCATGGGGAACAGAGGATGGCAGAGAGGGAATGGGAAGAAGGAAGGAAGGGACGAGGGGAGAATTGATTTACCAGCAGTGACTGGGTATAATTTAAGGGGTGAGATTCGCGTTTGGTGGGCTAAATCGGCAAGTAGTGCAGGACGTATCCCAGGGCTGCGATGGGGTGCTTCTAACCGGGAATCGTCTGAATAAAAATGCAGAATGGGTGAATAAGAATACAGAATCGGAATGTAGAATAAGTATATGGAATAGGTGAATAAGAATGCATCATAAGAATACAGAAGAGGAATAGAGTGGAGGAACACAGAGAAGTATACAGATTAGCTGAATAAGAATACAGAAGAAGAATATAAAATAAGAATACAAAAAAGGTGAATCAGAATAAAGAATTAGAATACAAATGAGGAATACAGAATAAAAATTCAGAATAAGTATACAGAATAAGAAAAGAAGAGGATTACAGAATAAGAATTTGGAAGAGATAGACAGAATAAGAATACAGAATAGGAGTATGGAACAAAAATACAGAAGAGGAATATGAAACGAGCATACAGAAGAGGATTACAGAACAAAAATTCAGAAGAGGACTACAAAATGGGAATGCAGAATAAGAAAACAATGTAAGCCAAATGGATGAAATCAGCAGGAGTCATTTCCTGAAATGGATGAAAGCAGAATATTTATGTTTGGCTTTGCAAAACAATGATTAGGCTTATCGATGATGCAAGTTAAAACCACCCACAACCATCACTCCATTCTTCGCTTCCTGACCTTCAAGTAAAATAGAGTCAAATGCCAAAGATAGAACCCTTGAAGTCTGAATCTACCTGGTACTGTGAAAGTAATACTTAGCTGATCTCTGCTCCCGGTTTTCCAGAAGCTGCGGAAGACCAACTTGAAAGGATACACATTTCCATGTTTGTTTTTGGCATTACCAGAGTTAAGAAATCCCTTTAAGTGTCATAATGGGCCGAGGTAAAGAAGGGACTTAAATGGAGAGACTTCATCTGTGGCGGTCACCCTCCCTCGGATATCTGAACACAGCACTGATGTCGTTTGGGGAAAATGCACATCAGCAAAAACACATCTCCTTCCTGCCCTCCAATATGTCTCTATTTCTTATAGTTCTTCTAACCATTTTTGACTCAGTTATGAAATTTCTAAATTCAAAAAACAAAAGAGGTCGGTTTCACATCCTACATCTGCTGAAGGGTTATTGGGATAACCCTCCCCGACCAGGTCCCAGGCCAGAGAAAATGAGCTAACCTCACTGGTACAAGGAATGCGATCG
Organism: Ornithorhynchus anatinus; assembly: GCF_004115215.2. Taxonomy (NCBI): domain Eukaryota; kingdom Metazoa; phylum Chordata; class Mammalia; order Monotremata; family Ornithorhynchidae; genus Ornithorhynchus; species Ornithorhynchus anatinus. The sequence goes on along the minus strand of NC_041737.1, from coordinate 40,461,531 downwards.
GCCTGAATGTCCAATGTTCCCGGAAGCTGGCTGCGGTTAACTGCTATATTGCCAGGCCTAAAGCGAACGATACGTAGCCCTTAAATTAAGTTCCTCCTTTCCTCTGGGTGTATGCTCTCCTGATTTAATAGAAGAACGAGACCGAAGAGGATGCTGTAATTACTCTGAACGATGATTTCTAAATTACACTCTTGGTTAAAAATTCAAGGATTAAAAAAAAATCCATCCTTCCTCCCACCAGCTCAGTTGCACATATTCCCAGGCAAAAGAGCCATTTAATCAATTAGTGGTATATATTGAGTAGTTCATTGTACATAGAGCACTGTACAAAGTACTTGCTCCGTACTAAGCGCTTTCTCCAACGTACTGTACTATTCACTAGCACAAATAAACAATCAGAAAGACCCTCGAGGCCTTTCCTACTCCTCCGACTGCCTGAACCTTTCTGGACTCCTGCGGGGAAATCAGTGGAATAGCTGATGGGGTATGGACCAATGTCCTAGCATGGAATCATGAGGGAATCATGAAGAACATCCTTGCTGAAATGTCAACTATAGCCAAGGTGTGTGATAGGAGCTCAAGGGGCATTCACGCCTAGAGTGGCGATCCAGATTTAAATAACATTGCTAGACAATAAAATGGGCAATGCAGAGTTCACGTGAGAGTTAGGACACTGGAATTTGACGTTAAGAGGACATTGCTTGGAAACGAGGAGATGTAGAGGGAGAAAATCCATAGAGTAACGGCATGGCCTAGTGGAAAGACCACGGACCTGGGAGTCAGGGGATCTGGGTTCTAATCCTGGCTCTGCCACTAGTCTGCTATGCAACCTTGGCCAAGTCACTTCACTTCTCTGGGCCCCGGCTTGCTCATCTGTAAAATGGGGATTAGACTTAGACTATGATCTCCCTGGGGTTCAATCCAATTACTTTGCATTTGCCCCAGCCCTTAGGAGTACTTGGCTCCTAATAGGCGCTGAATAAATCCCGTATTATCATCATCATCATTATCAACATCATCATCTTAAGAGGAAATGGCTTGTGTGGGTGTATATCAAGGTCATGCATGAAGAAATTTAGGGGAGAGGGTGAGCTCTATAGAGAGAAAGATGGGATTCTATGCATATGGTGATGTCAAGTGGCGATAAAGCCGAGTGGAATATGCTTACTGTAGTGTGGCCTGATGCTTCTATGATTCTCCGCTCTGCTGAATTTTGTCAGAAAATGATTCCTTGCCAGCGATAACCCGTTAGGCTTTCCGTTTCTGTTGCTAAAATGGTGGTCGGAGTCCATTACATCTTCCGTCTCTAGCATTAGCAATAAAACAATTCAAGGCAGACGGTAGGTCCTGGAGTTATATCTTGTCTAAGATTTCAAGCTAAGGGAAATGGGAGATGTAAAAAAAATCAATTCACACATTTTCTTCATCAGCAAAAGCCTTTTCAAGCATGAATAAATGATAATTGCTCTCTATTTTATTTTCAATATTTTGAGATGAAAATCCCCAAGATTTCTGCAATAAATGTTAATCATATATCCTGAAGAGCGAAGTGTTGAAGCATGATCCATCACCATGACTCAACTGAATAAATGTTTTCACGAGGGGCTATAGGCAGATCAAAGCGGTGCCTGTCATGGGGAGCATTAGTTGAGGTAGAGATGGAAGGGCACAGAGGGACCGACCAATGATGGTATTTACTGAGCACCTACTGAGTAAAATACACTATAGTGAACACTTGGAAAGTACGACAGAAGCCAAGGACACATTCCCTGTCTACAAGGATATTAGGTTCAGAGAAGGTAAGTGACTTGCTCAAGGTCTCATGCAGCAGACAAGTAGCAGAGCCAAGATTAGAACCCAGTCCTCTGACTCCGAGGCCCGTGAACTTTCCACAAGTCCACAATACTTCCCTTAATACTTTCCTTTCACTTTCCTGAGAGCTTAGTACAAGTGATTTGCACACAGTAAGTGCTCAATAAATATAATTAATCGATTGATTTCATTATATGGTGGGAATTTTTTACATTTATATTTATACATACTTATATATTTATATATCTATACACACACACACACTGGATACATATATATAGGATATATTTAGATATATAGAAAATCTATTATATATATATATATATAATAATGTTGGCATTTGTTAAGCGCTTACTATGTGCCAAGCACTGTTCTAAGTACTGGGGTAGACACAGGAGAATCAGGTTGTCCCACATGGGGCTCACAGCCTTAATCCCCATTTTACAGATGAGGTAACTGAGGCACCGAGAAGTTAAGTGACTTGCCCAAAGTCACCCAGCTGACAAGTGGCCGAGCCTGGATTCGAACACATGACCTCTGACTCCAAAGCCCGTGCTCTTTCTACTGAGCCACGCTGCTTCTTATATGTGTGTGTATATATATATATATATATATATATATATATATATATACTGGTTATGTGTGTATATATATATATACTGTTTCTATATCCAGTAAGTCTATTAAATCTAGATTTTTAGGGGCCGTTATGCATAATTAAAAGCAAAGACTATATAATATTTAGAAACTGTACACTTAGATTATGCTGGATCACTTAAATAATGTAATATGCAAATTAGGAAGTCTCATTTTTATGCTCCGCATCCACAGTTCACTTGAATTTATTTAAGATTACAAGGCTTAGTTTGGGAACAAAAGATATGTTCTGAAAAGGTCCTCACATTCAATCAGATTTTATTGAGCGCTTAGTGTGTGCAGACCACTGTACTTAGCACTTAATCACATTCATTCTTTCCAAAAAAGGCGTAAAGACATTTTGAAGTGTGGAATTTCTAGGACGTTGGAGCTTCGAATAAAACGGCATTTGCGTGTTTTGTTTGAACCCGAAAAAAAGCAGCATGGCTTTAGAGGGCATTCATCGAATTTCCCTCCAGTGGGGAAGTAGTGAAGGGTTAAGTTTCAAAAGGAAACTGAAGATGGAATGCCAGGAGAAAAGCTTATTGTGAAGCTCAGGTGCCATCTATTGTTGAAGAAAAGCAATTCACACACTCTGTGACTCTCTACCTTCGAATCGGCAGGTTGTATTACCAGTCAGTCGTACTTGTCGAGTGCTTCCTGTGCTCAGAACACTGTACTAAGCTGTTGGGAGAGGACAGTATTAATAATGTCGATAATGTTGGTATTTGTTAAGCGCTTTCTATGTGCAGAGCACTGTTCTAAGCGCTGGGGTAGATACAGGGTCATCAGGTTGGCCCACGTGAGGCTCACAGTCTTCATCCCCGTTTGACAGATGAGGGAACTGAGGCCCAGAGAAGTGAAGTGACTCGCCCACAGTCACACAGCTGACAGGCGGCGGAGCCGGGAGTCGAACCCATGACCTCTGACTCCCAAGCCCGGGCTTTTTTCACTGAGCCAAGCTGCTTCTCTAATATTACAATAAACAGATACATCCCTGCCCACAACAAGTTTACCACTACCCCTGCCTCCCCCTACAAGTCTACCAGCATGGCTCAGTGGAAAGAGCCCGGGCTTAGGAGTCCGAGGTCATGGGTTCTAATCCCGGCTCCGCCGCTTGCCAGCTCTGTGACTTTGGGCAAGTCGCTTCACTTCTCTGGGCCTCAGTTACCTCATCTCTAAAATGGGGGTTAAAATTGGGAGTACCTGATCACCTTGTATCCCCCCAGGGCTTAGAACAGTGCTCTGCACATAGTAAGCGCTTAACAAATACCACCATTTATTTTATTTTTTACCAGGGACATCCTCCGGGATCTTTGTGCCCCATTCCTGGACCCATGGGAGAATAGCCCTCCTGCAGGTTGTAAAATCCACTCAGCAGGGTTTGGTGGCCAACTCGTTGTGGGCAGAAATGTGTCTGTTTATTGTTATATCGTGATAATAATAATAATAATGTTGGAATTTGTTAAGCGCTTACTAAGTGCAGAGCACTGTTCTAAGCGCTGGGGTAGATACAGGGTCAACAGGTTGGCCCACGTGAGGCTCACAGTCTTCATCCCCATTTGACAGATGAGGGAACTGAGGCCCAGAGAAGTGAAGCGACTTGCCCACAGTCACACAGCTGACAGGTGGCGGAGCCGGGGTTTGAACCCACGCCCTCCGATTCCCAAGCCCGGGCTCTTGCCACCGAGCCACGCTGCTTCGCCTGAGTGCTTAATACAGTGTTGTCACCACAGTAAGCACTCAATAAATACTACCGAATGAATGAATGGTGGCCAACTTGTTAGAAGATGGAAACAAAATGGAATGTGATGTAAGCCACCGCTGGCCTTAGGGCCAGGTTAGTGAAAGAAAGCCCCGGCCCTGCCCCCTCCCAGAGAATGTGGTGGCCAGCAGTGTGGCATAGTGGCAAGTGTTCAAAGCTGGGAGTCAGAACACTCGGATTCTAATCCTGCCTCTGCCGCTTGCCTGCTGTGTGTCCTTGGTCAAGTCATTTGACTTCCTCGTTCCTCTTCATTCAGTAGTATTTATGGAGCGCTTACTATGTGCAGAGCACTGTACTAAGCTCTTGGAATGTACAGTTCGGCAACAGTTGGAGACAATCCCTGCCCAGTGACGGGCTCACAGTAGAAACGACTGTGTACTGTCCTCTGTTCTCTCATCTGCAAAACAGGGGTTAATGACAAGCAGCGTGGTACAGTGGACAGAGGCCGGGCTTGGGAGTCAGAGGTCATGGGTTCGAATCCCAGCTCCACCGCTTGCCAGCGGTGTGACTTTGGGCAAGTCACTTCACTTCTCTGGGCCTCAGTAACCTCATCTGTAAAATGGGGATCAAGACCGCGATCCCCACGTGGGACAACCTGATCACCTTCTATCCCCCAGAGCTTAGAACGGTGCTTTGCACATAGTAAGCGCTTACCAAATACCACCATTTGAAATACCTGTTCATCCTCCCCTCTTAGACTGTGAGTCCTATGTGGGGCAAGATCTGTGTTTTATCTGATTATCCTGTATGCAGCCCAGGGTTTGGCACATAGCAGTGCTTACAATAATAACGCTGGTATTTGTTAAGCGCTCACTATGTGCCGAGCACCGTTCTAAGCGCTGGGGTAGACACAGGGGAATATACTCTTATTAACAACAGGGCCTAGTCAAAAGAGCTTAAACCTGAGACAAAGAGGTCCTGGTTTCTAATCCTGGTTCAGGCACTTGTCTTGCTGTTGCACCTTGGGTAGGTCACTTAACCTCTCTGAACCTCGGTTCGCTCAACCGCAAAGGGGGATCGAATGTCTGTTCTCTCCCCTGCTTAGACTGAATTTCACGTGGTACCTTATTATTTTGATTCTTGTATCTGGGTGAAGCAGCTTGACCTAGTGGATAGAGCATGAGCCTGGGAGTCAGAAGGATATGGGTTGAAGTCGTGGCTCTGTCATGTATCTGCAGTGTGACCTTGGGCAAGTCATTTCACTTCTCTGGGTCTCAATTACCTCATCTGTAAAATAGGGATTAAGATTGTGAGCCCCATGTGGGAGTGTCACTCATTTAATTATTCAATTCAATCGTATTTATTGAGCACTCACCGTGTGCAAAGCACTGTACTAAGCACTTGGGAGAGGACAATACAATAATAGACACATTCCCTGCCCACACGAGCTTACAGTCTAGAGGGTGAGACAGGCATTAATATGAATAAATAAATCCACTCCAGTGTTTAGAACAGTGCTTGGCACATAGTAAGTGCTTAACAAATACTACAATTTTTCTTCTTCTTCTTCTTCTTCTTATTACTGTGCCTGCCGTAGTGCTTAGTATACTACTTGGCATTTAGTAAGTGTTTCCCCAATATTATTATTACTATTATTTTTTGTCTAAGCTCCTGGTTTAACTACTCTCCCTTTGAGGCAGCTGCACCCCAGGTCAGGCAATCAGAACATACCCTGAGGGTTGGCAGGGTGAGGAGGCTGTCATTTCTGTCATCCTGCACTGAGTATAATGCCTGGTACGCAGTAAATGCTTAACAAATAACATCATTACCTCCCTTGGACCTCATTCTCTCCGGCAACACTCCAGAGCCCAGGGATCCTTCATCCACAGGGCCCAGGATGGTCAGGGAGAGGGGAGAGAGGGTCCCCCCGCCCCCCACGTCCCGGCTAGTGACTGAGCCTCAGGGTGGCCCAGAGAGGTGTGGGAGGGACAAGGTATCAACAGCTCAAAGAGGAGCAGCTGGTCCCAAGCTCTTCTGCTCTGCACTCCCACAGATGGAGCCTACCGCACTCTAGAGACAATCCTAAGGCAAATTGGAAAAACGGTCCCATAAAGCACAGTTAAATCCTGGAAGGATTAATGCAATGTGGGCTAAAAGGCAAACACAGCCACAGAAGGGGGAAAGACTGAAGGTGAGTTGAGAGTGGGAAGCAGCACGGCTCAGTGGAACGAGCCCAGGCTTGGGAGTCCGAGGTCATGGGTTCGAATCCCAGCTCTGCCACTGGGCAGCTGTGTGACTGTGGGCAAGTCACTTAACTTCTCTGGGCCTCAATTACCTCATCTGTAAAATGGGGATTAAGACTGTGAGCCTCATGTGGGACAATCGGATGACCCTGTATCTGTCCCAGCGCTTAGAACAGTGCTCTGCACAATAGTAAGCGCTTAACAAATACCAACATTATTATTATTAGGTACTGACGGTCTACATGTGCAAAGCTCCAAACCAGACTCTTGTGAACATGGGATAGCGGTTGAAGATAGTGTCACTATCCCCAAGGAGTGTACCATCCAAACTCCCAGCACTTTTGGACATCTGTAACGTCAACTCTAGACCAGTTGACAGAACATAGATGAGATAGAGGAAACAGATTTCATGAGAATCCTTCAGTAACCTGTTCCGGTCCAGAAGTATCTGGGGATTCCAGCAAGTTTCCTGGTTGGATTGCTAGGGATTAACAATGCCATAGTTTAATGCTGAAAATCCATAAAGGCATTTTCCCTCTGTAAAGCTGCAAACTCTTCCGGTTTCCAAATAGTGTGGGTAGAAGTGGATTATCTACCTCCAAAGATTTCTGCTTATTTTCTTATTTTCCCACTAGATGGCAAGCAGCTACAGCCAGTCGAGTGACTTTCAGTGTGACTGTTAGTGGGATGGGGACTCGTTTTCATTTTTACATCCTACCCCCAACAATCAGGAATCATTACATCGTGGCCAGAAAATTCAAGTCTAAGTGGGGGATATTGGATCCCGAGTTCATTTGCATCTTCTGTTTCCTTCCATCTTTCTTTGAATTGATGATAAACGTGCTCTGAGATTCACGATGGGAAGAAACAGTGCTATGAACATCCAAATTGATCCAAAACAGGGATGAAGCGGCCAGTTATCTGGGGGCTTTTGAAGGCTTAGGCCAATCTGGGGAAGCTATGATCTCAGTCTTTCTCATCCATGGCCTTCTCTTCTACTGAACCACCACTTGGGCTAAAGAAGGCAAAGACAGACGGATAGGGATAGAGGTCATTTTACAAATGATGAATACATAAAATTTAGCTCTAGAGTAGGGTTCCCCAATTCCCCTTTTGAGAATTTGAGACTGATTTGTCCTTCCTTCTGCTCTTTTGTGGAGAGGAACCAGCTTTCTTTCAATAGAAGGTGCCTGTGTCCCCTCCTAGGCCATTTGAGGAAAACAGAAAAACACCACATGTAGGGAAACCAATTCTGGATGCTCTTGTGTTTTATCTGACTGTTCGACAGTCAGTCTTTTGGGTAGATTGGTGCTCCTTCAAACCCACCATGAAGGGCAGAGTGAAAGTTAGCAAAATAATCAATGGGAAGAAAAGAACAAAACTACCTTACCCTCAGAGAGCAAAAGAGCTGGTTTTCTTCCCTCTACCCATGGCCATTGGAACATTCCAGAAGGAGTTTGCCTTCCCTGCCACAGATGAAGGGAGAGCTACGCTCCACTTTGGGAATGGCCTGGGAGTAGAGTTTAATTTTCCTGAAGCATTTTCCAGAGGTAAGCTCTCTCTCTTCGCCTGCTCACTGCCTAGTTGTCTCCCACTACCTGCTATATTCTCTCCGCCTGGGACCTCATCCGGAGAAAATTCCCATGTAATGAGATGAATTGTCTATTCAACCAGTATGTGGAGAAGTAGATCAGGAACTTAAGGACTGCATTTAGGGGTGCTAGCTGGCATCCCTTTCCCAAACCAAAGCCTTAAGGTTAAGGGCTCACGTGTTTTACGAGGTCACACATGTCCTCTTTATCCCTTAATCAATCTTGCCAAGTGCAAGTATAGGGTGAACATTGACTTTGGCCATTATTCCATCTGGGAACTTAATTCGGCCACTGTTACTAGGGCTTTTGTAGAGCTGGCAAAGAGATCTTGGACCATCTACACATCCAGAGGAGGGTTCATATTGTTCATTTAAATACTTGTTCAGTGTAATTTGGCAAGGTGGTCCTGCCAATCTCACAAATCTCATGTCCTCTTGAGTCTAATGTTGATGCCCTTGAATCCACCCAACCATCCTCAGCACCTCCTGAGAAGCATCGTTGTCTAGTGGATAGAGCATGGGTTTAGGAGTCAGAAGGACCCTGGTTCTAAGCCCAGCTCTAGCACTTGTCTGCTGTGTGATCTTGAGGGAGTCACTTAACTTCTCTGAAGCACAGTTACCTCATCTGTAAAATAGGGATTAAGACTATGAGCCCCATGAAGGACATGGACTTTGTCCAACCTTAGTTTGTACCTCCCCCAGTGCTTGGAACAGTGTTTGAAACATAGTAAGTGCTTAACAAATATCATCATCATCATCATTATGTCTTAGTGGAAAGAACACAGGGTTGGGAGTCAGAGGACGTGGATTTTAATCCTGCCTCCGCCACTTGTCTGCTGTGTGACGTCGGGCAAGTCACTTATCTGTGACTCTGTTACCTCATCTGTAAAACGGGGATTAAAGGTGTGAGCCCCATGTGGGACAACCTGATTACCCTATATCTTCCCCAGCACTTAGAACAGTGCTTGAGACACAGTAACTGCTTAACAAATATAATTATCAGTGCTTGGAAAGGAGCTCAGGGCTTAGAAACGTGCTTGGCACATAGTAAGTGCTTAAATACTATTATTACTATTAAGCCCAGAAGGACTTGAGGACTCAGTTGGGTCCATGTCCACTCAGGGAAGTCACATGGGGAGAGTGTGAGGAATCCTCACTACAAACAGGAACTATCCAGACTCTCCTCCTTCAAACCTCTCCTCAAATCCCACCCCTCCCACAAGCCTTCCCCCATTCCCTCCAAAGCCCAAGCCACCTCAACCCATCAGCCGCTTCTAGCAAGCCCATATTTATTTTCACCATCCCTCAGCCCTTTATATATAGTATGCTTGATTGTACGGTTTATTCCGATTGCTCTCTTTGTAAATATCTGTCTCATCTCGGTCTTCTGTTGTACTCTTTCAAGAACTTAGTATAGTCCACTGTACTATGTGATTGCTCAATAAATACCACACATTCTCAGTTTGTGCCAGCTACAAGCTGAGCTAGTTCCACTGGACTGTAAGCTTTTTGATGGCAAGGATGTGTCTACCCTCTAGACCCTCGTTGTGGGCAGGGAATGTCTGTTTATTGTTACATTTTACTCTCTCAAGCACTTAGTACAGTGCTCTGCACATATTGTGCTCTCCCAAGTGTTTAGGCCAGTGCTCAATAAATCACTCAATAAATACGACTGACTAAAGAGAGGAGGAGAGGTAGAGGGGAAAATCCTCAGCAGTCAGTCGTTAGGAGTAAGCAGTGGTAATTGAGAGCAGTTTATATCATTAGAAGTTCAGGGAGGTTCAACGAGTTGCCCAAACTTTGCAGCAGGGATAGACCCGGGGCAGAAATCATGTCAGCAAAGAATCAACAGCCCCAGCTACTGTTTCAGTTAGCCCATGAGCAGGGATGAGAAAAGGCCATTAAAAACCAAGGGTATACTTTGCCTCAGCTGGACCCAATGAGCATACTGCCCTCTTGTCACACCAGATGGTTTACAGATCGATGAATATGGATGTAGCTGACGTCAAGCAGAAGATGCAGGCAGATTGTCTGGGTGAGGGCCAGAGGAGAGCAAAGCTTGGCGAGCAATAGACCGAAAGGAAACTGATGCCTGTGAGGAAAAGGACCACTCACAAATCATCCCCTAGCACAGCTTTGGCAAATCACTCTGTCCTAATAATCATGACGACAGTGGCATTTAAGCGCTCACTATGTTCCAAACACTCTTGAAAGCACTGGGGTAGATCAGGTCCCAGAAGGGGGTCACAGTCTAAGTAGGGACCTGTCCTGTCTCTGCCATATTGCCTCTACCCTGGGGGGGCTTAGTCTTGACCCCTTAAAAGGGTAATAATGAATGATGGAATCCAGTGTACCCTGCTACAAAGTACACTAACATACTCTCTTCTTGGGGTAAAATAGGAAATTGCGGGACTGAATCGACACAATTTCCATTATTAGATGTTATAAATGAATTCTGTCTCGTCTACTAACTTGAGACCACCAAAACCTTTCCCCTCATTCCAATGAAATGCTCAGTGTCCTGTGCTGGCATAAGTTAACATGCAAATCCAAGTGATTTTTACTGTTTGGGGAAAAAATACAATACAGCAAACTTTATTTCATAAAAGTAAAACTGTTTCTTTCAGATCATATAATTTTTCTTTAAAATATCTAAATATTCCTGAGTTGCCCTAGCAGCTGGATCCCGATGGCAGTTAGGATTTCTTGAAGAATCATCAGTCGATCCCTGGGGGGAAACTCTGAGGGTTGCAAATTGAAGTTCCGTATTGGCTGATAAAAGAAAAGAAAATCAATTACATTTTAGACCCTGAATTCCAACTTTCTAGCGATAACCTTAATTTGAAAGTTAGTGTAAAGGCATCTCTGAGCAGCAAATGTCTTCTAAAAGTTAAATAAGATTTACAGAAAAGGCAAGTACTTTTCATTAGACTAGATTATTATTTTGTAATTAACTTTAGTAACAGCACTTGAAAGCAGCGTGGCTCAGTGGAAAGAGCCTGGGCTTGGGAGTCAGAGGTCATGGGTTCGACTCCCGGCTCTGCCACTTGTCAGCTGTGTGACTGTGGGCAAGTCACTTCACTTCTCTGTGCCTCAGTTACCTCATCTGCAAAATGGGGATTAACTGTGAGCCTCACGTGGGACGACCTGATGACCCTGTATCTCTCCCAGCGCTTAGAACAGTGCTCTGCACATAGTAAGCGCTTAACAAATACCAACATTATACGATTAGACTGTAAGCCCGTCAAACGGCAGGGACTGTCTCTATCTGTTGCCGACTTGTTCATTCCAAGCGCTTAGTACAGTGCTCTGCACATAATAAGCGCTCAATAAATACTATTGAATGAACTTCCTTCCTAGGAGTGTGGAATAACTTGAAGAATGTTACTAAGTCATTTCTTTATATTCAAAGTCATCCAACACCGCAACATACCTTCAGCAAGTTCTTTAGTGATCTTTCTGTCCAATTCCTGCCGCATCTGAAATAAATTTTGGGGTAGAGGAATGAACAATATTGTATCATTGAATCAAAGTAGGAGAGAAGAACAGACAGTACAAATAATCCATAAGGTAACAAAAAAGACAAATCGACGATTTGTAGATCTACTACAAAGAGAAGTGGCATAGCCTAGTGGATAGAGCCAGTGTCTGGGAGTCAGAAGGACCTGTTTTCTAATCCCAGGTTCGCCACTTGTCTGCTGTGTGACCTTGTGCAAGTCACCTTACTGTGCCTCATCACTTCACTGTGTCTCAGTTACCTCATCTATAAAAGGGGGATGACTACTGTGGGTCCCACATGGGACATGGACTGTGTCTAACTTAATTAACTTGTATCTACCCCAGAGCTTAGTACAGTGCCTGGGACATAGTAAGTATTTAATGAATAACATTAAAAAAAAATCTCCTGGGATATCATCATCCTTACTGACTTAATAATAATAATAATAATAATGTTGGTATTTGTTAAGTGTTTACTATGTGCAGAGCACTGTTCTAAGCGCTGGGGTAGATACAGGGTAATCAGGTTGCCCCACGTGGGGCTCACAGTTTTAATCCCCATTTTACAGATGACGTAACTGAGGCACAGAGAAGTTAAGTGACTTGCCCACAGTCACACAGCTGACAAGTGGCAGAGTCGGGATTCAAACCCATGACCTCTGACTCCCAAGCCCATGCTCTTTCCACTGAACTATGCTGCTTCTCTACTTCCCTACTTCTCATGCCATACACTGTAATTGTAATACCATTAAAATAAAAGGAGAAAATTTGTAAAAACAAAGCAACGGTTTTTAATTAAAAAAAAGGAAACACTAGTATCACTAGCCAATGTATCAATCAATTATTTAATCATATTTATTGAGAGCCTACTGTGTGCAGAGAACTGTATTAAGCCCTTGGGAGCGTACACATGAATTGATATGCACGATCCCTGACGTCAGAGTTTATAATCTAACTGGGGAGAAAGACACTAAAAGAAATTACAGCTAGAAGGAAGGGAAGGGCAAAAACACATATGCTTAAAAGGCGAGGAGGCAACGAAGTAGCTACTGGGGGGAATTAGAACTTAATTTACGAAGGCTTCCTGGAGCCATGATTGGAGAAGGGCTTTGTAAATGGGAAGATCTGTGGTCGGTTACTTCCGAAGTGGGAGAGACCTCCAGCGAGGAGGGAGGATATGATCTATGGGGGGCAGGGAGAGCGATGAGACTGAGGCACAGAGAGGAACAAAAAGTGCCACCTGAGGTACTTTGGGAGAAAAGACAGGGCACTGGGGTGTCATGAGAGAAAGGAGAGGTTACAACGGAGGTGGGGGTGCTAATGGAATGCCTTAAAGCTGGTGGTCGGGGATCTTCTGACTGATATGCAGAGAGCTAGGAAACCACTGGAGGATTCTGAAGAATGGAAAAGCGTAGGTAGAAGGCATGCAAATTATCTGAATCTGTTAATACCCGGAGACAATTCAAACTGCACATAAGAATGAAAAATGGTTTTAATTCCAGAAAGTTTTAAGAAAGGCCCAAATGAACATTGTCAGTCTTTAGAGACCTGTACAGGTACAACATTTAGTACCAGTGTCTGCCCTGTCCCAACAGGTCACCCGCAGCTTCCTGTCCTGAATCCTCCGAAACAGTACCCATCCCCTGCCTGACTCAAAATTTTGTGGAAAGGTCAACATTTAAGGAGAGGTAAAGAAACATTTGTCATCTGAAGAAAAGGGAACGGCAGGATAGATGAGTTGAGGGAGGCAAAGAGTGATCTGATGGGTCAAAGGGAGAAGGGGATAAATCCCATCGGTGACATTTACGGAGTATTTACTGTAGGAAGAGCACTCTATTAAGCCCTTGGGAGAGTATGACAGAGTTGGTAGGCACAGTCTAACCCAAATGTGTTTTTTTAATATCATCTATATGCCAGGCACTGGCCTAAGCACTGGGGTAGATCCAAGCTGATCAGGTTGGACACAGTCCATGTCCCTTATTGGGGCTCACAGCCTTAATCCCCATTTTATAGATGAGATAACTGAGGCATAGAGAAGTTTAAGTGATTTGCCCAAGGTCTCACAGCAGTTAAGTTGCAGATAAGGGTTTAGAACCCAGGTCCTGCTGACTCCCAGGCCAGTGCTCTAACCACTGGGCCATGCAACTCGGATCTGGACACTAATTTTCCAACCTGACCTGCTACTTGGTTGGGTGTTCCTGGAGGATGGGTGGGAGTTGTGTAATAGATGTATGCTACCAGCTCTAGAAGAGCTCTATATTACCCTGTGAAAACATTACAGTTGGTCCAGTCTGCATTATTTTTACTCAAGGTTTAAAAATGACCTTTACGGTTGAGCCCTTTTCCATTGGTGTTCAGGATATTAATACCCCAACCAATAATTAGGGAAAACATTATGATCAAAGGCTACACAAGTTATGAAGACATGGTCACTGTCATGGTTGCAGTGTAAAATGCTTTAAGTGAAGTAGAAATGATGGTTCATTTAGCTCTCTTACCTCCACCTTTTGGTTTATGAGCTCATAGCTAGTGGAAACAGCTAGGAAACAGATATAAATTTTCTATCATGAACGCTACTGAGTAGTTGTTAAAGAATTAAAGGTTGAAAAATTTCAGAACTTGATAGATCTTTCCAATTCAAACAGAAGTGAAATGTCTCCACCAAAGAAAAGAACAAAATACCTTCTGAATTACTGCCTTTGCATTTAGAAAATTTCCACCACGCATGGACACAAAACACACAGGGTAGAGATACGACAGCTTTTTGACCTAGGTGTTTTAATGTCTTTTGCAACATGGCAAATTATTTAGAACAAGAGTTGTGAACTAGCCCAGTTAAATCTCCATTAAAGTTATTTCAGGAAGTCTTTCATTAATGGGTTAAGTAATGAGGTTAAATAACAGGGTTAATATGAAAGGTCAGTGTTTTGAGAAAAAAAAAAAAAAAACAAGGGGCAACATTTTATTACCAATCAACCAATGAAACATTTTGTTGTTTCAAAAGGACCTTTTCTTATAAGCTACTCTACATTCCGGTGAAAATGCCCGAGGCTCTAAAAATCAATTTAGGACTTCAGCTAAAGAAACTTCACGCATCTATAGAGCACTCATTAATTAAAAAAATTACCAAAGTGCATTCAAAAACATAGATTTGTGAAGTAAAAATTCAAAAACTGGCATAGTTTATCCATTCATAATCGCATCCAACAGAAACACCTGATCACTGGGGCTAAATCACAACATCAGCTCTCTCCCTCCTGCTTCTCCATTCTCCTACTACACCTCAGCTCACCATCCTCTCCATGCATCCCAAGCAAACCTTCACACTATGCCTCATTCTTGACTCTGTTGCTTACAACACTTGACATATGTCCTTCCCCATCTCTGCTCAAATCCACTATACCTCTCCCCATCTTTCGGGAAAATGTAGACATTGCGTTGACAATACAAATGCAGTTTACTCTGATAATCATTAGAAGAATGAGAATGTGTTCCCAACTGGAAGTTTGACCACTAAATCTAATTTAGGCTTTGCCAATGAGTCCACTGGGAGTTAAGGAAAAAAACCCCTATAATCTTACTTTCTCTTACAAACTAGCATACGTATCTCAGGGTAGTGGAGTTTAATAATTTACTTTCATGCTTCAAAGAAATGTGTAAAAGAAATGACATTTTCATCACTGGCCACTGGAATGAGACAGATCCTATCAACTCTCAACAATCTCTGTGCAATCTTGTTTTTCTAATTGCTTTTCTTGCAGTCTAGCAGTGGCCTGTCTTTAAGATCACCCGTGGAGCCATCTCAATTTAAGAGCCAACATTAGAGAATCACTGTCATCAACATATTATCATCAGGATAGGATTATTTTTCAACATAAAATATGTTCATTTATTTAGGTTTTCATTATGGTACTGTGTTCTTACTTTGTCTCAAGTACTGTTCTAAGAACAGGGATAGATACAAGTTAATCCAGTTGGACATGGTCCCTGTCCCACATGGGGCTCACAGTTTAAGAAGGAAAACAGGTATTGAATCTCCATTTTACAGTTGAGGAAACGGAGGAACAGGGAAGTTAAGTGTCTTGCCTAAAGTCACACAGCAGATAATTGGTAGAGCTGGGATTAAAACCCAGGTTTTCTGACTCCCAGGCCCATGCTTTTTCCAACTAGACCATGTTGCTTCCCATTAGGTCACACTGCTTCTGCAGTGAGTTCAATAACACTGTGAAGTAACTGGTTTTTTACAAAATCTACATTCAAATTTTCTTCCAGCTACTGAAATCAAACAAAATACATTATCTGTGGGTGGGTGTGTTCTGGCAAATAAAAGATAAATGTTCATTGACACATTATTTCCTTGCATCAAAAAGAGTGACACTTTCTTTGCACAGTCCTACACTTTTTACAAATGGGTTGATTGTTCTCAGGTGAGCATCGGAAATAAAATATTTTGAAAGAAAAGCTAACGACAACAGAATCAGAAAACCGATGCCTCCATTAAGATTTTCAGGATCAGATTTCCACCTGACAAAAATTTGTCAAATTTAGAGGAGCCCTGAAAAACCTTAAATGCCACTATCAAAATTTAACACCATGGAGATTATTTCCTACCTAAACACCACTATTATCATTTACAATATCATTTATTAAATTAAAAATTCATTTTTTAAAAGAAAAGGGCAAAAAGAAGGTGAATCATTAACTGAGGGATGTTTAACAGAGGAGTAAAATGGGCAAAGCATTGAACTTGCTGTACCATGGACAGTGAGGGATGATTGGGAATTTCAAGGTAGCACACTGCACCTTGGTACTTAATTTTGCTTTTGGAAGTTCGGCAGATTTTGCACACAAAGTATGACTGCCCAGAAGAAGAGATATCAAATACTTAATGACTGTGAAGAGTGGTATAGAGCACAGGGCACAATCTAGAACTGCTTTTTGAAAGAGAAACACATTAAGGGTTTCAGAATATGTATAGAAAAATTGAAACTTCATGGAATGCTGCTTTGGTAATACTGCAGGTTTAACTGATTTATGTCTAAATTCTATAAAGCTTAGTGTCTGAAATATATTACTTAAGGACAGTGTTGATTAGGATGATTTTTAAGATTCCAAGTTGGAAAATAACATTTCCCTTCCTTTGGAACAGCCCTAATGAAAACCTTTGTAACTTTGTCCATTCAGGGGACAGGGTCTTGATAGTGTGCTCTGCTCTCACACAGTGAAATACATCTTCCAGGATGAATATGATGATGAAGATACTGAATGCGATGGCACTATGTAACGAACTGAAGTGCCATCTGTCTACAGTATTTCTGCCTATTGTTTCTAAATGCCTTGATGCTTATGTTACAGCTGAGTTCTGCGGCAATTGTACGAAGATTGAGATGCAATGTTTTTGATTGCCGCTGGAGTTTCAGATGGAGGTCGCCGGGACAGTGACCCACAGAAACAGTAAAGCAACACTGGCTACACACCTTGTCACGGATCTGGATGTAGAGAAGAGAAGTGAGGAACAGATTGCTGATCAAGGAGCTGAAGAAGTAAGAAAAAGGCATAAGTACACACAACTGGTAGCAAAATAATCCAATGAGAGAAAGGAAAAGAAAAAGAGTGAAGGTCCGTTATGTCCTCCATAGGCAAATGAACTACATTAGGAGAACACTGAGGTCCCGGGAGAGTGAAAATTGAGATATTTTTTGAGGGTACTAATCAGTGTGCCAAATAAATCTGAATAATCTAGGCCCCTGAACCCCATTCATTTCGTAGAGTAGGTTTTTTGATTTAAAATATTGAAATAATGGCTTCAATTTTCTACATTTCTGTCTGCAAAGTCTCCACTTGACAGAGAGAAACAAGAGATTGTCCTTATTCTTAAGTGGAAGGATAAGTGTCTCCAGAACAGCGGTGGAATAAATCCAAATGGGCTGGCACTTAGTTCTGGAAAAAAGTAAAGTCATGGATCAGCCAGGATGGTGTGAAAATGACTTGGTGGTGGCAGCCCTTTCAGTGGGTGAGGGCGGTGTCTTTGTCCACACGCCAGGGCCAGAGAAGAGAGAGGCTGAGGGGCCTGTAGCCAACCCCTGCTGACTCTTGGTCGCCAGAGGCTGAGCCCACTTCTCCTGTTTTGCTTTTGTCCCCAGGGCCCTGGGCTGGGTGAGAAGCAGCATGACCTAGTAGAAAGAAAATGGGCCTGGAAGTCAGAGGGCCTGGGTTCTAATTTTGGCTCTTCCACATCTACTGTGTGACCTTGGGCAAGTCACATAGCATCTCTGTGCCTCAGTCACTTCATTTGTAAAATGGGGATCAAGACTGTGAGCACATGTGGGACAGGGACTGTGGTCAGTCGAATTATCTTGTATCTGTCTCAGTGCTTAGACAGTGCTTGGTATATATTGAGTGCTTAACAAATACCACATTTAATATTACTATAATTATTATTATTTCAGGTGCCTTTCACATGGGCCTTCTTCAGGGGCAGACCATCCGCGACCCTCACCTTCTGTTGCCTGGCAACTGGCAGGATGCAGCCCCTGGCACTGGAAACCATGGTGGTGATCTGGACCCTTTCCCTGACAGCAGGCCGATTCCCCTGTCTGCCTTCACTCTTCCCCCTGATCAACATCCCCTCTTTGCAGGAGCAGCAGCATTCCAAGTTACAAAACATTGTTCTTTTTCTGTCATCCTGGCTGATTAAATAGTTTTCTGCTGGAAAAATCAATGACTTTCAGCTATATACCAAACTTGGGAAAGTCAATATAGAGCTCTACATTTTAGTATCACTATACTTCTTTAAGTGATGGGATTTGAGTTTTGAAAAAATATGTTATTTAATCTTTTAGGTTATGTTCATTTAAGGATCCTATAATAATGTTCGAACAGATCACCTCAAACCCAATATTTCTGCTTAAAAAAAAAAAAAACAAGAAAAGAGTCACTTCAAAGGCCTTGAAGCAATATGAGATTTTAGAACCAGAAAAAAATAAATTCTTAAATTTTTTAAAACAACTTTGCAAGACATTTTGCAAGATAATGTTCTCAGAGGAACATTTAGAACTAAGTAATTAAACATATAAAACTAGTGAGGAGTAGAAATCTGATATTTAATTAGGGGGCCTGATTACGAGAAACAGTTGAGTGGGAAAGCCATAAAATTGAGGAATTAGTTCTGTTCATAATCTGATGCTAAAACCATATTGAATGTAGACCTAGAATGGAAACTTGGACATCAAAAGACAGGAAGTAAAAGAAAAAAATGAATTACATTTTCTTTTTAAATTAGCAAAAATGCTATGCATGACTTTATCATATCAAGGATAATCTAACTTAATATTATTGCTTTTTGGATAATTCTTGAAATAAAGCAAATCTTTTTGCTTCAATAGGAACTATTACATAAAATTGAACAATTACAACACTTGGAGAAAAACATAATCTTATGTTCCAGACACTGGAAGTCTTTGAAGATTCACAAGCTTTGGACTAATAAGTAGTCCAGTCCAAATATGTCCATTAATAGATAGATGTTATATTACTGGCTTTTTGAATAGAATGCTCCTGAAATTCACCAAGGGTGACCTGAGGAAATGATAACTCGACATCAAAGCTCTTATCCAGGAGATTCTGAAAAGTGCAGGAACACATCACAGACTTTTATTTCTGCCTAAGAGTGCAAGACGGTGCACTAATACTGATTGCCGAGTGCTGCCGGTTGCCACTGGCTTGCTTGAAAATCATGATCATGGCCCTGGCACTTAGTAGGAATTGGGATCA
Source organism: Ornithorhynchus anatinus (assembly GCF_004115215.2). NCBI lineage: Eukaryota > Metazoa > Chordata > Mammalia > Monotremata > Ornithorhynchidae > Ornithorhynchus > Ornithorhynchus anatinus. The sequence continues at coordinate 40,442,273 of NC_041737.1, read as the reverse complement.
CCCTAGGACTATATGGCCCAATGCCCTCTTGGGGTAAGGAATCTGCTTCAGTCTTCTCGGACTGGTGATCCTGTTGAATGGACGAGTCCATCAGGAACAGAGAGAGGGATGCCTGGAGGAAACCGACCCTCTCTCCAGACACACACCAGATGGTGTCTCCACAGATGGGGGAGTCAGAAAACCTAAAATGGACTTTTTAAAAGCAGTTGGAGACGCCCTTTTTCAGCCCAGTTCTGACCTGACCTGTTCAGAGCCCTCCTGCCACTTGAAACTCTTCAGACCTCAATGGTGTATAAACCAGATGGTTGCTGTTTTACTGCAGGGTCTGGCAGGCTGGTAAACTGCTTCTTCACCAAACGAAGGAATTAAGCTGAGCACCCTCCGCACTTTGACTCTGGGAGGTCTTTCTGAGAACAGCTTTCCCCTCTTGCTTGCAAGTCCATTTCGATCTTGCATAACTGGAGAATGAGGCAATTTAAAGTGCTTCTAATAGCTCTTATCCTCACTGACACGACACCTTAAAGCTACCATAATAGCTTGAGAAACTAATTCACAGGAAGTCACACAAAGAAACGATTAAACTCGCTTGAAATAAAAATAAGCTTTTAGCCATATGCTGAGCGACTGCAGAAAAATAAAGCATTTTTACAAACTGCTCCCATATTCATAAGGAGGTTTACCAACTTCATCTTGTACACCAGCAGCAGCATCTAGAATTTGTTTTTTTAAAAGCAAACTTTTGGTCAACAATCTAAAAGATGTGAAAACTATCCAACTGCCTTTTCTCTGACATCCAAGTTCTCAACCTTCTTTCAGGACTTGACCTAAAGGGACAGATGTCTTTTCTAGATGTCCTTCTTCAGAGAACCAATCAAGAACCTTTAAGTAGTCAAGCAGGGAGAAATGGAGAAGATCAAGAGAGGATCAAAGAAAATACGTTCACTGTTTCTATGTTACACTTTGAAAAACAGGTATGAAGGTATTACTAAAAAAACCAGGGACTCAATCCTGAAACGGCTGGGGATCATCCAAACAATCAGTCAGTCATATTTAATTGAGTGCTTACTGTGCGCAGAGCGAAATCCACTGATAAGACATTCCCTGCGTATTTTTCTAAAACCAGGACCTACCTTTTGGAATGTACTTAAATTTACTATTACTTGTCATTACTGCAAAACCAGGAAATGTATTTCATAGAGTGTAAGAAAGTGTAAGAAATGTGCCATAGAAATACAGTAGCAAATAGTATAGTTACAATAATTTCAAGAAGAAAAAAGTGTGGAGGAAGGATCTGTTTCAAGGAAATAGATCCCTTTCCCAGACAGACTTTCACCCCAAGTGGTCAAGAAGAGAAGAACTGCAGCACAGCCTAGGGAATAAAGCCCGGACCTGGGAGTCAGAGGACCTGGGTTCTAATGCCACCTCTGCCACTGCCTGCTGTGTCCTTGGGCGAGTCACTGTGCTTCTCTGGGCCTCAGTTTCCTCAACTGCAAAACAGGGAGTAATTACCTGTTCTCCCTCCTATTTAACTGTGAATGCCATGTGGAACAGGGACCGAATATGACCTAACTTGTATCTGTCTATCCCAGCACTTAAAAAAGTGCTCGACACCCTGTTAGTGCTTAACAAACACCATTAAAAAATCAAACTGCAGCAGGAGTAGTGCCTCCCCTCGTGATAGCAGCAGCTACAGCTCTAACCTCAACTCCTACAGGGACTGGACAGCAAAGTCTTAGAAGGATAGGGAGTTGGAGACAGAGAGATGGACAGAGACAGACACACACCCACACACATATGCACACACTCCTGCCAACCCCTCTAAATGACTCTGGCACAGGTTCGAACACAGCAACTGCAGTGGCTATAGGCAACGACCAAGCGAAGAAAGAGCGGCTTCAGTGGCTGCTGTCACTGCAGTGGAGCCCACTGTAGCGAGCGCAGAGAACTCATCATCCGGTGGGTGGCCTACCTCAGAGGGGACCAGCAAAAATAGCTGGAGAAAATAACTGCAACTGAAGCTACGGGAGGACTGATTTCCTAGACAAGGCCCTATAGGTTCTTTCTTGTCTTGCCTTTGAAAATTAATTCAATATCAGAATGCCTGAAGGTAATATAGACAAGCCTGGAAATTAAGTTTAAAAACTACCTTTCCACTTGCTTTATTACAAAAAGGGTATTTATGATCATCTACATGGATTTATGGGAGTATACCTCTAGAGCACGGCATTTATGCGCTCTTATATGAATGACTCAAGGAATTTTGATGATGTTTCTGAATCAAAAGAATTTCCCAAAGGATCAGAATTGTATTCTGACTCCAGTTTCCAGATTCCTTGCTGCGCTCTTAAGAATGCTTGTGTACCCTAGACTGAGAGCGTTCACAGTAGTGTACTCTATTGATGATGGGGAAAGTTCAGACAAGGCTACCACAATTCTGATATAGGTAAGCAAGAACACTGTGGAGCAATCTTTGGATCTTGATAAACATTTCAGGAAAGCCACTTCTTTAGTACTTTTCAGAACTCAGGACTATAAATAATGAGAAGCAGCATGACCTAGTGAAAAGAGTAAAGGCCTGGGAGTCAAAGGACCTGTTGAATGTGTGACCTTGGGTAAGTCACTTAACTTCTCTATGTCTCATTTCCCTCAAGTGTAAAATGGAGATTAAATTCCAGTTCTCCGTCCTACTTGAACTGTGAGTCCTGTGTGGTACAAGGCCTGTGAACAACCTGATTAACTTGTATTTACCCCAGTGCTCAGAGCAGCATAAAGTGCTTAACCAATACAATAAAATTAAGTTCTTTATTAGATAAAGCATCTGGAACACAGAAAGCATTCACAGTTTTGGAGGATGAAGATTAACGCGATTGAATATATTGTTTTTAAAAAAAACAAAGACAGAATATTTCAAATTTATTACTAACCTTTGTCAAATAGGTCTCCACAGTGGTTTCTGAAGATGGTGTGCTTGGAGTAGCACCTAAGAAGCTTCCCCCAAGGTCGAGACCTCTATTGAAGACAAAACTATAGCTCAGATTGCCAAGGTGAGTAGGCTCAAGAACTGGACTTGAAGTAAGACTGCTAATGAGAGATCTTCTCTTTTGTCGTTCGCTCAGAAGTTTCACATTGGTCTCGGCTAGTCTCTCGTTAGCTCTGTAAACATTACCAAATAAGACTTGTTAGCACGTTGCTTAATGTGTCATAATACTAAATGGATTACAGACAGAGGAGAGTGGCAATCCCAAAGCTCTGGAAACTTTGGAGTGTCTACAAACTCTGTTACATCAAACTCTTCCAAGCCCTTAGTTCAGTGTTCTGCATATGCTAAGCATTCAGTAACTGATTGAGTGCAATTCCAACTCTTCCTTGAGAAATGGTTCTAAGAAATTAGAACCTCCTGACTAATTAGAATCTCCTGCCTCTCCCCACTCCAGTCCATACATTACTATGCTGCATGGACCATTTTTCTATAAAAATCTTCAGTCCATGTTTCCCCATTCTTTAATTACTTCCTTGGTTGCCCATCCACCTCTGCATCAAAAAGAAACTGCTTACCACCGGCTTTAAAAAGCACTCAGTCATCTCCTACCTCACCTCACTACTCTCCTACTTCAACACAACCTGCACATTTCACTTCTTTAATACCAACCTATTCACTGTGCTTCAATCTCGTCTACCTCACCACCGACCTGTAATGCCTCTGGCCTGGAACGCCCTGCCCTCCCTTTTCATATATGACAAATACTCTCCCTACCTTCAAAGGCTTATTGAAGGCACATCTCCTCCAAGAGGCCTTCCCTGACTAAACCCTCATTTTCTCTTTTCCACTCCCTACTGTACCACTCTGACTCGTTCCCTTTATTCCCCATCAGCCCAAGAGCACTTAAGTACATATCCGGAATTTATTTATATTAATGTCCATCTCCCCCTCTAGATTGTAAGCTAATTATGGGCAGGAAATGCATCAATATATCAATATTGTTGCGTTTTACTCTCTCAAGCACTTAGTACAGTGCTCTGCACGAAGTAAGCGTTCAATAAATGACTGATTAATCATCAAATTGCATGGCGTACTGAATAGAGCATGGGTCTGGAAGAGTCATGGGTTCTAATCCCGGCTCCGCCATTTGTCTGCTGTCTGACCTTGGGGAAGTCACTTTACTTCTCTGTGGCTCAGTTACCTCATCTGTAAAATGGGGATGAGACTGTGAACCACACTTGGGACAGGGAATGTGACCAATCTGATTGGCTTGTATCCACCCCAGCACTTAGTACAGTACCTGGCACCTAGCAAGCACTTAAGAAATACCACAGTTACTAATATTCAATCCCTTCAATCGATTGAAGGGAGGTGAAGAAAGCAATTGCCTATGTACTCTTTTGGAGCTTGGTCACCCTCTCAAGAAAACTTGACGCCACTTAACCTGGTTTGAAGACTGCTTTGACTAAATGAACATGTCGGGCATCAAACAGGTAAATAAACTAGTTCTGAGGTGTAGAAATTGCAGAAGTGATTGACTTTTTCAGAGCCCTGAAGAGAGGAACTGAAACCATCACTGAATGGACACCAGGATGGGAACAAGGCCAATATCAGCTAAACGAGATCCCACAGAAAGCTGATTATCGGAACTGAGTGGACCCTGAGGCTAGTTCGGCTAATCAAACAAAATCAGGTTTGTTATCTCAGGTTGCTGGGTTCCCAGTTTTTTTGTAGCTTCCATGGTGTTTTTGGATTATCTCAAATGACTTTGCTTTAGCAACCAGCCAGTTCAGAAAAATCTGTGTCCCAAGAAATAAGTGTGATAAAAAAGAGGGACTTTTAAAAAGAAAGAAAAATTAACTCTACCCATCTTGAAAGATATTGTTGGTTGCTGATTTGGTAGATTCTAGGCTGATTTTCTCCAACGTTAACCACTATTCCCTACTAAATTTGTGATTTTGGTCATTAGTTTAGTGTTAACCACAGCACTAAGGAATGAGGCTTTAGAAGCATATTGATGTCATTATTATGCCTAACTCATTTTTTTAACTCACCTGTCTAATTTGCTTGAGAGGGATTTTCTAATATTTGACTCTTCATTGTACAGTCCTCTGTATCTTTCCAATTCCGCTTGGGTAGGATCTTTTTGAAAAGTGTTATTTTGGGATGAGTTTTTCAATCTGGCTAGCTCCATTTCCAAATCTTTAATTCTAGTCTCCATTTGATTTATGAGTGATGCATTGTTATTTTCTCTTAATTTCTCTAGGGTCTCTTGAGATGCAGCTTGCGTCTGAAGCAAAATATATAGGTATGGGATGGAGAGAGGGGAAGACAGAGATGAATAGGAACAAATGTTGAAAATGTTCTAAAATTTCATTCCAAAACCACTTTAATTGCTGACAATAATAGATTTGGGATATATAGAATCCACTCAAGACAAGAAAAAATGCTAACATTCGCAGTATTTTTACTAGTAAATAACTTTACCTGAAGGAATAGATTGACTTCTTCCAGCTTTTTTACTATTTCTTGTTTCGCCTGTTCATCAACCTCTCTTTTATACTGTTCCATCTGACTGCGTTCAAACATATTCATCTCTTGGTAGCGTTTGAGATTAACCATTTCTTCCTCTAACTGTCTCTTAATCTTCTCTGATATCTCATAATTCTTTTGCAAAGAAAATAACTGTTCTTTGAGATCTTGATTTGTTGTCTCCAAAAGCGAATATTTAGATGTTGCTCCCTCCAACTTTTGGGAAAGCCCATCAATCTGCAAGGATGTGAAAACAAAGCTCAGTTATCAGAGTTTAGAATATTTCCTTCAAATATCAGCGCTCTCTCTCTCTCTCGGGGCAGGGGGGAGGAGGGAACAGATCAGCTGCCACAATAGGACAGGCATGGTCTCCTGCCCTCTGTGTCCACGGAGACCTGCACCATTTGAGGCTTCTACCAGGGGCTTTGTCCAAAGCAGCCCAGTGACTGTAGGTTGTGAGGCATGTTTGGGGGAAGGAAACAGTGGAAAAAGAGGACAAATTCTGGACAAATTTACAAATCAAATATAGACTTTGAAATCAAGGGCCCAGATCCCAACCTCAACAAACAAATGGGAAATTCAGAAGGCAGTTAAAACCAGTTTCCTGAAAACAACAATTCCAAATCTGACGATACCTTCCTAAGAATGAAATGATGGCATTGACAACCACTATAAATTGAGAATAGATGTTCTTCCTCTTAAAATCATCTTTCCCTCCTTCCACTCTTGAGAACATGAATTTCCCTTACCATGTGGTTTCTCCCCAACTGTGGTTTTCTGCATGCCATTTTAGTACCACGGTATTCAGAATAGACTAAGCCTGGTTTTCCTTCCCTGTTGAAATATCATCAGTATATTTTGAATAACCCTATCTGTCATTACCAGCTCCTGTTTTCTGACTTGTCTTGGGACACCAAGGTATTTCCTCATCACTGTATCATGAACGTTACATTACATGAACATTACATGCTCATTAACATTACACAGGGAACTGTTACTGCTTTAAATTCACCATTACCAATGGAATACTGCTGGGCTGAAATCGGCTTAGAATGCTGTTCTGTTGTTTTTACAGACCTTAAGGTTCGCTGAACTGGGTAAGACCTAATCCAGACCCCATTATTCCAAAAGGTTTTGATCGTAACGGCTGGGTCCTTTGAGGAACCTGGAACCTGAAGTTGAGAAGGGAAACCTGAATTGCTTAACTTTTAGTTTACTGCTAGTGAATGTTGGTGTCTGGAAATTTAATCCACCAATTCATTCCCCTAATCATGACTTTGGTGATCAGGTTAGAACTTCCATTAGTGTGCCGATCTTTTTCTGGTAATGAAAAAAAATGAAGCACATTCCAAGTTTAGTCTTCCTCTAGTTTTCCTTCATTCATCCGATAGTATTTCTGTGTTTTCAGAGTTGGAAAGTCATGATGCATCTCCACTGACAGATCAATGGTCATTTTTAGCCAAATTCTCAATTACTTGAGTGACACTGCTATATCTCTAAAACTGCTACTCCTCCCCCAGATTCATTGCTCTGACTATATTTTCCTCTGGAGTACCTTTTCCTGATTCACATATATATTCCTCTACAAAGACCATCTAAAGTCTAGCTTTCTCTTATATTTGAAGTTGGAACAGTGAACAGAAATAAAGTTTTTTCCATTTCTATGAAAGGATCACAGCCAGTCCTTTCGGTAAGAGTGGTGTGCTTTCAAACTCTTTAATGAAGTTTTACAAGGGAATGAAAGGGAAAAAAACTACATGGTTCAGAAAGTCATGGGGCTGGTTGCCTACATTTCGCAGAGGGCACTAGGACTTTCTGGGAGGAGTTTAGCCTTAATTGGAGTAGAGCTAGGATGGAGCTAAGCTTTTGTAGTGATTAAAAAGCTCCTTCTTCCAACTGTTCTTAGCTGCTGCCTGTGAGGGTCTCTGCCAGGAAGAATTATCCCCTTCCTTTGGTCTGACAAGTGGTATGTTTTCTCTTTCTGTTTAACCAGTAACTATGGTAAAATAGGCCAGGGACATAAGGCTATACTTTCATAATTTGTGACTCCATCCCTGTCCAAGCCAAAACCTGATAATAAGCTGCACATGGGCTCAGAGGTCTTGGCCTGAACATATGGTGAGGAACTTTCATAATTAGAAAATCTTAGTTGGGGAACCTCCATTTGCATCTCTATTTGTATTTATGGCAATTATAATACTGATTCTTTACATTTCAATTTGGGATATTAATCTGTCTGGGAATCTATTTCAGCCATGGTTTCTGGGTTTTGGGTGGCATTCCCACTGGGATATCGGCCAGACTCCCAACGCTTTTACTTCTTCGTAGTATCCTTATTCACCCCTCCCTCAGCCCCACAGCACTTAAGTACATAGGCATAACTAATTTATTTATATTAATGTCTATCTCGCCCTCTAGATTGTAATTATGTGGTGGGCAGGGAACGTATCTACCAACACTATTACACCGTACTTTCCCAACTGGTTAGTACAGTGCTCTTCATGCACTAAGCACTCAATAAATATGATTGATTGATTGATTGATTGAGAGTCCGCTGGGTGCAGGAGAGTTAATATATGCATTCCCTGCCCAGTGAATGTCAACGAGGTAGCTCCTGTCTCACAAATGACCTGAGTTGAGCAATTTCCAAATGTACAATTGTTTCAGCAGGATAGGAAAATTGAATGATTTATAATTTCCAGGAATGATCAAGGATTACCTTTATTTTTAATTTATTAACTTGGTCATCTATTTTAGAGTGAGAGTACTTCGATTCGCCTTGGAAGTTAAGCTCCCTCTTCTCGTATTCTTTTTGTTTCTTTTTCATGGTTTTTATATCTTTCTGAAACCTATAATAACACAGAAATCAAATTATCTTCTGTGCCTCGCATAACTGGCAGACTTCCAATGACAACAGGCAGATTCACACCAAAAAACTCAGACAATCGGGAGTGCAGATGGGAGGGAGAGGAGGAGGAGGAGGAGTGGAGATAACAGACATAGTGGCTATGATGGAGGCGGAGGCAGAAGCAGAAACAATGCATTTAGCCTTTGCTGCTCTATTCCTTGCTGCCTCTACCTCCATCTTGGCCCCTGAAGCTGAAGTAGGGCCCTCTGTGGGTTCTACCTCACTCTGGCCACCACTCTGATCATGCTCTTGAGCGTAGCAAGATGGAGCCTGCATGGCCAGCAAGCTAGTTAGTGTTCAAGAGAGGGACAGGAATCACTTACCCCAAGGCTGCAATTACTGGGTTGTAGAAGGGGGCATAAAGAATTGTACACACAGCCAGTCATTACTGAGGAGCCATCTACAAGCCAATCGTGACTCGCAGACAGGCCACAAGCGGCAACGGCATAGAATTTCAAAAGCCCCGACCAAACATCTTGCACTGAGTGATGTTGGTCCCAAGGGGATGCGGCAAGGAAGTGTAGATGATTCTCTGCAATTCAGGCCCAAGAGTGAAAAAAATTACTCCGGGACTGAAAATGATTAATGATGGAGACCAAAGAGATGAACGAGCAAACCAGATGGATGGCATGAGAAAGAGAGTGCAGGAGGCCTAATCAAAGAAGGTATGATCACACTGTAATTGGAAGCCATTAGTCAAGGAATAAGCATCACCAAAAAACTGCTGTCAATTCAAAAACACACTTCACCAGGCTCTGCATCTTAAGAAGACTGTTACATAACTAGACTGAGATGTTATGCGTCTGAAATTTAACTACTTAAAGATGAAGTATTATAACTCAAGTTATGGGGAAAAACGAAATAGCTATGCTCTTACAAAAGAGATATTTGCTTCCATAATATTTGATGGAAAAATAATTCAAAAAAACTTACCCATCAATGTTTTTTTGTAATTCTTGATTTTTCTTTATTTCGTGTTCTAGACGGTTTTCCAAAGATCTCTTTATTTGATTTAGTTTCTTTAAGTTTTCCTTTTCATTCTCAGACTTTCAAAATAAAAGCAAAATTTGGAAACGGTTAGAAGGACAGGTTTTTAAACAACACTTTTTTTTCCATGACCTATTGATCTCTGAGTGACTTTTGCATTTTCAAGTTTTAATAGATTAAAAAGGCAACACACATAACTACCGTTAACTACAAGCATACAGTAAACCTCAGATTATCCAGCTCAGGGAACCATATACTTGAAACACGAGGGGAATAAACAATTACTCTCCCCACCTTCAAAGACTTATGGAAGGCACAACTCCTCCAAGAGGCCTTCCCTGACTAATCCCTCATTTCCTTTTCTCCCACTCCCTTCAATGTCGCACTGATTTGCTCCCTTTATTCACCTCCCACCTTTAGCCCCAGAGCACTTATGTAGTATATATCCGTAATTAATTTATATTGTCTGCCTCCCCCTCGAGACTCTAAGGTTGTTGCAATCAGGGAATGTGTCTGTTATATTATTAAACTACTCTCGCCCAAGCACTTAGTAGAGTGCTCTGCACACGGTAAGCAATCAATAAGTAGAATTGATTGATAATTACAAAGGTCATTTTGTCATACTTAAGTTACATGCAATGCAGTTAGTGAAACAAAATGCTTCTTCACTTATTTCCCAACCATCTCAGTTTGTAATAATAATAATAACTGTGGTATTTGTTAGGGGCTTACTATGTGCTAGGCACTATACTAAGCGCTGGGAGGGAATACAAGCAAATCAAGTTGGACACAGTTCCTGTCCTACGTGGGACTCACAGTCTCAATCCCCATTTTACAGATGAGGGAACTGAGGCACAGAGATGTGAAGTGACTTGCTCAGGATCACACGGCAGACAAGTGGCGGAGTCGGTATCAGAACCATGACCTTCTGACTCCCAGGCCCGTGCTCTATCCACCACGCCATGTTGCTTCTCTATACAGGTATACATATATATGCATATATATATTTATAGATATAGATATATTTATCTATAATTTTAAACGGTATTTATTAAACACTCTATGTCAGACACTATACTAAGTGCTGGATACAAGATAATCAGGTTGAACACAGTCTCTGTCCCACATGCGGCTCACTGGATTCGACTACAGATGAGGAAACTGAGGCCCAGAGAAGTGAATGACTTGCCCAAGGTCACACAACAGACAAATGGTGATGTCAGAATTAGAAACCAGGCCCTCTGACTCCCAGGCCCGGGGTCTATCCACTAGGCCATGCTGACCCTCGAGATCTATAGACATCTGTATCATTCATACAGGGTCATGGTCACTCCGGGTTTTGCCCCATGCCCAACGAAAGGAATCAGAGGAGACCCAGCACCAAAGCGAATCATGTCTGCACAAAACCCCAGCCAGAATGGCCACTGTATTGTCAGTGACAGCAGCTAGGCTAAGGTTTATTACCCTACTGATTTTATTAATGAGGTGTACATCCCCTTGATTCTATTTACCGCGATTAAGTTGTCTCGTTTTTGTCCGTCTGTCTCCCCCGATTAGACTGTAAGCCCATCAATGGGCAGGGATTGTCTCTATCTGTTGCCAAATTGTACATTCCAAGCGCTTAGTACAGCGCTCTGCACATAGTATGCGCTCAATCAACACTATTGAATGAATGAATGAATGAAAGTGTCGTAATAGTAATAATAGTAGTAATAATAATGGTATTTGTTAAGTGCTTACTTTGTGCCAGGCACTGTACTAAGCGCTGGGGAGGCTACAAGCAAATCGAGTTAGACCCAGTCCCTGTCCCATGTGGCCCTTATAGTCTCAATCCCCATTTTCCAGATGAGGTAACTGAGGGACAGAGAAGTGAAGGTCATACAGCAGACAAGTGGTGGAGGTGGGATTAGAACCCATGACCTCTGACTCCCAGGCCCGTGTTCTGTCCACCATGCCATTCTGCTTCTCGTATTGTGTCATCCTTTCTTGTTCTTGTTTCTCTTTACCTGCTTCACATATTTCAGCTTGACTATTATATGCCAGTCCCTCAGTCTCCCTGCCTCAAATTATTTTCCCACAATACGAGAATCTTCAAGAATACCACGACAGCATTAGCACCGAAAAAATCAGAATAGGGCTGTCTTACTGAAGAAGAATCCTGAGGTTCCTTCTGAAGTAGCTCAATCCTGGTAGTCTGTTGTTTGATTGTAGCTTCTAGTGTGGTATTTTCAATTTCAAGTCTAAAGGAGCAGATATTTGACGTCATAATTTTCATTCATTCATTCAATCGTATTGACTGAGCACTTTCCGTGTGCAAAGCACTGTACTAAGCACTTGGATTTTGAATATTAAAACATGAAGAAGAAATGTGACAACATCAGAACAAACTGATTAAACAGGGTAGGTCCTTAGGGTTGGAAAGACCGACTGCAGTTGGGCTGTAGAGCAATTTGAGCCATGCACTCGACAGTTGTCGAGCACAGTGTTCTCTCTGGTCAACGTGCTCCATTTAAATGCATTCAGAGGCTGAAAAATATTACATTTCTCGATGTACTCTAAAATGAGGAAACACTTTATGACCACTTCAGCTTTGGCTTATTGGAAATTTAATGGTGTTTTCCCTTCAATACAATGATTTTACAATTAATTCTTAAGTTGTATTTCCCAATACATACATCTCACTCCTTCATTTCCAGTGACGTAAAGGGCAGCAAGAGCCTAGCCGTACATGAGAATGTGATTGAAACATTGACAAATGACCAAAACACTCTGTGACTATTTGCAATCAAGGCTAGATCCTTGCTGTGCTAATGGGAGATTGCAATAAGTCTCTCGCTCTACTTTTGTTATTCTTCACATTTTGACCAGGCATATTCAAAGCATAGTTTAACTCCACCAGGTTTAAAATCTTACTTTTGTACATGATCTTCCAATTCGTGATTACATCTTTTATATTGCATCTGCAGTTCTTCAGATTCCTGCATCTGAAAGGAAGCAATAAGGAACAGGATGTACTTTTATGATTTTAATACTCAAATCATAATCTGATTCTTGGCTGTGAAATAAATCGAACAGCTCTAGACTGCAAGCTTGTTGTGGACAGGGAACATGCCTCCCAACTCTACTGAACTCTTGCAAGTGGTTTGTAAAATGTTAGCTCTGCACACAGAAAGCACTCAAAACACCCCACTTACTTATTGATAGACATGACTATTTATCAACCAATAAAATTGTTCACCTATCCTTCCACGCCTCTTGTGTTCCTATACAATAAAAAAGCTCCTAATTAAAACTGGATATTTTTCCATTCAAGCTCTTCCCATTCTGCTAAAGAACCACATAAAGCCTACATAGTTAGCACTTAATGAAAGCCTGTCTTGAGGGGATCTGAAATTTGACAAGTGGCTACAAATATGTGCCTTATTCAAAAATGGTTAATGGAAATGGTAAGGGTACATACAACAGTGCCTGATGTCCAAGCAACGCAATTTAGGAATACAAATACAGGGGGAAGCAGCTTGGCCTAGTGGATAAAGCATGGGCCTGGGAGCCAGAGGACGTGGGTTCTAATCCCTGCTCTGCCACTTGCCTGCTCTGTGACCTTGGGCAAATCACTTTAACTTCACTGTGCCTCAGTTTCCTCACCTGCAAAATGGGGATTCAACACCTGTGTTTCCTCCTACATAGACGGTAAGCCCCAGGTAGGACAGGGACTGTATGTGGCCTAACTTGTTTCTACCCCAGCGCTTAGAACAAGTTACAACACATAGTGAGTGCTTAACAATTACATAAAAAAAAAATACTCATTCCAAATGGCCAGAAAAGACTCCCAACAAGATTTATGTTGGTGTACTGTGCAATAGATTGTTTCTCCACATTCACATTCATGACAGTATTTTTTAGTGACGGCAGCAACGTTTTTGAACATGAAGGATAACTATGTACGTGTACTAAAACCCAGAAAATGTGCCTTGAAATGGTGGGTTTTCAGCGGTCTCCTTGAAAAGTCCCCTGATAATTTTTCCACACAGCTAAAATTAACGTGAGTGGGAGAGATGGAAGATTATTATTATTGTTATTATGTTTAAGTGCTTACTCTACGTCAATCATTGTTCTGAACACGGGGGAGATACAAATTAATCAGTTCAGACACAGTACCTCCCCCAAATGAGGTTTACAATCTAAGTAGGAGGGGGACAGGGACTGAACCCCCATGTGACACATGAGGAAACTGAGGCACAGAGAAGTTAAGTGACTTGCCTAAGGTCACATAACAGGCAACTGGCAGAGCTGGGATTAGAACCCAGTTCCTCTGACTCCCAGACCTGTGTTCTTTCCACTAGGTTAAGATTAGGTCCACTAGGTCAGATTTAGAGGAATTGATTAAATGGCAGGATTTCAGGAATACTTTTACAAGTAACTTTTCATTATGCACTCAACCTCTATTGGCTTATGCCCCTTTTATTCATGTATGTGTTTATTCATACATAATTTATATCAGAAGATATATGCCAAATTAAATTAAAATAAATCTGTAAAGGTACCTCTAACAGAGCAAACCAACTAAATCAATCCCATTAGATTTAGTTACCTATTTCTACCCCATCAAATGATAATTCTCTGGACAGCATTCTACCAACAACAGATCTCAGGAACTTTCTAACGAAAAGCCCTATAAACACAAAACTTTCATAGTGTATTCTATCCTCCTTGAAACATGTATTAGTCTGTCACTTGATTTCATGTCCAAAACCTGAATCTTTTGTCCTAAAACAAAATATGCAGAGCAGAGTAAAGTCACTGAAATTTTGCACTTTATTCAGGAAAAATGATGCATTTTATTCCTGAAAAAGTCAATACCACCATCCTCATTTTATAGTCAAAATAAATAAGCTATCTGACTTGCTCCAATTCACAGCCTAAGTGAGACTTGTAGGGACAAGTGCCATGTGAAGTAACAGTACGTCAGGAGGGTAAATACGCAATATTCTAAAAATACAATATATTAAAAACACTTTCCCACAGTAATCGGTGACAAATTGCTAAGTCCCCTTGCATACTTACTTTATTCCTGATCTTGTCTAATTCTTTCTGCAGTTGCTGCTTTTCATCTTCTAAGTCATTGCGATACCGGGTTGTAACTTCTAGAGAAGCTTCTGACATGGATTGCTTTTTAAGGGAGTCAGCAAGTTCTTGTTGCAGTTGTCTTATAGTAGCCTGAGAAAATAGTTCTATGTTACTGTTGCCATTGATTTCATTAACCACTTACATATCAACTTGGAGAGGATGAGTAATACACATGCTCACGAGTGCATCAGCATAAATATTTCAATGAAGATATTTAGGAGAAAACCAAGAGATTATTAACCTTCCTCCCTACTATTTTCCTAATAGATGATATTAACTCTCTGTCCCATAACGTGAGAGCAGTTAAAGGCCTTTAACAACCTAAGAAAAGTGACAATTCTATTGAAAGGAGAAGCAACATGGCCTAGCGGGAAGAGCACGGGCCGGAGATTCATGGGTTCTAATCCCGGCTCCACCACTTTTCTGCTGTGTGACCTTGTGAAAGACACAATTTCTCTATGCCTCAGTTACCTCACTAGTAAAATGGGGATTAAGACTGTGAGTCCCACGTAGGACAACCTGATTACCCTGTATCTACCCCAGCGCTTAGAAAAGTGCTTGGCACATAGTAAGCGCTTAACGAATACCATAATCATTATTATTATTCAGAGGTCGTGGGTTCTAAACTGTAGACTCTAGACTAGTAAACTTGTTGTGGGCAGGGAACATATCTACCCACTCTGTTTTACTGTACTCTACCAAGAGAGTAATACAGTCCTCTCTGCACACAGTAAGCAGTCAGTAAATACGAATGACTGATCGAATCTAATCCCGGCTCTGCCATTTTTCTGCCATGTGACTTGGGGCAAGTCACTTAACTGCTCTGTTCCTCAGTACCTCATATGTAAAATGGGGATTAGGACTATGAGCGCTAAGTATAGTGCCCTGAAGTGCTCAATAAATACGACTGAATGAATGAAGAACATGGACTGCATCCAACCTGATTATCTTGTAGCCACTGCCACCCAGCACTTGGTAATAGTACAGTGCCCGACACATAGTAAGCACTAAAATACCATTAAATAAAAAAGATTTGCCTTAAGAATTTAATGCGAATCAAATGGAATAATATCCTGACCACTTTCACTGAAAAGCAGATGCCTTGATCCAACTAAAAAAGAACTGCTGAAAAGAAAACAGACTCTAAAAATTACTGAGGGGAAAACAAAGCCTGCTAGCAAAACTGAAGGTTGATGAAAATGATCCAGTAATGTTCTTTCAAAAGCAAAATTGAGAATAGCAGTTTGGACAATTAGATGAAATGAGCATTTTGCCAAAGTTAATTGTGACCAAAAAAATCAGGCAGAGGACTATCCGGAAACGAAGCGACATAAAATGCCAAACTGTTCGGCTAAATTGCTACGTCACTAAGGATAGACGTGAAACTTCATGAAAACTGGAAAAATTCCCGAAAGAGAATATGGGTTTCTTCAAATATTTAAATGAAAGGTCATGGAATTCACCAATTTGAGAAACAAGCACCTATTATTAATAAAGCACTGGAAAAATGTTGAGAGAAAAATCAGAAAGCTTCCAGAGGAAAATGGAAGCACAAATGAGGAACATGACTAAAATAAAAACCAATTATGTCATAGAAAAAACAAGTGTTAGAGAATTTCATGAGAATGACTTAGTTTTCTAATAACTGGGGGTGGGGGAGGGTCCCATTCCCAAAACTTGCTATGTAAATCTCAGTCTGTAATAATATACATTATATACATATATAAAATACATATATACATAATATAAATTCAGACACAGCTCACATGCACTTAAACCTCTTCTACCCACACTGGGGTGTGCTGTCTCCAATCTGGCTCACCTTGTCATAGGAACATTCCGTAATTCCCTAACAGTGTTCTAGCCAAAATGCAGAGTGAAAACATACGTTATGGAAGAAATGAACATAGTCATTTTTGCTGCTTCGTGAAATATAAAAGTCACATCTTTGTGCTTGTACAAATACCTCAAATTAGTCTGCATAAAAACGAAAATGCTCTAAAGGATTTTTACAAAATCTAAATGTTATAAACAAATGATAACTATAGCATGGCACTGTATCCAGCTCGGTCTAGTTGGATGACATAAGAGTCAATTCTGTGCTCAAATCTGGTACTTTTTTTTATTATTGAAATGATATATATTTTCTAAAAACCCGGCCCAGTCAATTCCACCAATACATGTGTTTGCATTATGCATTCTGGATAGAACGCTACTGAAAAACTGGAAAGTAGTCTTAATAGTCTGGACAAAATTATTTTCCACATGGCGCAGCATCGGTCAAGTCACTGGAACTTCAGTATGGTTGATCAAAATGCAGAGTTCTACTGGAAAACGCCATCAATGTACTGGAGAACTGACTGCAATGAGCTTGGGAGCAAAATGCAATGTAAAGGGAAACAAATGATCGGAACTCTTCCGAAGATGCTAATTAGTTATCTTACACACTCCAAGGCTGCACGTGCTTTTTGGGAGTTGGATTTTCCATTGAATAATATAATTTCCTTTTTTTAAATTCGATATATTTGTTAAGCGCTTCTTATGTGCCAGGAACTATACTAAGAGCTAGGGTAGAAACAAGTTAAGCAGTTTGGATATAGTCCGTGTCCCGCATGGGGCTCACGATCTTAATCCTATTTTACAGATGAGGTAACCTGAGGCACAGACAAGTGAAGTGACTTGCCCAAGGTCACAAAGCAGACAAGTGACAGAGCCGGGATGAGAACCCGAGTCTTTCTGACTCCCAGGCCCATGCCCTAGCCACTAGGGTATACTGCTACTCTATCCCTCTCGACTGTAAGCTCACTGTAGGCAGGAAACGGGTCCGCAAACTCTGTTATACTGCACTCTCCCAATCGCTTAGTACAGTGGTCTGCACACGGTACGTGCTCAATAAA
Organism: Ornithorhynchus anatinus; assembly: GCF_004115215.2. NCBI lineage: Eukaryota > Metazoa > Chordata > Mammalia > Monotremata > Ornithorhynchidae > Ornithorhynchus > Ornithorhynchus anatinus. Next base: position 40,424,842 of record NC_041737.1, on the reverse strand, counting down.
TACATCTGACTGACTGACTGATTCTCCAATTCTCTCTGGGGAAAGCCTGATACTACATCTCTGTTGTTAGGGGTGTTGAGCTGGGGAGGCAAAATAAAGAGGAAGAGAGCCAAATTTCACGAATCCTGCTTATGTATCTGTCCCAAAAGCCCTCCTTTCACCGTGGAATCATCTTAGGTTTTCCCAGTCCCCATCCCTCTATCCTTACCCAGCTGTAGGCCCCTAGCAGGGATGTGGTGGCGGGGCCGGGGGGAAGAGAGAAAGAGAGGAGGAGTGCTCTAAGCATTCCAAAAAGAGACTGGCAGCTAGGGTAAAGGCGGAGTGGGAGCTGGCAATTGGTGCTGCTTTAAATTGTGTAGACTTGGGAAATGGATAGAGCATGGGCCTGGGAGTCAGAAGGCTCTGGGTTCTAATCCACCCTCTGCCACGTTTTTTGCTATGTGAATCTGTTCAAGTCCCTTCACTTCTCTGGGTCCAAGTTACCGCATCTGTAAAATGGGGATTAAGACTGTGAGCCCCATGTGGGACAGGGACTGTGTCCAACCTGATTGACTTGTATCTACTCCAGAGCTTAGAACAGTGCTCGACACATAGTAAGTACTTAACGAATACCATTGTTATTATCAAAAAAGAAACCTATGGCAAAGTTGACGTGTCAGAGAACCAACCTAGCATTCTCTAGCCAATCAATCAATCAATCAATCAATCACTTCACTGAGCACCTATGTGCAGAGCCCTCTACCGCACACTTGGGCAACTATGGTAGAAGACATGATACCAGCATGCGGAATTGGCTCAACCCATTAGTCACCAGGTTCTCTTTTATGATACAAGACAGCTTCCAAAACACTTGGAGTGGCAATACCTGGGCGATAGTCATCAATTTTCTCCTGAACAGGATTGCTGCGGCATGAATTTACGGCAGGAGCACAGGCCCAGAGGAGCTGAGTTCTAATCCGAGCTTCACCAGTTGTCTGCTGGGTGACCTTGAGTAGGTCACTTCACTTCTCTGGGCCTCAGTTCCCTCAGCCATAATATGGGGATTAAGACTGTGAGCCCTATGTGGGGCATGCACTGTGCCCAACCTGATTAGCTTGTTTCTTTCCCAGCGCTTAGTACAGCGTCTGACAAATAGTAAGAGCTTAACAAATAGCATTAAAAAAAATACCCAGCCCACGCTCCCCCAATTTTCTCTTACAGTCTATTTCAGGCAAATGGCCGGTAGTACAAAAGGTGACCTCTGGACATCGCCGTCTTCATAATCCTGTGCCACGGCATTTGAGAATTTACTTGGGAACATGCAACGGAAGTACAAGATGCAGTGCTGTTCCAAAGTTAAGAGTTAGGCCCGAAGTGAGTTAAATGAGGTGAATTTGCAGTGTATTGAAGCATGTAATTAGTATTTGGTACCCCCTTCTGATCATCTAATGAAGTCTCGCTAGCCTGAGTCCCTTCCCTTTAGGTGGAAAATCAGGCTCCCGATATTAGTGTGATAAAAACTGGTGAGCTGTCGACTTCCTAGGGAAGTTTTTCCACCTTTCCCTCAGGTGGGCCACCTTCAGGTATGTCATTTCAATGGCTGGAGGCAAACTGGGGAGCAGTAACGACAAGACCGATTAGTGAAACACAAAAACATCCTAGTAAGGAGAAGCGGAAGGCATGTGTTAGAAAAACCCACAGCTGGAAAGTCATCTGATGCCATTAGCCTGTACATTACCTGTAGACTGTATTACTGGTGAAATCTACAAGGCAGGACTGTGTAAAAATCCAATGAGCCCAGCGTTAATGGAGCAGCGTGGCTCAGTGAAAAGAGCACGGGCTTGGGAGTCAGAGGTCACGGGTTCGAATCCCAGCTCTGCCACTTGTTAAGCTGTGCGACTGTGGGCAAGTCACTTAACTTCTCTGTGCCTCAGTTCCCTCATCTGTAAAAAAATGGGACTAAGACTGTGAGCCTCATGGGGGACAACCTGATTACCCTGGATCTACCCCAGCATTTTGAACAGTGCTCTGCACATAGTAAGCGCTTAACAAATACCAACATTATTATTGTTATCATCTCATCAATGCCCCTCACGTCACGAGGACTCATTTAGACTCACGTCGTTTAGTCTGTGAGCCCGTTGTTGCGCAGGGATTGTCTATATGTAGCCAAATTGTAGATTCCAAGCGCTTAGTACAGTGCTCTGCACACAATAAGCGCTCAATAAATACGACTGAATGAATGAATGAGGACCGTGGACCTACCCTGGATGAACTGATTACAGCTCATTTAAGATCCCATCACATCCCCATGCTGATTCTCCAAGCTCTCTTGTCCTCCCCCTTGGAACAATCGCCAATTCCTGGGGATATCAGGGTTTCAACCCAGGGACAGATGATGGGGCAGCGGCAGGTCAACTCCATTTTAACCAAGGGCCTTGGGGGCAAAGGGAAGGGTAGGAGAGGCCAAGTGAAGGGGCCCAGGTCAGAGGATCGCTTCCTTTCCAGACTTCCTTTCCCAAGCTGAGTGGAGGTCCCTCCCGCATGCCTCCGGCACTCCTAGAGCTTCAGGGAGGGAAAGGGGTTTCAGCACAGACGGGGGGACGGGGGCTTCATCAGGCCACACCTGAGGGCTGCCTTCGGTGGGGGCTGTGGAGGCAGCACACAAAGCTGGGAATATCACAGAGAGGTGGGGAGGTCCCCACTCCCACCTTAGTGTGGGGGTCAGGGGGAACCCAGAGTTTAAGCCCCATTAATTCTGCCCTGCTCAGGGTCACCAAATAATTGGAAACTCTCTACTACAGTGGTAATGGGGACAGCTTAGGGTATTGTGATAAAGGAATAGCGAATGACATCTCTCCAACAAATCACCCAAATGCCCACACATAATTCCAATCAACATACTGTAATAATAATTAATAATAATTTGTTAAGCACTTACTACACGCCAAGCACTGTTTTAAGTGCTGAGGTAGATACGCGGTAAGTGGGCTGGACACAGTCCCTGTCCCATATGGGGCTGTAAACTCCCCATTTTACAGATGAGGTAACTGAGGCACAGCGAAGTGAAGTGACTCGTCCAAGTTCACACACCAGACAAGTGGCAGAGCCAAAATTGGAACCCACGTCCTCGGACTACCAAACCCGTGCTCTTGCCACTAGGTCATGCTGCTCCTTAATTTAATAATCTATTAATTCAATGAGAATTACTTAAGCATATTTTGAATTTTGTTTATAAATGCTTTGTACACCTACCTCTCTGTCAGCTTGCTGTGTTTCGCTCTTATACAGCTGTTCTCTCAAATGGCTACATTTGCAGGTTAACTCTTTATTTCTCTCTTCCACTAGAAGAATCTGTTTGTCACTTTCGGCGTGAAGTTTATCTACGATATCACGGAATAGCACCTGGACATCGTTCACAACTTTGTCTTGAACGATGCCTTTGTTTTGAGCATCTTCCAGCTGCTGTCGAAGCAAAGCGTTTTCACTCTGGAGCTGAGCTAATCTTTCGGTCATGGATTCTTGTTTAACAGTGAACTTGGTCATCTGTGCCTTCTCATTCTGACAAACGCGTTCAAGCTCCTTGGCCTGGCACTGGGTTTGCTGGAGGTCTCGCTGGGCGCTTTCTAAACTTAAACTTTTCTCTCTGATGATGTCTCGGAGACGGTGGAGTTCATTCTCTAAACCGTTGGCTTTACTCTCCGCTTGGGAAAGGTGTTGCGACAGGACGCCATTGGTATCCCGTAGATTAGACAGGTCGTGATTGAGTTTGTCCTGTAAGCGGAGCCATTCGTCTCGCTCCCTCTGAAACTTACGTTCTGCATCGCTTTTTGCTACCTGACTCTTTTCATGCTCCTGAATGGCGGTGCTCAAGCGAGAACGGTATGACTCCATTTCTGTTTCTAGCCGATCTTTATTTTGCTTTTCGTTCTCCATTTGGGAGCGCAGCATCGCATTCTCGGCTGTGAGAACAGTAAGCTGGCCATTGTACTGAAACATCCTCTTCGTTAACGCTTCCTCGTTCAGCTTTAATTCCTTCTGAAGGTCCTCATTCTTTTCTTTCAAAGCTTCATTTTCATCAACGTATCTGCTTTCTTTCTCCTGGTTCTGAACTCTTGCGGTGTCCACTTCCAGCTTCAGTATGGCAATTTCCTCTTGCAATTTCTGATTTATATGTTGTAGTTCTTTCTCTTTTTCATGATTATCAGGGATCTAAGTAAACCGAAGCAAGCCGAAGCTTTAATATTTCAGTGGTTTCTCAAAATATGACTAGAAACTCCATTGCTGAATTGCACTTAAAATTACAAACTATTCATAGAACCAATCAGAAGAAAATGGGAATTGCCGAAAGAAGCAAACTACAAAAATCTGGCCAGCACACTCACCTGAATTAAAGAACTGAAAGACCTAAAAAAGAGTGTCTGGAAAACCAACCCATCAATGTCATTTACTGAGTGCTTACTATGTCCCAAGCACTGTACTGATTGCTTGGGTGAGTGTAATATAGCAGAATTAGCAGACATATTCCCTGCCTATAATGCGTTTACAGTCTACAGCCTACTCAGAAAACCCCTGAAAACAAGGGATGTGAGGATCTATTTGAATAATGGAGATCATTCATTCAATCTTATTTACTGAGTGCTTACTGGGTGCAGAGCACTGTACTAAGTGCTTGGGAGAGTACAACAATAGACAGACACAATCCCTGCCCACAACGAGCTTAAAGCCTAGGCGGGGGAGAAAGACATAATATAAAAATAAATTATAGATATGCACCTAAGTGCTGTGGGGCCGGAGGAACGACCCAAAGGGAGCAAATCAGGGTGATGCAGAAGGGAATGGGAGTAGAAGAAATGGGGGGCTGATTCAGGGAAGGCATCTTGGAGGAGATGTGCCTTAATAAGGCTTTGAAGGCGGGGGGTAATTGTCTATTGGATTTGATGAGGGAAGATGTTTCAGGCCAGAGGCAGGAGAGGGTCAGGGATGAGATACACTAGACTGAGGCACTGTGAGAAGGCAGCATTAGAGGAGCGAATTACACCGGCTGGGTTTTAGTAGGAGAGCAGCGAGGTGAGGTATAAGGGGGAAAGGTGATTGAGTCCTTTGAAGTCAGTGGAGAGGAGTTTTTATTTGATGCAGAGATGGATGGGCAACCACTGGAGCTTTATTGAGGAGTGGGGCGACATGTCCTGAACGTTTTTGTAGAAAAACGATCCGGGCAGCAGAGTGAAGTATGGACTGGAGTCCATAATCACATTGAATTAAAGTCTCTATTTGATGTTGTAGTCAATCAATAATATTTAGTAAATACTCACTGTGTGCAGGACACTGTTTTAAGCACTTGGAAATGTACAATACAGTTGGTAGATATGATTCTTGCCTGTAAGGACCTTATAATCTAGTAGGGGACAGGAGTCTCCACAGACGAATAAGAGGGAGAGGTTCCCTTCAAATCTTGTGAACTTTCTACTGCATTCAGACTTTACAACATTCACCTGCAATCGTGTCTCCTTGAGATTCTCAGAGGAACTCATATTCACTCCAGCCCCACAGATCTTTGGTAAATACCCTTTTACTCTATTTCCCTCTCTGCATGCTAAGCTCACTGTGGGCAGGGAATGTGTCTGCTATATTGTTGCATTGTACTCTTCCAAGCACTTAGTACAGTGCTCTGCACACAGTAAGCACTCAATAAATACAACTATTTCCCCTATCTGAAATTGATTTTAATGTATGTCTTCCCCTGTAGACTCTAAGCTGCTTGCGGGGCAGCGACTGTGTTTACCAACTCTATAAAACTGTACTTTCTCAATCACTCAGGCCAGCAAGCATTCAATAAATACTGTTGTTTGATTACAGAAGTGCAGCAAAATCACTGGAAGGTCATGACAGCTACTTCACTCTTGCCCCCAACCTTCTGGCACCAGGAGAATCTCGATATCCCGATCCGGGTGTCGGGAAACATTCGACAGTCAACATTCTCCCACCCCAACATAAATACCTGGCATATTAATTACATTCCTTGGTAAGTTCACAAAAGCCCAGAGGGTCCAGAAACAGGCCAATTAAATGTAGGGGGGTTTTATTAAACTTTTATCCCTAAGCCCATAAGTCTGCCTATCCCAATTCCATGGCTTTCTCTTATTAAATTTACATCATCTTAGGCTATATTTTTGGTCTGACACTGGAACTGTCCCTCAGCGAATACCTTCTTTGGGTGAATTGTTAATGATGTTGTTACAGTTCTACTTGCTACACTCTTCTAAAGTACACCTAGCTCCCTTTAATATTTATCAACAATGGACCCAACTGAGATTGGAAAAAGAATACAGTAACATGGAAGATATTTTGAGATTTAAATATATCTTGGTGACATTTGAAGATATTTCCTTTGTAAACATTTTAATTGCTATGATTAACATTCACATCTTAAAGGTGAGTGGATATTCTAAGGAGGTGCTGGAGACTGTTACAAAACAGGTTCTTCCACAGGACTATGATTACTCATAAAATATTAATATTAAGAGGTTCATTTACATTTCAGAATTTGTAATGGTACTTCAGTAGGAGAGCACAAAGTACCTCAGAACTGTGAGTCGCTGTTTTCTGGGCTGCTTCTATTTCCTTCTGCCTCCAAATATGATTATTCAGAATATCATCTTGCAAAGCTCTGGCACTCTGCTCTTGAGAAAGTTGTCTCTGTGTGTCATTTCGTTCCTCTTCAACCTGGAGTCAGGAGTTTCATTAATTGCTACTTTTCTTTTAACAAAAAAAGGGTACTCAAGTGGACATGGAACGCATTAACACTGTAAAATCTTTCAGATATTTCAGAAAACAAAGCAGATTGTTATCAATGAAAAGCTTGAAGAAAAACTGGATCTTATCTTTTCCCCATGGTAACAGTGATTACTTATATAATTTTAATTGCTCAAGTGTAGTAGCACAAACCCAACGTGGATCAAAACAGAGAGAAGATGCTTTTTATGAAGCCTGTTATGATGGCATTTGTTAAGCACTATGTGCCAAGCACTGTTCAAAGTACTGCAGTAGACATATGATACTCTTCTTTGTTCTGTTCTGTTTTGCTGTCTGCCTCCCCTGTTTAAACTGTGAGCCCGTTATTGGGCAGGGATTGTCTCTATCTGGTGTCGAACTGTACATTCCCAACGCTTAGTACAGTGCTCTGCACATAGTAAGCATTCAATAAATATGATTGAATGAATAAACATAGTCCCTGTTCCACTTGAGGCTCACAGTATACATTGACCAGGTATTTAATCCCCATTTTAAAAATGAGGAAACAGGCATAGAGAGGTTAACTGACTTGCCAAAAGATCACACAGCAGGCAATTGTCTGAGACAGGATTAGAACCCAGTTCCTCTGACTGCCCGGCCCGTGCTCTTTCCACTAGGCTATGCTGCTTCCCCTTTATCTGAAGTACATCAGTCTAAAGAGTGGAGGATGGGCAATCTGACTCTCAACCCTTTTTTTTTGGCTACAGTCCCCTTGAGAGACAATGTGCGTATAACTAACCCCAAAGTAATGCCTCTACATTACTTGAAGCAGAACAGTGTGCCCATTACTTGTTAAATGGGAACCTATTTGAACTAAATAATTTCAACACAAAAAAAGAGCAGAAAACTGGAAGTAGAAGTTCAGCTATTAACACACCTGTTTCAAATTATTTCTCACTGTTCTCAATTCCAGGTCCAGAGTCCGCAGCGTTAGTTCAAGTTGCTGTTTCATTTCCAACTCTTTACAATACTGATCTTCTTTCCTTTTCAACTGTTCTCGAGCTTTTTCGTACTTTATTTCCATACTTAATTTCTTCTCTTCTTCTTGTTTCAGTGTAAATCTTGATTTAAGCAGGCATATTTTAAGATCACAATTAGAAATAGGCATTGTAACATATGTAACAGTCCAGAGTATCTACAGTGACTACCATCCTGAAGCACCTTCTATTGAGGTCTATTAAATGTGTCAGATTTCTAATGTTTAGGAAGAAAAATCATCCAGTTTGTGGACTACAAATGATCTTTGCTTCTCTTCCTTCCCCTCTTTCAGTCTGCCTTTAGCCTATTTTATTTCCTATAAATGCCTCCAACAAAGGCCAACAGAGTATAGGAGACAATTCAAACCTCTAATAAACATTACTACCTTTAGTAACTTCTAGGGACAGAGGTAGCTAAAATCAAGCTTGGGCACCATCTTTGGATTTCTCATAGTTATTTGTTTCTTTCATCAAATGGACTACAGAGGAACTAAGAAGTTATCTTTTTGATAGTTGTAAGAATATTTAATATTTTTTTGAAGTCACCAAAAGCAAAACGCCAGCAAAAGAAAATGTTACAGCTATGTGATTTGCCATAAGAACCCGCTTTTGAGGTGCTTTTCGAGTTTTATCTTATTTTTAAGGTATTTCCTAGGACGATTAGAAACAAAACCAGTAAGGACCACAACTTCTCTCACAGACTACTTTTCCATTTGATTTTAACGTAGAGAGAATTTTAATGTTAGACAGAAAAACAAACACATCTAGAAAGTAGTAGTAAATTCTAAAGCTTGATTTGAATTCTAATATAATCATTTTTAAAAGATGGAAATTTTTCTTCCACATTTCAATGAAAGCACTTATTCCAAACTAAGGTTCTATACCTAAGGCTGGAGAGCTCACTTTCCCATTCCACTTTTTCGTGTTCCAATTTTGACTTTATTTCTCTAGTTTCTGATAGCTCTTCTTGAAGCTCTTTTTTCTCCTTCTTCATCAGTTCGACTTTGCTCAAGAGTAGTTGATACCGGCCTTTTTCAAACTCAACTGACCGTTCACAAGAAAGGAATGCATTTTGAACTTGCAATAAACCAGCAGAATCTGAGGGGAAAAACAAGTTTTTCCAGAAAAGCAGTACTCCTCTTAGAAAAGTCTTGGATGTATATTTTTAAATTCTATTGACATTATCAAACATGAAAGCAGGATTCTAAATGTTCACCACTATGAATGTTGCAACTTTGTGTTTCATAAAGGGACTAGCATTATGACAGAAAAATATACCTTTTTACGAACCACGAAAGGGCATTTTATCAGTCTAATACGGCTTGAAGGATCTGCTTGAAATTTGAGGCTCTTTAAACATTTTGAAAGCTTTGTATGCAAATGAAGAATGTTGATACTAGTGCTAGAGTGCTCAGTGAAAGTCTTTATGTTTTCAAAATAAATATTTGTAATACTTTCATGTATGGCAAAACTCAATACTATACTCAATTATTGTATAAGTCTTCCTAATAATAATACAAAATATTAGCTTAATTTTCCCCTTTTTGCTACAGAATATGTAGTCTCAGGCTACAGATGGGAAAAAACATTGCTCTGTCACACTACCAGACACTCTTACAAGCTCTCTCACAAGAAAAAGGAAAATAGACTAACTTCCCCATAAAGCCATGCGCCAGGCTTCTTTGAACACACATTCTGTTTCCCCAAGAATGGCGTAGTAAAAGGACCCAGATAGCCAGAGAGCATATCCTTGAACACTAATAAAAATACTTGTGTCATTTATCAAGTATTTACTATGCACCAAGAAGGGTATGATGTGCTGGGGCAGATAGATACCACAGGAAGGCAGAAAGAGCAAGGTGAACCAATAGGCTTTGGGTGCCATTTGCTTCTCCCGCCCTCTAATCTCCTGGGTTCCCCAAGACGATATGGATTTGCCTGTAGGGCCTGGATCTGGAGGCAGTCCTTCCTGAACTCCCTAAATGTCTTCTGTATCTGTGAACACTGGGAAGAGGAGACTGACTGGGTCATGATCATCCAGCCCCACAGGACCAATGGGAGGCTGGCTTACCCAACCCATTGGATATTGACAGAACTAAACAGGACACCCAAAAAACTCTCAAAATAGAACACATGAGCAAAAATTGAAAGAAGCCACTCAACCAATCAACATGGAATTGCTGGGCCATGAATCTCAACAACCTCTGTGTGTGTGTGTGCCTGTTAAAAAAAATCAATTTTCTTGTTCGACTTTCTTTCATACTCTATTAGCAACAGTATCAGCTTTTCATACTGGGTCACTGTTTGCAAATAACATCTGATTGACTTTCTCCAACACTGAACTGTACGATACTTGAGAGCAGGACACAAAATTTAATTTTATATTATGTTCTCAAATTGCTTAATTAGCACAAGCTCTGTGGGTATGTGTCATTGCTCAAAAAATATTATTAATTTTCCCATCTGTTAGAAAAATAATTGTTATTCTTACCATTACAGTGTACACCAAGCTGTTCTATCAGTAACATTGGATTCTTAGTATTCAAGGAAGGAAAATCAAACTCCTCTGTAGCCGTGTCAGAAGACTGAGTCAAATCATCAAGATCACCATCAACAGCCATCTGTGCTGGCTCCTAAATTAATAGTATATGACAGCATTTCATAGTGGGAAAATCATAACTTTCATTTTACTTCAATGTATCTTTTGTAAATTCTCATCAGTATTAATAACTGAATACTAAGGAAATTAGAAATATTCTGCTTTTTACATATTGGAAAATGGAGGTTGCCACAAGGATATAGAAAGCTGAAGTGCTCTGGGAAAATGACAAGTATTTTGATACAAACCACTATCAAAATACTCAGCATTTTATTTTGAGTAGCATTTCTATAAAATCTCATAATTTTAAACACATTTCACCAAATTTTATAATGAAAGATGAGTTTCCACTTGTTCCCGCCTCTTTATTCATTCATTCATTCAACAGTATCTATTTAGTGCTTACTATGTGCAGAACACTGTCCTAAGCGCTTGGAATGTACAATTCGGCAACAGATAGAGACAATCCCTCTAATATGACAGCATTTTCTCAAACGCATTAGTGTATAATATTTCTGATATACATATTTTACAGTACCTTGCTCTTTTTATGAATTCCTTTCTCTGCAGATCTAAAAAGCAAATAATTATTTTCAACATGAATATTCAAGTGAGAAAAAGTAAATATACACAATATGGCATTGCACAGATTTCCTATTTTTCTTCTTGTAAAATTTACTGGTGAATGAAATCATTTTTAACTTATTTTATTCACAATCAACTGTCAAGGAAGAATTTTGAGTTCCAGGCTCATCCTTTTAAAACAAAAGATTACTTTTAAAGCTAACAGCCCCAAGCAACATTCAATATTAAATATCATTTGGTCAAAAGGTGGAATAACTTTTTTCACACAAGAAATTTATCCTTAGTTAAAAATACAGATTAAACGCCTACAAGAATATGATTTAAATGGAAGAGAACAGAGTTCATTTGTAACCCTCACATGAGAATTAAGAACAGAAATTTTCTAAGAAACATAACTACTTTCCAGAGCTGACAAACATAATGTAGTAACTGAGAGCTCCCTAAAAAGAAATTTTACAAGGAATCCAGCTCTGATTGTGATGAGAATAGTACTTTTTTAATGGTATTTGTTAAGTGCTTATTGTATGCCAGGTATTCTACTAAGCCCTGGGGTAGACACAAGATAATCAGGTTGGATGTAGTCCATGTCTCACATGGGGCTCACAGTCAATCTCCATTTTACAGATGAGGTAACGGAGGCAAAAATAAGTTAAGTGACTTGCCCAAGGTCACATAGCATTTATTAAGTGCTCACTGTTGTTCAGAGCACTGTACTAAACACTGGGAAATACTATAATAATAATAATAATAATGTTGGTATTTGTTAAGCGCTTACTATGTGTGGAGCACTGTTCTAAGCGCTGGGGTAGACACAGTGTAACCAGGTTGTCCCACGTGGGGCTCACAGTCTTGATCCCCATTTTACAGATGAGGTAACTGAAGCACGTAGAAGTTAAGTGACTTGCCCACAGTCACACAGCTGACAAGTGGCAGAGCCAGGATTCGAACCCATGACCTCTGACTCCAAAGCCCGGGCTCTTTCCACTGAGCCACGCTGCTTCTCCAATATATTTGGGAGTTACACGTGGACCCTGCCCCTTGAAAGACTACCAATCTAAGAAGCTTATAGCACCGGTAAACGGAAGTGGTTTCACTTCTCTGCACAAAATAAATGCTCAATAAATACGAATGACTGGTTGATTCTTTACAATGGTAATCAAAGAAATTTGGGGAGACACCACTTATAAAGCAGATTTTGGTTTTCAGCACCAATGGCTCAATGCCCTTGGGACTGTCAACAGGGTTATACTGTTTACACACACACACACATCATGACGGTTCCTTCCCTAAAGCAAAATGGGAATCAATCAATAGTATTTATTCAGCACTTACTGTATGCAGAGTACTGTATTAAATGCATTCCCTGCCCACAATGAGCTTACAGTCTACTGAGGGATAGAGGCATTAATAGAAATATATTACAGATATGTACATAAGTGCTGCGGGGCTGAGGGGGGTGATGACCAATGGTGCAAATCGAAGTGCAAGGGTGACACAGAAGAGAGTGGGAGAAGAGGAAATGAGGGCTTAGTTGGGGAAGGCCTCTCGGAGGAGATGTGCTTTTAATAAGGGTTTGAAGGTTGGGAGAGTGATTGTCTGTTGGATATGAAGAGGGAGGGTGCTCCAGGCCAGAAGCAGGATGGGGGTGAGAGGCTGGTGATGTGACAGACAAGATCGAGATACACTGACGTCCTACCGAACTTGCCTGCTAGGGTACACTTAGCCATAACTTTATATCTGAGAATCGAAAACGTCACTTATCTTCAATGGCTATGATTGGAAACTTTCAAAAGTTTGTTTAACAACTAGTCAGGGAAACATCTTAAACTATTTTATTTCTGATCCCTCAATCCCGGTGGCCCGCACTGATGGTTGTTCAGAGATGCAGATTTTTTTCCCAACTTTGGTCATTTTGGTTGGAAAAAAAAAATAGGTAGTATAAGAAATGGCAGGAATTAGGAGCTTGGAAAATTATTATAATCAGGTGATGACGAGGAAACCTTTTGAGAAATCGAGTAAGGTAACATAAAGTAAAGTTTGACTACTTTCATACAAATGCTTCCACATTTATCACTGAATTTATTTGCAAAAACTAGAGTTGAGAGTATAAAAAATGATGAAAACAATGAAGTAAGAGCAACCTTTACACTGAGGCTGAAATTCTATGCAGGGATCTTCCTCATTTCAGGGGAAGGTTTATAAATTTCTCCTGTGGTTATTGTGGCACAGTGGAAAAAGCAGAGAGCTGGGAATCAGAGGATCTGGGCTCCAATCCCGGCTCTGCGACCGTCAGCAAGTCGCTTAACTTATCTGTGCCTCAGTTTCTTCCAAAGGGGATTCAATGCCTGTTTTCCCTCCAAACCACATAAATGATCACATCCCCTATTTACCTCCCTTTTGGGCTGTTTATGCACTTGAGTCTGTAACCCTAAAGCATTTTGATTTTCACCACACCCTCACAGCACTTTTATGTACATATCCATCTATAATTTATTTCGGCATGTCTCCCCCACTGATCTACAAATTCCTTGTGGGCAGGGATTGTGTCTTACCTACCCTACCGTACTATTCTCTCCAAAGCACTAAGTACACAGAGTATGTACACAAAGTACTCTGCACACAGTAAGCACTCAATAAATATCATCAGTTGATCCAGCACTTAGTACAGAGCTTGGCACATGGTTAGCATTTAATAAATGCTACCATTACTCTTATTATCACAGGAGGATGTGGCAAACACAGAGAAGAGGGGAAGACACAGAACGAGGGTTACACACTTACTTTTGCTGATCGGGTGTCTCCTTGCTGCCTTCACCTCCTGCAAAGTGGCCATCGTGGCTGAAAGCAAAGACAGTCGTTTAGTCCTTCCGGCCTCGACCCCTCTCCCGATATGGCTGCTCTGGGAAGTAGAGCTGGAGCTTTAGCCTGATCCCCCCCGCCCCCGCCCCGGACCACAGGGGGACCACATAGGACTACTTCCCTTGCATTTCCGCTCCTCCAGGAGTGTGAGAAGGCAAGAGAACATCACCTGCACGGGCACCTCTTGTGCTTTAGTCTCTTAGGTTGATCACCAAGGCCTAGTGGATGCAACACAGGCCTGAGAGTCACAAGAACCTGGGTTCTAATCCCAGCTCTGCCACTTGTCTGGTGTGAGACCTTGGGCAAGTTGCTTCACTTCTCTATACATCCATTTCCTCATCTGTAAAATGGGGATTAAGACTGTGAGCCCTATATGGGACAGAAACTGTGTCTAACCCAATACTCTTGTATCTACCCCAGCACTTAGTATAGTGCCTGTCACATAGTAAGTGATTAACAAATATCACAATTATTATAATTACTATTATTATTGTTACTATTCTTATCACCACACAGGAGTCATTTGCAAAGCACTTGTACCCCGTGACAGCTCCTCCAAATAGCAACATTGGAAGCGGCAAAATGGCATCTCTACAGTTTAGAGATACAAATGACCTGTGAAATTCAACCTCTGCTTCTTTCAATGTGCAGGGGAGGAGGAATGCAGGTGAAATAATGTGATAGATGAGTCGACAAAATAGCTCACATTTGCAAACTGAAAAACTGAGGCTAAGGAAATAGAGGAGAAAAGTGATTCTTTTAATGAAGTTCAAGTTGAAGAATGTTCTGGACACATTACAATTCGATTTACAGGGAAATAATTGGCTGACCTCTCAACTTACACTCTATTATTACTCTGAAAGTATCATTAATGCCCCCACCAGAGAAAGGTCAACAACATGTTAGCACAAAAAGTGGGACTATAAAGAGAATAATAATTCTCTAGTACAATCTAAATTTGAGGATATAAAAACTTGAATCTGATCCAAAAATCTAAAATCAGATTTTTCTGTATTTTTCTATAGAAACAAGCCAAATGAAAAATGGACATTATTACCTTTAGGGGAAGCAGCAGTACTGTATACATTTAGGTTTTCTGATGATCTTACCTTTTCCAATGACTGAGTATAAGTGGTGACCTTTCCTTGGAGGAAACTGTATTATTTATTTGACTGTGTTGCCTGGGTATTTTAGCCATCTTCTCCTGAACTGATTTATCAGACTCATGTCTTTTCTCCAGTGTTCCCATTTCATCATATTTGTGCTTTATCTTTTCCTCCTCAACCTAAAACAAAATTTTGCAATGTAGTTGTTATTGCTTTATTTAATAAAAATATTTTCAGGCTTGGTTTTTTATACCCATCTAGTTTTCTACACTTAGTTTTCCATTTTAAAAACTGGTAACTTCCATCTGGAATACTGGTTGTGTCTACTCCACTTATTTTGAGATGAAGGCAGGAACATACTGAAATTCCAAATGTAATTTGGTAAATTTCTAAACAGTAAAAACCTAAAAGATGACAAAATGTATGAGAACAGGTGAACTGTTAAAAAAACAAAAAGAGTCCATATCAAAAATGTGACTTTAGATAAATAAATCTTTATCAAGGAGGAAAATCCCTACTAGAAAAATAATAATTATTATTATGATGGTATTTAAGTGTTTACTGTGTGCTAAGCACTTTTCTAAGTGCTGGGACTGATACAAGGTTGGACACAGTCCCTGTCCCACATGGGGCTCACAGTTTTAATCCCCATTTTACAGATGAGGTAACTGAGGCACAGAGAAGTGAAGTGACTTACCCAAGGTCACAGAGCAGACAAGCAGATGATATTTACAATAAACGCAGTCACTTTCATCAATGTTAACCCCGCTTACTGCAACCCTTCTATGATTAGTAGGAGATACCTCCAGCATTTCCCTCCAAACTCCAAAGACAAAGAAAATGTGATTTTAAAATATACTGAGAGCCAGAATGGGCTACACATTTGAAGCCCATTCACTGTCTTGTCTCTGAAAAGCAGACAGCCTTGTTCCTTTTAGACCCTGGGAATGTGGGCTAATTGGCTGTGCTGATTTAGTGAATACCCTGTTCAAAACTCACTTTGTAGATTTTTTAAATGAACACACTAATAGTTGGCTGTTTTCCTCAGCTCTTATTTTTAACCTTATTTTTATATCCTACAAAGGGGAAAGGGAAATGTGCAACATCTTATGCCACCCTGGTTAAAAAAACCTCTTTCCTATAATGAATAAACAGAGTGAACCGGATGGTTGAGGAAAGGAAAAGTATAGAGAATGTGGTAGGACAGCAGATATATTTCTACCTCTTTTTGTAGTTGCATCTTCTGTTTTTCCAGAGTCAGGAATCCTATTTCTAGCACTCCTACTTCTTTCTTAAATCCTTGCATGGCTTGCTGTAATTCTTCATCTGGATGAGCTTGGGAGATTTTGTCATAAAAGGAAATTGAGTGTTTCCACTTTTTATTTTCCGTAACTGTTGAGTTACCAGCTTTGCGACCTCTATGATTGTGGCTCTGATGAGAGTTCAGTCTTGAATCTGTTTTCTCTGCATTATATGTCTCAGCAGAAAGTGTATGTGCCTTTTCTGGAGAAATAGGTCTCATGACTTCTGGGTAGGTGAGTCCTGTAGATAAAGCTTCTTCCGTGCTACTTGGCTTTAATACACACTCCAAATTTTTTCCTGAGACCGATTCCCAACTTGTGAAAATTCTGTCCTTGTTTCCTGCTGTCTGCTTAATAAATAGCTTATTTGCAGCTATTTTCAAACTGGATATTTTTGTATTTTCTGCATCATCAGCAAGGCCCTCTTCATTTGCATTGCAAATGCATCCAATATCATTTTCACTGCCTAATGTATTACTGCTTGTACAAAGCTTAAAAGAAGATTGGGTGGTATTTTCTTGGGAATTGGAATTCAAATTATAAGAACTGGAGTTTTCAAGACCCTTTTCCCCTTTTCCTGAGAACTGTGGCAATGTTACAGTGAGAAAGACTCCAATTTTGTCTTGATCCTCTGGTTCAGTGATGTTTTTTCTCAGATTATGGGGAGGTTCTCCAACAGTCTCTGATTCTTTAGAGATGTCTTGCAGGGGCTCAACCCTGGACATAGGAGCAATTTTGTTTTCTTCAAATGTTTCACCAAACATCTTTTTAAGTTCAGCTGTAATGCTTTTAAAACTCATTTTCACTTTCATTTTCTCCTTGTCGGCCCATAATTTTTCATATCTTTCTTCCCAATTCAGCTTTGAATCTAAAGGTAAGTCACCGCTACACATTTCCTCATTTGTTTCTAGTCCTTCAGATTTAGTTTTCAGATGTGAAATTGACATTCGTGCCTTATTGGTTTGCTTTTCGAGGGCTGTTTTTTCAGTCAAGCTGCATATATTTAACATAACCTTATCCTTGAATAATCAGATACAAAGCGAAAAATAGAGAATGAATAGTAGCTAAAAGTACTTTGTTGCATGGAAAAAAATCCCTTAATCCTCCAGAGAAATAACAGAACTACTGTCAAACATCAAGTTAAATTCTACTTTTTCAAAGACATTATGAGATTGGTCTGATCTTAACAGATACTGAAGAGCGGCGTGGCCTAGTGGATAGAGCATGGCCCTGGGAGTCAGAAGGCCCTGAATTCTTATCCCAGCTCCGCCACTTATCTGTGTGACCTTGGGCAAGTCACTTCACTTCTCTGTGCCTCAGTCATCTCATCTGTAAAATGAGGATTAAGACTGTGAGCCCCATGTGGGACAGGGACTGTGTCCAACCTGATTAGCCTATATCTACGCCAACACTTGGAACAGTGCTTGACACAAAGTAAGCACTTACCAAGTACCATCATTATCATTTTTACTGGAAAAAGCATGGGGCTGAGAGTCAAAGGACCTGGGTTTGAATCCCATCTCTGCTATGTGCCTGCCATGTGAGCTTGGGCAACTCCCTTGCCCCCTCTGGGCCTCGGCTTCCTCATCTGTAAAATGGTGATAAGAAAGCGCTTAGTACAGTGCTCTGCACAGAGTAAGCGCTCAATAAATACGATTGAATATCTGTTCTCCCTACTTAGACTGTGAGCGCCACGTGGGACACGAACTGGATGACCTGATAATACTGTGTCTATCCAAGAACTTAGTACACTTCTTGATACAGAGTAACCACTTAAATACCATATAATCATTATTCCTCTCACATCCTTTAAGCTATAAGCTCATTGTGGGCAGGGAAACATGTCTGTTATATTGTTGTATTGTGCTCTCCCAAGCGCTTAGTACCGTATTCTGCACAGAATAAGCACTCAATAAATACGACCGATACATCCCCAAGTCCCTTGAAGCTATCTGTTTCGCCCCATCCAATCATTCCAGACAGTTTGGGGAATCCCTTGGCCTCATCTGCAGAGTCAACGCGGCGGTGGTGAACACTCCCTACGGCAGCACAAGTACTTTGCTGTTTTGAAGCCGGGAGTGGCCACCCGTGGCCACGACGCCTATCGTTACACAAGTAACCTATGGAGCACAGATTGATGCTGCAGTTGCCGCAAAGCTCCAACCCCATCCCATCCCCAGCATATCCTACAGGCAGTCCGGGCAGATGGGGTGCTTGGCTTTGAGGTACTCAATCCAAGCTCTCTCCCTGCTACTTATGATTGCCCCTCTCCCACCACCATTCAGCCAGCAAAAATCACTCTTCTAGCACCGTCCTACTTCTTGTCCTTCAATCTCACCTCTCTTGACATTGATCCTCCCTCTTACCCCAACTCCAAGCTCCCTCCATATTTGACTGAACACCACTCTCCCCATTTCAAAGCTCTTCCAAAATCATATCTCCACCAGGAAGCCACCCCGACTAACCTCTCACCGCCTCGCCCTATTCTACCCTTCCCTCTGCATCACCCTTGCAACCGGGTCCGTCTCTCCTAAACGCTTGGCTACTCAACCCACCGAACCGACAGTCATTTCCTCTTACTAGATTGCTTCCTCCATCTGCGATTCATTTTAATGGGTCTCCCAACTAAACTATAAGCTCCTTGAGGGCAGGGATCGTGTCTTCCAACTGTACTGTACTCTGCTAAGCACAACGCACTCAAGAGGTGCTCAGTAAATTTCAACGACTGATGGATGGATGTCTCCTTCTCAAGGGCTTCAGACAGGAGTAAAACTGTAAGCTTGTTGTGGGCAGGGAATATGCCTGTTTATTGTTGTACTGTACTCTTTCAAGCACTCGGTACAGTGCTTTGCACACAGTAAGTGCTCAATGTATACAGTTGAATGAGTGAATGAATGAATAAAAGGTAAGGCTTGACTCCATACCCAGTTCTGGAGATCAGTGAGGACCAGAAGCAGTGGCTCCTCCTCCTCCTTATCCTCCTTCTGCCAAAAAGGAGCAAGAAGTGGACCTGCCTTTTGGTTCCACCTCTGGTCAATTTCAAGCCCTAAGGGGCAAGGTGGAATAGCTAAGGCTGCCCAACCTGCCCAAAAAAGTTTAGCAGAGAAACGAATGGCTTCAATCCCCATTTGGAATTGTCAGCCCTACTGGGGGTTGCCCCCCCACCCCACCCTTCAGTCCCATGGAGTCACCTCCCAAGAATGGCGGACACGATAGCGACAACTTCCATAGGAAGCAGCATGACCTAGTCTAGTGGATAGAGCATAGGCCTAGGAGTCAGAAGGACACGGGTTCTAATCCCAGCTTCGCCACATGTCTGCTGTGTGACCTTGAGCAAGTCACTTCATATCTCTGTGCCTCACTTACCTCATCTGTAAAATGGAGATTGAGACTATGAGCCCCACATGGGAAAGGAGCTGTGTTCAACCCGATTTGCTTGTATCCACCCCAACGTTTAGTACAGTGCCGGGCACATAGTAAGAACTTAACAAATGCCACTATTATTATTATTATTATTAGATAATTTAGGGATCGCACCCGAGATCACTGAGCAACCAAGTAGCAAAACTGAGACTAGATCTTAGGTCTCCCAGATATATGTTCTTTCTGCTAAACCAGGCTATCTGGGAAAGGACTGCTTCTTGTGGGAACGGATCATTGTCTACCAACTCTGTTGTACCAAACTCTTCTATGTGCTTAGTTCAGTGCTCTGCACACAGTAAGCACTCAATAAGGTCCGTTGATTTACTGACTGATTGATCGAGGATCTCAGAAGCAGGGGATGAGAGCGGGGGGGAGGGTCCCCAGTTAAACTGAATATTGGGAGTAACATCCTAAAAACAGAAACATGAACTGTCTCTGCACTGCCCTCTCAGTGAACAGAAATAGACACAGCCTCCATAATACACTGAGAACGGGATCTGAGACAGCCTTGAATAGTCTTACACTATTAAGACGGCTTAAAAAGAAGATGGAATAAGCAATTGCAAGGTCTCTTCTGATCCCCACATTCCAGATGATTTCCGCTCCTGGGGTAGGTATCTGGATTGCTTATTTGGGTTTCTAATCTGTACTGTAGTTCCTTGGAGGAGTAGTTTTAGCCTCTAAATGAAACAGAATTATGCACAGACCAATACTGAGCTTTCATAGGGATACTAGGATCCAACTTTGGGAGAAGCTCAAAGAGACTCTATTTAGAACCCAAAAGGCTAACTGAAATTTAAAGGTGTTTTAGTGCTTCACACCTGTGCAAACTGACAAATATCCTACGTCACCTGAAAGCTTAAATGCAGCTGTTTGGCTGAATTTTAGAGAACACAAATCTTTATTTATCTATCTTACATAAATATTTAGAGAAAATGTTTACAATTTGGGTCCCTGAAGAAAAAGGGGTTTGATTACTATGACATCCCTAATGTACTACTGAGATTCTCTAAATCAAGCATGTTTATTTAGCAGATTTGGGATTAGCCATCTGTCCAAATCTCAGCCCTCAAAGCCTGGAGATGAGAAGGTAATTGGAACAGACAAACAACCAAGATGGCATCTCCTCTCTCTCTCTGCCTTACAGTCCTTTGAGGACTAAGAATCATGGTGATGAGCTGAAAAGACGAATTCTGTCTACCTTTTGCCACTCAGAGCTAAGAAACCACACAAGGTAGAGGAGTGGAGAAAATAGAAAGGGAGAAAAACTGCTTGTGCCCCCCACTTTAGCTCCTCTCAATTTCTGGCAAAAACCTCCTTAATAATGGTGATATTTGCTAAGCACTTACAACGTGCTAGGCACTGTACTAAGCGCATGGGTAGATACAATATAATCAGGTTGGTCACAGTCCCTGTCCCACAGAGGGCTCACAGTCTTAATTGCCATTTTACAGATGCAGAACTGAGGCACAGAGAAGTTAAGTGAGTTGCCCAAGAATACTCAGGATACAAGGGGCAGAGCCAGGATTAGAATCCAGGTCCTCCTGACCCCCAGGCCCATGCTCTACCCACTAAGCCATGCTGCTTCTCAACTTGCTTGAAAGTAAGAAACAGAGGAGAGATGTGCCTCCCTCTCCCTAGTTGCTGGAAACCATTTGGCTCTCTTATAAGATGCGTCTTCACTACACGATTAGGGAAGAATGCTGCTGAAAAATTAAGGAACATTCTTTCCCCCAGTGTACGTGTCTAGATATAACGTAACCCACACATTGGTGCAAATAAATGCACTATAAGAAATATTATGCATATAAGTTTGTTGTCGGTGAGTACTAGATTGTGATTTTTATTTTATAAGGCAAGGCTCTTGAAGAACACAACTGCCACTTTGTAAGAGAACTGAGTGTACTGGGATACAGCAGAAGAGAATGAGTGTGTGGCAGGCAAGCTTTTATTTCAAGATAGAAAACAATTAACTAAGAGAGTTTTTTCCCTATTTTGGCTCAATTGGCCCTTGGGCTCAGTCCCAGCAGGACTCATGGACTGACTGGAGTTGAACAAGTCATTCTGAAATATATTTTAATGTCTTCCTCTACTACAGGTTCTGTACCCAGGAATACTGAAGTCAACCTTTAGTGAAACCAATGCTTATGGTGCCTTTTTAATAAACACAGCAAGGGGCAGTTTCAGAACATCACTGTAGCATGATGAATTCAATTGCGCCGGCAAAATCATCTCCAGCAAAACCACTTCCACCAAAATCACCTCTAGAGAAGAGCTCTGACCAGATCCGCATTACTGTCACACTGAGGGAGAATCTGAGAGTAGAAAAGCCTTGAGATGAATTCTGCAATGCTTCAATACCCTCATGGGTTTAGCTTGCCACTACAATGAAATGCACCTCGGCTACATAGAAAAAAGTAACAGCAGTTTCAGAAAAGGAAAAAAAAACACTGGAAAATGCTTCATTTCTATGTTGCAGGCAATTTCCAAAGTGCCTTTTAATAACTGGATTAAAAAGCTCAATATGTTTAGGTTATTTTTGTTGGTGTCCGATGCCATCCACTCCTTAAGGTGAATTAATGCTATAAATATTTGAAAAGCCTATAAAAGAAGCAATTAAACTGTGGATGACTCAGTTCAAACTTCTATAAAGTGAGTCATTGAGAGGCATTTAAAGAGACTAATTTACTTTCAATATGGAAGATAGGATAACTGACTGATATGTCAAATTATGGACCAATTTTAAGATGTTTTCCTTTTATGAAAGATAAGTAAGAAATAATGCATGCCCCAACCTGAGCATATTTGAAATTTCTGCTTGACAAGGGCAAGTTTCAGACTTAGCTCTGGTTTATTGACACAACTGCCACTGCAATTTTATCTGACTTTTTCTCCCCCGATCATGGGCTTAAAACCACTGAGGAGCAGACATATGACCAGGAAAAAAAGAAGGGGGCAACTCGGTGAGGGAACTACCTCTCCTCTCTACTCTCCCACTACGATCCAGCCTGCACATATCACTCCTCTAAAACCAACCTACTCACTGTGCCTCGTTCACGACTTGCCTTTCTGGCTGGACCTCGCTTCCCTTTCACATCTGACAGACCCCCATTCTCCCCATCTTACACACTTACTAATACCTCCTCCAGGAGGCCTTACCTGCTTAATCTCTCACCTCCTCATCCTATTTTCCTTCCTTACCACGTCACCTAGGCGCGGGACTGCATACCCACTAAGCACTTAGGTACTCAACTCAAGCCCCCAGCACTTACATACATATTCTTATACATGATTGTTTCCCCTACCTGAAATGTGTTTTAATGTCTTCCTCCCCCATTCGATCGTAAGCTCCTTGAGTGCAGGGATCATGTCTCCTCACTCTACTTTTCTCTCCCAAGCGCTTGATACATAGTATGCGCTCAGTAAATGGATTAATTTGCTCCCCAGACACCCAGCCACTAGTGATACATTTTCACCACCCACAAATAATCCCTCGATCCTTGCCACATTTGAGACACAGGCTAGTGAGTTGTTTAGCTAAGATTCCAAGAGTTGGGTTGAAAAGCATTATCACTGAGAGAAATATTCGATTCTACACCATAAAAAACAATGTACAACAAGTTATACGCACAATTTAATATTTACACACCTGTTGCGGGATACTTCCACTGAGGCCTTCATGGGCTTCTTCCGATGAATTCTTCGGTACAGGTGCTGGTGGCAAATTTATATTGATTAAAAAGCTTTTATACTTAAATTTTATACCATCTACCAAATCCCAAATTTTACACTAGTTACTGGAGTTTGTTTTTGTTTTTTTTTTACCTGTTGGACTTTAATGCTAAATATAAACATAGTAAGCGGTTAAGAAATACTATTATTATTTATTAATAATATTTTAAAAAACAGAATGCATTCACTAAAAACACCTTAACTATACATTTAAATTCTTCATTGGGCAGACTCCATACCATGTGGCTTTTAATTTCCGTTTCCTGACTTTTAATTCATGCCAAATCATAGTTTTCAAAATCAGTTTACAGAGTAATCTGTTGACTATGATACAAATAAACTACCTCAAAGAACAGACCCAGGTGATAAGAGGAAATTCTTACACTTTTCAGAATGTCTGGAACTAGAAGAAATTGTAGCATCTTCTAAATCTCCATTAGAATCTGAAACCAAAGTTCATCAGCTTTTAGCTCTGAATAATACCTCAAAACACTGTATGCATTATTTTTAAAGTCAAGTACTGCACTTCATTTTTTCTGTATGTAAAGATGCACATGTCAACAAATAAGCAATGGATTTTTATTAGATACACACATGTCCTGATTTTATTTTTTACCCCTCTAAGCATAGAAAGGAGGATAGATACTTTTAGTAGATGTCAGGGAAGAAGAGGGACAACCTAAATAGAGACTGATTGACAGGATCCACTGTCTGGGAGAATTTGATCCTTTATTATTTCTAAATGTTTCCCATAGGATGGCAGAGAAACATTCCTCAAATAATACATGAGAAGAAATCAGAGTGAAGAAATAGTAAAAAAAAAAAAAAAAAAAAAAAACCAGGAAAAGGAAATGGCATCATTTATACTCTTTAATAAGGGCATCAAGTTCTGAGTGGAACACAGTATCCACTCAGTACCCTAGGGATGCTTGATTAATACATGCTAAACTGCCAGGGAACTGAATTCTATAAAACCACAGAAGCAATATCTGACTAGGATGTTGGAAATAAAGGAAACTAAGAGAAGTGATGTTTAATGAAGGAAATAACATGGAAGAGCACTAAAGCGATTCTAAAAAAAAATGGAAAATCTCAAATGATAGTTTGAAAAATGGTACAGAATGTCAAGGGAAATTTTTGAAACAGTGCTCAATTTAAATTTTCTCTCATTTTTCTTTGTGTGATATTAACAAAGCAGCAAAAATTCCATTTGACAACTGCAGCATGACTAACGACTCTATAATAAAAGAATACTCAGAACAAATTTTAGAAAGGCATATCTCTTAAGTATTAATATGTCGATCTCCTCATCGCAATGCACTCCACTGGTTTCCTGAGTCTCTCGGCATCAAATAAAGATTCCTCACAACTAGCTTCAAAGCTCTCTACTAACTCACCCCATCATACCTATATGTTCTCTCCACCTGATCTAACCTAACTCTACCTCACTCTCAACTCTCCTTCTCCCCTTCCCTCAATCACAAAGTTCCTCCCCCACCACCTCCACCATTCTCCCATGGGAACACTTTCCCCCCTCAAATTCACCAGAACTTAGCTCTCCACATATTAAAAAGCCCACCTTTTCTTACAGGCCTTCTCTGATTCATTTGTAGCACCCTAAAACGCATCGTTGAACCCAGCACTCACAAAGTTCTTTATATCCATCCTTAGCATTCCTGTATATAGGCTTATTCCACTAGGGTACCCAAATAACCCTAGCTGTAAATATTTTTATGTCCATTCCCCCCATTAGAATATAGGCTCTTGGTGGGCAGGAAACATGATACATGATTATTTTGCACTTCCTAAACACCTAGTACAGTGCACCAAATGGGAGTTCAATTACTATAAATTACTCTTACTACTATTTTAGTCCTCTGAACCATCCTATTAATTAAGATTGGGGAAAAGAAAATAGTAAGGTGATAATCTTAATTACCTTTTTGTGCTCTCTTTACTTCTGGACTATACTGTGGTACATTCTGGCTCTGGCAAGAAAGAGAAAAATAATTTTCTGGTGGTAAATCACAGTTGGGGAGTGGGCCACTTTCTTCAGCTTCTGTCCAATACCACTGGCCATTGATTCATTTACAGTCAATAACAGTGATTCAGGTGGACGACCACCCTCCAAAGTCAGAATCTTGGAAGTTTTACAGCACGCTGATGGAGTCCATGTTATCGGAACCCTGGGGCTATCCAATGTCAGGGAAGCTTCCCTCCCCCCACCTGAAACCACAGAAATCACCTTCCCAAAGCTGGGAACATTGGGAAGGTTGGGGATGTTTCTCACTATAAAATGTCTGACCGAAATGGTGAGAAAGATTGTCCTTTCAAAGACATTATTTTTACTCTTGGCATTTTGGATGATTGTTATTTTCATTTTTGTTTGGATTACATTCTTATTCTTATACATTTCTGTTCTCTTTCACTTAGATTGGAAGGGAGCTTCCAGGAGGACAGCTCGGTATGGGCAGGCAACTTGTCTGCTAATTCTATTGCATTGTACTCTCCCAGGCGCTTAGTACAGTGCTCTGCACACAGTAAGCACTCAATAATTACAACTTAATGAGAATGACACAATTAACCCAGAACTTAGTACAGTGATTTGTAAATTGCAAGTATTTAAGGAATGCTAGTACATTACATTTTTATAAGATGTATCGGTAGAATCCCAATCTGATGCATCTGAAAGGAAGAAGAATTTAAATAGCACTTCATGCTTGACTACGTGATACAGTTTACTTCAATACATTTGTTCCCTTGTATTTTCTTTTAATATTCTCTCTCCTGCTGTTCCCCTCCCATATAAAGATTTCCTCTTTATTGACCGTTGGACCCTTATTGTACTCTTTAACAAAAATATCCTCACTCAGCTATGAGGAATATTTTCATTTTTCCAAATCATCCTCTTTCATTTTATCTCACCTCCTTTATTTTATAAAATGTTTTATTTTCTCTATAGCATACTATTTCTAAACTAAATTCTGTTTCATTTTCTGTAAACCACTGTGTTAAATTATGAACTATGAGGGTAAAAGTAATAATATTAGAAGAGTTTTAAAATAATCATTCTTCCTATGTACTTAAGATATCAATAGAATTTCAGCCAGCACATTTCCAAAGTAATTATCTGTACTGATTAGATATTAATCCGTTTTTTATTTAATTTACATAGCTATATTTTAATATTGGATAGTCTCCTCTAAACAAACAAGCATTTTCAAGATGTCTAACTTTTAGATACCCAATTTAAGGCTTTTCAAGAAAAGTGACATTATATAAACCAGTTTTTCCACTAAAAGAATAAAAGTGGATGTAGCCAAAAAGAGGGAATTACCACGTTGTATTATTGGGTTATGTAAATTGACAAGTACCATTATTTTCAACAAGGGTTCCATAAAAGAAGAGATAAACTGCAATATTCAAAAAATCACAAACTTAAGAAAAAGAGCTACGTGGGATAGAAGTGAAATTACAGTGTAAAATTTTTTTAAAAGGAAGGGTGATAACACTACATGACACTTGCAAATAAAAAAAAACTCAAATACCTTCAATGTCATCTGCATTATCTAAACCAAATTCTTCCATAAAATCTGCAATGAAATGGGAAGATGGAAAGAGGAAAAATAAATATTTTCAATGAGAATTTCAAATATTTTAAAATCACATCTGCAAACTAAAGTCTAATTTTATGAATTTACCTGATGTCCGATTTTGTTTAACCATTTGTTCTTCTTCTTGATTTACAGAATCTTTACTAACCACAGCCTTAGTTGTATTTGACTATTATTTAAAAAAGAGAAAAATATAGTCCAATACACATCATTCATCAAACATTTAATTAAGAATTGATCAAAGAAATCCAAGTATAAACATTATTACCTTCGAAACAGGATGGTTCTCATAATTATCTGTAAGTGAGGAGAAAATCATATTATGTACTGCCTTTCAATATTATTATAAGCCAACTAAAACTTCATATGTTATTAGTAAATATCTGAATAGCCATTTTAGGAAAATGAAAGTTTGAATTTTTAAAGGCTCTTGTCATATGATAGAAATCAGAACCAATTATTAGCATATCAGGAAAACATAATATAGAAACATAACACGAGCAGTTACATATTTCAGGTGGATTAAGTGGAAATGTGTATGCAAAATAATGTGACCATAATAATTAATAAAATAATTTCATTCTTAATGTAATATCCATACCCATGTGGTCTACTGGCCGGCCTAAATTTCTGACATCCTCTAGTTTGTTCATATTACAGTTTCTTGATCCACTCACGAAAGATGGTTCATAAAATATATCTAAGAAATGAATTAAAACAAACCTTTAATATAGAAAAGGTTAATATGAAGCAACATCATTTGATCATTATAGAATGAACAGTGATTTGATTTTCTTGAATCTTTCCAATGACCTTTACAACTTTCTATTTAACTAGAAGTGCCAAGCTCTGGTATACAAAGTTCTGCCATAACATATGTTTTCAAACACTTTTTAGCTAGAACACTGTTAGGGGATTAGGGGAATCCGTGTCTGGGTTTGGCAAGCTGAGTTTGCAGAAGAAACTACTTATGTGCTTGTGCTAGGCATCAAAGCAGCCGACATCTCCTTAGGGCAAGGCTCGGCAAACATGCAACCCTTGTGTTATACAAGAAACGGATGCAAAAGGACAAAAGAGTGAAGAATATGAGAATCAGTCTTAATCCACATTTTACAGATGAGGTAACTGAGGCACAGAGAAGTTAAGTAGCTTGCCCAAGGCCACACTGTAGACAAGTGGTGGAGGCAGGATTAGAATTCACTTCCTCTGACTCCCAACACCGGGCTCTTTCCATTAAGCCACAGTGAAAGAAGCTTGGGCAAAGAATGTAAGGTTGTTGCGCGCAGGGAGCATAGAGAAGCAGCGTGGCTCAGTGGAAGGAGCCTGGGCTTTGGAGTCAGAGCTCATGAGTTCGAATCCCAGCTCTGCCACCTGTCAGCTGTGTGACTGTGGGCAAGTCACTTCACTTCTCTGTGCCTCAGTTACCTCATCTGTAAAATGAGGATGAAGACTGTGAGCCCCACGTGGGACAACCTGATTCCCCTGTGTCTACCCCAGCGCTTAGAACAGTGCTCTGCACATAGTAAGCGCTTAACAAATACCAATATTATTATTATTAACTACCAACTCTATTGTACCGTACTCTCCCAAGTGCTTAGTAGAGTGCTCTGCCCACAGTAAGTGCTCAATAAATTCCACTGATTAATCAATTGATTCCTTCCCCCAATTAGAATTACCAGTGACTCTTATAGGGACTTAACACCCAGCCATTCTCCTGCCCCTGGTAAAGAATTGGGTCCTCTCTATTCGAGTACAACTATGTCCACTTTTGTATTTCAGTGTCACACTTAAGGACAAACATGATCTATTTGTTAGAACTATTCTTTTTAATCTCATCCCTTTCTTAAGATTGTAAACTCTGAGCCAACTCTGCCAAATTCATACTTCCACGACATATCGAAGGAGCTACTCAGTAAATATCTGTTAATTTAAAGACTATCAACTCTTGAAAAGAGAAGCAGAAATCTTGTTGTAATAAGAACTGTATTACATAACCTAAGAAAAGCTACATCTGATCAAACATAAAGAGGTTAATCGAAGAAATAAATGGGTCAAATAGCCTGTATACCTGAAGGGGGAAAAATTAAAGATGTGGATAACTATGAAAATGATATTTGTTAAGAACTTACTAGGTGCCAAGCATTGAACTGAGTGCTGCAGTAGGTATAAGATAAACAGGCTGGACACAGTCCCTGACGCCCAGTCTAAGTCTAAATGCAGAGGAGGCTTTGTGTGATTAATACTATTAATACTATGTGTGATTGGTAAACCCAGTAAAATCAGGCACAGAGGTACTGAGAGAGTCACTTCTCTGTGCCTCAGTTGCCTCTTCTGTAAAATGGGCATTAAGACTTTACAGCTCCACGTGGGACAGGGCCCGTGTCCAACCTGATTAGCTTGTATCTACCCAGTACTTAATACAGTGCCTGTCACTTAGTAAGTACTTAAACGCCATAATAAAGCATCATATAAAATCAAGCAATAAAGGTTAATCGAAGTTAAAGCTCTGATCAGTGATGATTTTGTTTAAATGCCTAGAGCCAATCATTGTTGAACCCAAGTAATAATGAATGTCATACGGAAGAGTAGAGACAGTCTTAACACCATCTTGCAAGTACTTCAAATGGTAAATGATCTGACTGTGATTGGCTAACACTCAGAGCAACAAAATTGGAAGCTTGTCAAGAAGGAGCTATATGAAATGAAGTCAAAGCCACTTGAGTCTTATTTGCTGAAAAAGACCGTGTTCACCTAAATTAGTACGTCCATTCTCAATTTATCTGTGGTTAACAGAGAACAGAGAGGGCATGGGTAACTGAAATCTACAAAACTCCTAGCCATTAATTTCAACTGACTTTCTCATTGATTCTTTGGCCGCCTTAAGTTGCTAAAAGGAAACAAAATTGGCTGATATGAGTAGGTTGAAAACTCCTTGTGCAGAGGAATTATGTCTACCAACTACTCCCCACAGCACTTTAAAAAAAAATAATAATGACGGTGGTATTTGTTAAGTGTTATTTATCAACTACTGTTCTAAGTGCTGGGGTAGAACCAAGTTAAGTTCATTCATTCATTCAATCGCATTTACTGAGCACTTACTGTATGCAAAGCACTTTACTAAGCACTTGGGAGAACACAATGTAAGAATACACATTCCCTGCCCCAAAGGTGTTTAAAGTTGGACATAGTCCCTGTCCCACAGGGGGCTCACGGTCTTAATCCCCATTTTAGAGATGAGATAACTGAGGCTCGGAGAAATTAAGTGACTTGCCCAAGGTCACTTAGCAAACAGGTGGTGGAGCAGGGATTAGAACCCAGGTCCTTCTGACTCCCAGACCCATGCTCTATCCACAAAGGCAGCTCTCTGCACATAGTAAGTACTCAAAAGACACCGATTGATGATCTGTATACTTTAAGCAGTTGATATTCACCCCACCCTCAGTTTCACAGCACTTACATATATAGTCATAATTTATTTTAATGTCTGTCTCCTCCTCTACATTGTAAGCTTCTAGTAGACAGAGAAAGTGTCTACCAACGCTACTGTATTGTAGTCGCCTAAGAACTGACTATATTGCCCTGCACACAGTATGTGCTCAGTAAGTACCATTAATTCAGTGATTGGGTGATTGAATTTTGCTTTCTGCCAGGATTCCTGCACCTATTTTCTCAGAGATATGACAAAGTAGTGACAGGTTCCAAAGATGGAAATTAGAAAAAGCATAAAAGAGAGCATGGAAAATATACAAACTGGATAACTGAATAAAAATGTTGACCATAAAAAAAAAATCACGTCCATAATTCAGACACAGCTTTCTCTACCACCATAAAATTAATTCTTTTTAGCATAAATTGCATTTTCAAAATATCTTACCTTCTGATTTTTCCTTTGAAATACTATTTGTTGGCTCATTGCTTCGGGCAGCAGGCAAATGAGGGACTGATCTTTCTGGGGTACTCTCAGAGGCACTCTGTTAACGATAATGCCAACAAAGACATGAGAAACGACTCACAAGCTGAAACTTTTTCTGAGAGATTTCTTCTCATTTTACACTTACTCCCTAAGGTGGTTATTGCTCAGATGATTAACACAGACTCTCCCCTAGATATAATGACATGGCATTTGGAATATACAAAATATGGAATACGAGTACTGTTGGTTTATCATCTCGGCACAGATTTGTTCATTTACTGTATTAATGCAACGAGGACGTTAGTGGCATTCCAGAAACTCTCGCCTCTGCATCAGGAGTTTCTGGTCTGGCCTGCTGCTCTCCCTAGAGGAGCTGCTGAACTGTCAAAGAAAGGCTGGCTGTATTGTGAAGTCAATCGGTCGATCATATTTATTGAGCACCTAACGTGTGCAGAGCACTGTACTAAGCACTTGGGAGACTACAATATAACAGTAAACAGACCATTTCCTGAAGCTACAGGTTACTGCCTGCACCAGGAAAGCCGGTGAGGTAAGGAGAGGCAGAAGTAGCTGTCTCAAGCTGGAAAAGGTGTCCTCTCAACTGGGGCTAGCTCTATCTTTTCTGCCTTTCCTCCTCCAGTGGGCTAGCTCTCTCGGGCTACCTCTTCTGCAGTTGCCACCACTGTCATCATAAACCTTCACTCCTCTCCCCATATCATTAAGAACCTAAGAAATTCTATTATTGGGTCAGGTAATGGTCCATCCAACTAGGTATTCTGTCTCCCACAGTGGCACCAAAGAACGGATGAAAGAACTATTTGGTGATTGCCTTCCTGGGCATCTACCTTCCTACTCCTATATTTTACCCACCCAAGCACTCAGTACAGTGCTGTGCACCCTGTAAGTGCTCAAAAAATAAGATTGACCATCTCACATCCCAAACTTCTTCCTCTACATGTCTTTCTGCATTCTGTTCACAAATTCCTCCAAATCTCTCCAAGTGGTTATTTTTGGTTCGCGCAACTTCCTGTAGTGATAAATTCCATACGTTTGCAACTCTGACCCTTGAGAGAGCCCTCAGTTACTATTCTGCTAAAATACACAAGGATCTACCAGCCACACTAACAAAGTGGTCTTTCAAAAGGAAGCCTACTGTGAAAACAGAATTTCAAACTGATGCAACTCAGGATTTGTTAAACCAAAGGCATACTTAGTCTCCTCAGAGCTATTTTAAAGAAAGATACCTCAGATTTCCAGGATTCTTCTTCCTCTTCAACTCCTAGTTCTGGCAGTATATCTATAAAGTATACCAGAAATGACATTTTATATACTGAAAACTTTTAATGACAAAAAAGATTCAAAAATGCTTTTACACTTCTTGGCCTAAACCTCAAATTAGAAAATAGCAGACAGATAATCAAATTTAAAGGTAGCTTTAGAAAACCACACTAATTTCCAAGGGACAGGGCTAAGGGGACTGGGAACTGGAAGCCTGATAAGAGGGTCAGGGGCTGGCTGGAGAAGTAACCATATGGGAAAAAATCTTTAGAAAAAGTTGTATTTTTATTTATCTATTTGGTAGGATTTTATTTCTGTGAGAAAAATGCAGCAGTCAAGAAAATATATTCATTCATATCACAGACAAATCAATTCACATAGTTTAAATCAAAGGAAAAGTTGGAATAGGAATTTAATAGCTTACCTCCGCCAAGAGCACAATTCTGTGATGTGTTCTGAGTTTTGAGGTAGCCGGTACTACTATTCAAAGATTTAGTAAGACTTTTAAAACTGTGCGGTTGCTCCTTGGGAGCATCATCACTAGAATTCCCACTATTTTCCTCTTCATCCTCAGTTTCTACTGATTCTTCCTATGATAAATGAGGACAAGAAGAACATAGTGACCTCCCAAACCGAACACTGAAATGAAATAATATTTGTTAGATAACATTTATTTAATAATTATATAATTATCCACTCTTAGTGTCACTATCCACTGACAAAAAAAACTGAAGTTAAGGAACTAACTTCAGGTTTCAGTTTTGCAATATCTTCAACATATGGCCTACAGATGACCAATATTCTCCATTTTAAATCTAAGCAAATATGAATTTCCAGGCACATACTCAGATTTCAATAAGCGCATATAGGTTCTGAGAAAAGTCAATGACTTTCTACGTTCCATACTTCCCAAAAAATGGAATTTTAGCTTAATTTTCCCAATAAAATGAATCAAGATTATTACCTATGATTTGTCTTAAAGGTCAACCTGTATATTGCAACAGACACAATATGATTAAAGTGTTACATTAATGAAAGTGATGTATTGAGCTCTCAAATTGAAAAGAATAACTTGTGACACACTTTGAGAGCTCGACACTTCCACTTTTCATATGCAAAGAAGTCAAATATGTGCTAGTATGCCAATTGGTTTATTATCCACCATGCCCAAAGATGATTAAAGAAAATATAAATGAACAAAGATTATTCCATCTGAAACGACTGTTCTTCAGAAAACAGAAGGTTATACAGATCTCTCTCCACCTGAGAAGGGAACAAGGAGATAGCATATAGCTAGGAGATAAGAGATGGCTGACCTAGCAGTATGTAGAATTAGTTTGGATAGAAACAGCTTCTATTGCAGTGTTTACTAGTGCTTGATGTCAGAGTTACTGAAGGAGGATAAGGAATATACTTCTTTGGAAGTTTTAATCATCACTCTAGACTGTCAGTTCATTATGAGCAGGGAACGTCTGCTAATTCTGTTGCACTGTACTCTTACAAGCTCTTAATTCGGGGCTCTGCACAAAGTAAGGGCTCGATAACTACCATTGATTGACTGAACAATTGAAGATACTTACTGAGCGCTTTCTGTGTAAGAGAACTGTACTTGGGAGAGTAACAACAACTCTGGTATTTATTGAGCACTTATCAGGTACACAGAACAGCTATAGGTGCTGGGGCAGATACAAGTTAATCAGGCTAGACACAGTCCCTGTCCCATGGGGCTCACAGTCTATTTAGGAGGAAGATCAGTATTGAATCCACAATTTACAGTTGAGGAAACTGAGGCACAGAGAAGGTAAGTGACTTGCCCAATGGCACAGAGCGGACAGCGGTGGAGCCGGGATTAGAACACAATTACTCTGACTCCCAGGCCCGTGCTCTTTCCACTAACCCTAGCTGCTTCCCTACAATTAAAGATTTGGTAGGCACGTTCCCTGCCAATAAGAAGTACAGGGTCTAGAGGGAAGAGTAAATACAATGTTGCTTCTGTTTGGCATTTCAATCAATCATCATATTTATTAATTACTGTGTGCAGAGCACTGTACTAAGCGCTTGGGATAGTATGATATAACAGAAACATTCCCTGCCCACAAAGAGCTTACTATCTAGAGGCACGGAAAGGCAACAGGGCTAAATAACCACCTTTGTGATAGCAGTGTGACTTCTGAACTGAAGGCCGGCCACCTCTAAAAATAACGTTTCCACGCTTAGGCTAACTTTGTTTCAAAATCACAATCAGTGATCACAGTCAGTATGCAAAGAGTAACTTCACTCAATCCATGCTTCCACTACAAGTAAAACAATTAAATAAATCCTAACAAATTTCCTCATTTAATTCATCCTAAACCTATTTAAGATAAGTGAAGCACAGCCACTCCAAACTTCATCAGTGGGTATGATTCTTCCATAAGCTACGGATACTCCTGGCAGTAATAAACTTTGGGAGAAACATTAATTCTTCCTTTCAGTGTATTGCTCCGGTGATTATTTCCCATTTAAGAACTCACACCATGTTCGGTTCTTAGAATTAAATTCAATCAGTAAATTGCTAATCTCAATTATTACAATGCTTACTGGTTAAAATTAAATTTACTGCTGTGATTCATTTTCAGTCATATATTCTATGACTTCTGTCTACCTGTAGCTTATTTTAAATGATCCTCTCCCCTGCCTGACTGTAAATTCAGTAGGGCAGGGTGCATATCCCCCAAGACTACTGCACTTTCCAAGCACTTAGTACAGTGCTTTGCACGCAATAGGAGTTCTATACGTATTATCGATCGATGATGTCACCTATTGCATTTTTACTCAGGTGCTTTGGTTCCAGTGTAGCTAAGGAGATAAGAAACACTTGATAAAGTGTAATTTGCATAAAGTATGGAGTGATGTTTGGCAGAAATGATTTGTGCACAAGCCCATGCCCGGCATATGAATCTGTGAATACTAGAACACACGTTTTCTTTAAGCTGGAGGTTTGCAAAAATTCAACCCCTGCATTACAGGAGAAATGGGTGTCTTATAGTCAATCCGATTTGACGTAGGTGATATTTCCTTCACTTTCTGAATTATCAGTACTGTAACATTTGTTTTCTGGAGCACTGAATTCAGCTTACTTGGACTTTTTGTGCATATGTTGCTTCCAACATTTGAGAATCATCTAATGGTGTGTCATCATGTGACTCCAATGATGCACAAATGATATTAAACCACTTGACATGCTTTTTGCTTTCATTATTTTCAATGCTTCGATCATTCAGTGGCTTAGGACTCTTTAAATTTAATTTTTGATTTATATTCCTTTGCTTCTCAGTCTCCACTATGCCTGACTTTTGCCCCTTGATGTAAACATTATGTTTTGGAATAAATTGAGTTGTATTTCCACACTCTTCTTCATGATCTGTATTACTGATATGGTCTTTTTCATTTATTTCTTGCACCTCATCTTGACATGGAGGTTTATCACCATCATCATTCTTCAGTGAGTAAGATACGCTCTCTTTTTCCAGAGGAAATGTGGAAACTATGTTTTCATTTATGTATTCATAATTTCCAGATATAAACGATACAGGAATATCAGTAGGATATAGTAAGTCCGTGTTTTCTTCACATATTTCCAATTTTTTCTCATGTCCATCACATTTACTAGTAAAGGTGGAGAGGTTCTGCTCCTGTTTAACTACATCTTTTTTTCCTTTCAAGGGTTCCCAATATTCATCTTCAATTTGACTTTCCTCTGCAGTCTCTATTTCATCATAGTCTGGATCTCCTCCACTTTTTAAATCGTCCTGTTCTTCTTGACTGAATTCTTCTTCTTCCTCCTCTTCTCCAAACTCTTCTAGTTGTCCATCCTGGTTACGTCCAAGCTCTTCTTCCTCCTGATCATTTGGGCCCAAAGTGCTTGGATCCAACGCTTTATAATCTACATTGGACAAGCCTCTGTTTCTTCTGACTGCTTCATTTCGGTCTTTACATGATAGGTGAGCAATCACAATCTTTGTAGGCTTGTCATCTTCATAATATCATGTGTAAGTGTGGAGGAAAAGAACAAAAACAGCCTTTCAACAATTAGGAAATTCAATACAAAAACTAGTCCAACACATTACCTTTTTAATGTTCAGAAGAGGAGTGGAAGTCATCAAGGGAGGTTTTGAAAAGGAGCCAGGTAAAGGAAGGACAGGATGAGGGATGCACTGGACGTGGGGTGAAGGTTTAGGAGGGGATTCAGTCACATCTTCCTTTTCACTACTTGACATACTGGGCCCAAGAAAGGTAATGCGTTCTGTTCTGACAAGGCTACTTTTTTCATCTACCACAATAAAAACAAAAGCAAAACTTCATGAAAAGCGCCCAATTTCAAGTTGACATCAAATCCAAACGGGGAAACCAATATGCAAGAGCTTACCATCTTTCTTGATTTGTTGTGAAGCATTTATTAGACGGCTTAAATTTGGCTTTGCAGGCTTCTATAAAAAAAATAAATAGGAGATTTGAAAACTAAAAAACGTTATTTACTTCAACACTTCAGCGTTTTCCTATGATTTCTATTAAAACAAAAGTTGCCTGATCATTGGACGGAATAGGAAAAAGGCATTATCAAGATTGTTTTTCTTAAGTAGTTCATGCTATCATTCAAAAGGCTTGTTTCTCTTCTCCTGCCTATGCAGGGAGAGAAAATATAATAGCCATACTATCTATGAGCAGAGACGGACTCTTGATCAAAACCCAGATGGGACAGCCCTATGGGATTTCTCCGTACCTCTCCGTTATTCGTTCACAATCTGATTCCTTGTCCAAATCCTCCCTCTGGCTTGGAACTCCCTCCTCCTTCATATCTGACAGATGTTCATTCTCTCCACCTTCAAAGCCATATTAAGATCACACCTCCTCCGAAAGGCTTCCCTGACTTAGCCCTTATTTCCCCTACTCCCCTCCCTTCTGCATCATCTATACGCTTGGATCTGTCCTCTTTTAAGCACTTGACATTCACCCCATCTTCGGCCCTATAGCAATTACGTACTTATCCGTAAATTATCTGAATGGGTCTCACCTAAACTGTAAGCTCCTGGTGGGCAGGGAACGTGTCTACCAACTCTGTTGTACTGTATTCTCCCACAAAGTAAGCACTCAATAAATGTCACTGCTTGACTGAAGGCATGGCAGAGTCAACATAACAAAACTGGTATTGCAGTCAGGGCAGGAATTCTTAGACTCGCTGGACCGTAAGCTCATCGTGGGCAGGGAACGTTTCTACCAACTCCGTACTCTCCCAAGCGTTTACTACAGGCTTCCGCACCCAAGTAAGTGCCCAGTAAACACGACCGATCGATTGAATTCCCCAAGATGAGTTGGAGGGAGCTTCACGAGGGGTTTTTTTTTGGACTCCTCCACACCACTGGGGATGGCAGTAAAAGGAGGCCAAGTCAGGTTCCAACAGCACATTCCTATTTGAATCATAAATAATCGTGGATCTCTGGAAAGCCTCAATCACAGTCTATAACTTCACGGCCCGCTCAAAGTCTGTGTCCACATGTCTTGACTCTGCTGGTTTCAAAGCAGTAAGTATTTTAAAATGAACAAGTGCCAGTTCTTAACTATGCATCATGTGTCTGTTCTAAAAGTAGTTATGTTTGGGTCAAAAAAAAAAAGAAAAAGGAAATGTCGTTTGGATTGTCTTGTTTTGCGGAACTTGTGGAAAATGAATTTGAAGACTGTTTAACCACTGGAGCCAGGTGAAGTAACTATATGCCACTGGCTCTAAAGGAAGCTGCCAAAAGTTACATGAGCAAGGAAAGAAGAAAAAATAATTTGTGTTGAAGTACACTGCATAGTGCTAGTGAATACAAATTACAAATTACTCTTTTGATGTAAACTCTACTGTATTCAAGTCCCCAAAATCTTAGTCGGGTGCTCTCCCCATGGTAAGTGCTCAATAAATACCACTGATTGATTGAGGCAATAGGAATGTTGTTAGGAAAACGATTAGAAAGGAACCAAGAGAAATGCAGATTAGAAAATTCAAAAGTAGCAACTTTTGTTGGTTCCAGCTTCCTGCTTTTTTGAGATGTGAGGAAAAAGGAACCGTCTTAAAGTAAAATGCCGTGTGCGGGTTCTTTTAGGAGATAGTTCCCCCTCGTTCGCTTCAAGAAGAGCCTGTGAAAATGTTGTGGAATACTGCAGGGGGAATGGAGGAACACAGGGCAAAGAACTGCCTGAACCTGGCTATAAATCTGCCTAGCCCTGGAGCGAGCTCACCAACCAATGTAGCATTATCTTAATGAAACTTGCCAGTGGGTGCCGGCTGTCAACGGTAATGGAGTAAAGACGTCGAAGATTGATGGAATGAGTTTACCAATTCCATTTCCAAAATATTCTCAGTATTAATCTAAAATCCAGAATCGGCTGTACTGGCATTCAGTCCAGAAGTAATTCTCAGTAGACGCCAGAGAAGTGATGTGCAGGGAAGCACACATTGAAGCATGTTGCCTAGTGGAGAGAGCACTGGCCCGGGAGTCAGAAGGACCAGGGTTCTAATCTCGGCTCTGCACTTGTCTGCTGTGTGACCTTGAGCAAGTCACTTAACTTCTCTGTGCTTCGGTAACGTCATCTGTAAAAAGGGGATTGAGACTGCGAACCCTCGTCGGAAAGGGAAAGTGTCCAGCCTCATTCGCTTGCATTCAGCCCAGCATGTGTAGTACAGTGCCTGGCACATATTCAGTGCTTAACTATTATATCGCTCCATCACGCATCTCTAAAGACTTGGCAGAGTAAGCGCTTAACAAATACCAATTTAAAAAAAAGTACAGGATCTCTCACGTGGATACAGAGTTTGATATCGCCAATTCTACCTGTGATCCCTTCTGATTCCAGAAAATTCAAAAATTACTGATAGATTTTATTTTTGAAAGTGGCCCAAAAATATTTTTTAAATCCTGAAATTTAGGGCTAAAACGTAATTTCTTCAAAACGCAACCTACCTTTGTACTAAAGTCCGATTCTTCCTCATCTGAGGGTGGCCAGGAGTCTGAAGGGCTGGGTTTATTAGAGGCTCTAAATCAAAACATACTTAAATTAGTGTACCCATTCTCTACACATAGTTTAATCCAACAACTGGTCAACAAAACTGGAAGCAGCCAAGTGTCCTCGCCTGTACGTTCCCTCCTTTCTCACAATCATCTCTTTTAATGCCTGAAACAAGCAGATGTCAAAAGGAGGAGCAGGGAATAGAGTCCGGGAAGGAACAGAGATAATGAGGGACCACACCATCACAACCACACTCTCTCTATGCCCCACATGGAAGTAGCAATGGGCCCTGTCTGCCTCAGACACTTTCCACCTGCCCGTCTGGCCAATTCCATCCAGAAATAGCATGGTGCGGTAGATAGAGCACGAGCGTGGGAGTCAGAAGGACATGGGTTCTGGTCCCGGCTCTGCACTTGTCTGAGGTGTGACCTTGGGCAAGTCATTTCACTTCCTCTGTGCCTCAGTCACCTTATCTGTAATATGGGATTGAGACTGTGAGCCCTACGTGTGGGACAGGGACTGTGTCCAACCTGATTTGCTTCTATCCAGCCCAATATAGTAAGTGCTTAACAAATACCACAATTATTATACTGCTCCGTCACGCGTCTTTTTAAGACGTGGCAGTTACCGAAGCTGTGGACAGAGCACAGGCCTGGGAGTCAGAAGGACCTGAGTTCTATCCCGGCTCCGCCACTTGTCTGCTGTGTGACTTTAGGCAAATCGCTTCATTTCTCTGGGCCTCAGTTACCTCATCTACAAAATGGGGATTAATAATGTGAGCCCCAGGTGGGACAGGGAGTGTGACCCACCTGATTAGCTTGTATCTACCCCAGAGCTCAGTACAGAGCCAGGCAAATAGTAAAGTGCTAAACAAATACCATAAAAAGGGGAGAAGGCATTAAATTACTCCAGACACACCCCCAAAGGTCAGAAAGTACTGTCTGCTCCCACCAAGGCAATATGTGGCGCATTACTGCATTATGGGTGAGGCAGAGGGGAGATATTCTTCTACTCACACCTAAACCGGAAGGGGCACCTGTCTCTGAGTTTATGACAGTCCATCCCCCCTCTTTTCAACAGGGAGAAGTGAACTCATTAATCTTCCGTTCCTAAACTCCTGTTGAAAAGCTCACAGGACACCATAAACCCCAATATCACTTTAGTATTCTGTATGATTACTGCTAACAGGCCTTGGGACAATTACATATGCCTTTAAGAATATCATCTAGACTGTAAGCTCGCTGTGGGCAGGGAACACGTTTACCAACTCTATTGTACTGTACTCTACCAAGTTCTTAGTACGCTGCTCTGTATACAATAAGCACTCAATAAACATCATTGATGATTTGGGGGGAAATGACCAAAAAACCCACCTGCTCAAAGATTCTGAGGAACTCTCATCCATGCCTGTGGAAAAAGGTAAATTATAATGAAAGAGTAAAGCCCAGAAATGTTATTAGATTAAGGCCGACCACATAACAAAACTGACAAGTACACAGAGAATACGTGACGTAACTTCAAAGCCTAAGCAATTCACTCCATGCGAATGGTCATAAATCAATAAACCAATACTGAAGAAAAAATGCAAAGAAGAGTTGTTTGCTGACCAGTTTCATAAACATCGGGCAGTTAGGACAATCTGACTGGAGAGTATAAAACCCAATTGATGAAACAAGCAAAATTGATTTTCTTCATGCACTCATTTCAAGGGAAAAAAATACTGAATTCGGGAAGGAGCAGGGTTTAACTCAAGAAGAAATTCTTCCCCCCCGGTGACAGATGCAGTAGCCACTACATGGGAGTATTGGGCTCGAGTCCAATCAGTTGTACTGCCAAAAAGCTGGGTGGGCAATCGGTGGCCGAGGATCAGGGGAATTGGCTGAATTCCCACTCTGACGCCTGCTCTCCCACTCGGATAAAGCTTTGTTTGCTGCATCCCTTCCCTTCTGAATGGACAATGACAAACTCTTTTGGCCAATAACTCTGTAGCCTATTGACAGGTAGCGATTCTCCCTCTGGACTGGAACTGAGTGTCCTAGGAGATCTGAGTCTTAATTCCGGCTTTGCCCATCGTCTGCTGCATGACCTCGTACAAATTATCACCTCTCTGTGAGTCGGTTTCCTCATCTGTAAAATGAGGATAAAAACACCTGTTCTCCCTCCCACTTAGACTGTGAGCCCCAAGGTAGGGTGGGGACTCTGTCCACTTTGATTATCTTGCATTTATCCCAGTACTTAGGACAGTGCTTGTCTCTAACTTATTACACGCTGGAGTTCAATAGGATGCAGTTTAGTCAGTTATATTGAGTTTTAGTTTAAGAAGTGGAAGAGTCCCAATTTCTAAACAATCGATTCTACCACGTTAATTTGCGGGGAAACCCCTGTAAAAACGTGTAATGTTCAGTAAACATTTCAGGTTTTAAAAAGGACATAACACTATAATTTCTTTTTACTGGCATATTACACTTGAAGCATGGTCACAGTACTTAATTTCATATTACCTTACACTACAAAATGTCTTGGCTCACAAAAACACTACATACAAGAGGTGAAACAAAAGATACTAAAACAATGTAAAAATATCTAATCTGAACTATGATAGTCTTTGTCCTTATGATTTGAATACTTGCTCCTATTTCATCTAGGTTCTACTTGATATATTAGAAGGCTTATTTCACAGAATACCTTTCCCTGAATTTCCTGTTCTTGATGTTTCCTTGGGAGATTCCTGGATTTCTATATCCATTTAGGAAAAGGCATGGAAAGGACAGATGAAACAGTTAAATCAGAACATACTCTGAAAACAAGCAGCTCCCTTCCAACCTTAAAAAGGCAAACAAAATCTATGATTTTTGAAAAGTTCTACTAATTAATCGATTATGAGAATGCCTAAAGAAAAAACGGAAAGCAGACCTTACTTGCCTGGTCACCATATCTCCATCTCATCACTGACCCCTTACGCACATTCTCCCTCTGCCTCTGACCTGGAACCCCTTCACATACGACAAAACAGATTTGTCATTGCTTTCAAAGCCCTACTAGAATTGCATCTCCTCTAAGAGGCCTTCCCCAACTAAGCCCTCATTTCTCTAACTCCCTTGCCCTTCTGTGTCACCTAAGCACCTGATATTCACCCCACCTTCAGCCTCACAGCACTTATGTACATAGCCATAATTGATTTTAATGTCTACCTCTCCCTCTAGATCGTAATTTCCGTGTCTACCAACTCTGTCGTGCGAGGCCGAGGGTTTAGTCCAGTGCTCTGCAGGCAGGAAGCAGTTGATAAGGATCACTGCAAGGCTCATTAACAAATACCAAGGTTACTATCATTGTTATTCTAAATAGTCACGCTGGAAAATAACGATAGCGGTACTGGCTAAACACTTAGAGACCCGGATTTGGATGTCTGATTGTTTTCACACCTCTAGAAATTCTTCCAACTCAATAGATTTTGAGCATCATACAAAGTCCTGTCATTCATGAATTGCCATATGCACCTAGGGCTCAGTCATCTGCATATATCCAAGAAGATAGGCAAATGACCGTAGACCACTTCCCTGAAAAAGCCAGGCATTTGTAGGCTTAGGCTCAGTCTAAGCACTGTACTGAGCACTGGGGACAATACACTATAACTGAGCAGAAGCCATTTCGATAAGCCCAGGACATCCTTTGGGAGACGATCAGTCAGAGGGTGGTAGCAAGAAAGTGTCAGATTCCAGACCAAACTAAACTTGGACTTCATACGGGCAACAAATCTGACTCCTTCAGCAGTTTCATCAGTGTTATTTTCAGACTAAACTCAACCTCGCACGGTAAAATGGGATGACAAATAATGAAGCTCTGGAACGAAGTGAATCTCCTAGTATTGAAGCTATGCTCACCTCAACACCGCTACACTTAAGTAGACATGTGAGGAGAATGGGAGACAGCAAAATACTCAAACAACTGCTGAAAGGGGAGCTGAAACTGGGAGACCAGCGGCAAAGGAGAACAGAAGAATCATTTTGAGGACACAGTCAAACAAAGACACGGAAAATGCTGCAAGCTAGGTGAAAACCAGGGAGTCGATTGCTGAGGACGGACCGGCAGGGTGTACTACGACCGAAAAAGGAATGGCTCTTTTTGAGCAAAAATTCTGTAAGGAACGAGAGACAAGGAGGCAAAACAAAATACAGCACCAGGCACTAGAAGCATCAAACAGGAGCACACATCAAGGGACAACCTTACAACTTAAACCGTGTCAAGCAAATTGGCTTTTTCAATCACGCACCCACTCACAGGTAAATTTCACTATCATTGGCATTTTTCCTTCCTCAAATACCAAAAACCACTATGTGGGGGTGTGTGTGTCTGTATATACACATTTTATACACCCAATAAGGTGTTTAATAAATATCATCACTACTTCTACCTTACTAGCACTACTATTAGGTACTGAGGGAAGCAAGAACCACCAAGATTTGTATTCATCACTAGCATAAATTCCTTCAGAACCTTATTGAAGGCACATCTCTTCCAAGAAGTCTTCCCTGACCAAGCTTTCATTTCCTCTTCTCCCCCTCCCTCTGCGCTGCCCTGACTTGCTCCCTCTATCCATCCCCCCGTCCCAGCTCCACAGCACTTATGTATACATGTGTAATTTCTTTCTTTATATTAATGTCTGTCTTCCCCCCTCTAGACTGTAAGCTTATTGGGCACAGGGAATGCGTCTTTTTATTGTTATATTGTAATAATAATAATAATGTTGGTATTTGTTAAGCGCTTACTATGTGCAGAGCACTGTTCTAAGTGCTGGGGGAGATACAGGGTCATCAGGCCGTCCCACGTGAGGCTCACAGCTAATCCCCATTTTACAGATGAGGGAACTGAGGCACAGAGAAGTGACGTGACTTGCCCACAGTCACACAGCTGACAAGTGGCA
The DNA here is from genome assembly GCF_004115215.2 of Ornithorhynchus anatinus. Classification (NCBI taxonomy): domain Eukaryota; kingdom Metazoa; phylum Chordata; class Mammalia; order Monotremata; family Ornithorhynchidae; genus Ornithorhynchus; species Ornithorhynchus anatinus. The sequence continues at coordinate 40,380,734 of NC_041737.1, read as the reverse complement.
GAGCCGGGAGTCGAACCCATGACCTCTGACTCCGAAGCCCGGGCTCTTTCCACTGAGCCACGCTGCTTCCCAAGCATTCTCCCAAGCGCTTAGGACAGTGCTCTGCACGCCGTAAGCACTCCATAAATATGACTGACTGACTTACCCGATCCACACTACCACAGTGCCATTAAAAACTGCAGGGAGTTCCACCCTCATCACAGACAAGGGAAAAAGCCTATTTTCTCCTACTTGTAAGCCCCATGTGAGACGGGGACCGTGACCAATCTGATAACCTTGTATCTACTCCGGCAGTAAAATAAGACTTGACAGAATAGTAAGCACTTAACAAACACCGTTAAAAAAATGGCAACAGCACTTTCATGACCTGAATTCCTCTTATACCAGAGAATCATAGGGAAGCAGCTGAAGTATGGTCAACAATTTCCTCGGGGTTACCGATATCATACCTTTTTTATCTGTAGCCGGTCCACCAAGTGTAAACCCACTCACAAAAGCTCTGTCTGGACTGTTGAATATCGATGACGAGCACTGCTTAGGGTTTTTCTGTAGTGCATATTGAGCTATTAGAAGACTATGACTAGAGAGAAAGAGAGAGAATAATATTAACAGCTAGAAATGATACAAACTCTACATTTATCTATTTTAATGGTATTTAAGTGCTTATTATCATTGCATTTGCATCCCATTATGTGCCAAACATTGTTTTAAGCACTAGGTAGGTACAAATTAAGAAGCGCAACAGAATCCCTGTCCCACATGGGGCTCAACAGTCTAGGTATGTGTCAGTCACTCTACTAAGCACTGGGGTAGAGAAAAGAAAATCAGGTTGGGTGCAGTCCCTGTCCCATATGGGCCTCCCAGTCTTAATCTTTATTTTACAGATGACATAACTGAGGCCCAGAGAAGTGAAACGACTTGCCCAAGGTCACACGGCAGACAAGTGGAGGAGCTGGGACTAGAACTCAGGTCCTCTGACACCGAACTTTGTGCTCTTTCCCCTAAACCACGCTGCTTCTCATTGGGTTCTTCAGCTAGGTACTATGAAATCTCCAAGCTCCCACTCCGAGAACTAGAGGAGGGACTCCAGAATTTGGGGGAGCCCTAACACCCCCATAGCTTCAGAGAAAGAATGCTGCATAAATCTGTGGTTGGGGATGGGGAGGGCTATGCCCCATGCCATCTTTAACAATAACGATATTAACTGCAGTATTTATTAAGTGCTTACTCTGTGCCAGGCACTATACTAAGCACTGGGGTGCATATGAGCAAATCGGGTTGGACACAGTCCCAGTCCCACCTGAAGCTCGCGGTCTTAATCCCCATTTTTACAGATGAGGTAACTGAGGCCCAGAGAAGTGAAGTGACTTGTCCAAAGTCACAAAGCAGACAAGTGGAGGAGTGTAAAGTGTAAACCCATGACCTTTTGATTCCCGGGCCCATGTTCTAACTGCTACACCACGTTGCTTTCCCTATGCCATGCTGCTTCCCCTGCCATTTGTGCAACGAAGACGGGGGCGGGAAGTGATAAGCGGGAAACATATTGCCGCTGAAACTAACTAGGGATTCCATCTACTTAGCCTACTGCCCGGTTGAGATTTATGCAAAAAATAAAATTACTTAGAGAAATTCCAGCCTCCATTAGCTGTTCCGTGGCTTTCGGTTTCCCCCAGGCCCTCCCCGTCCTACCCACAGCGCAACGTTTGCTATTAAAATGATCCGATAATCCAGACACCTTGCCACTATGACCCTCAGAATCCCTTGCTGGTTGCCTGATGAAATATTGCTGGATTAACAGGCTTTCAAATAAGTAATCGGCTTTCTTCATCATTCCTTCCTTTCGATTCACCCTCCACACTCACCACGGCTTCACCCTCCATACCTGACACTATTCCTTCCCACTGGATTGTAAGCTCCTCAAGGGCAACGTTTTTGTCTACCGATTGAATTATTCTCTCCCAAGTGCTTAAATCAGGGCCCTGCCAATACTAAGTGAGGGCTCAGTGAAAACCACTGATTGATGGATTCTTTCCTTTTCTTGGGGATACAAAGTTACAATAATCACTCTTTCCTTCTTAATAGCAAAGGATACTTGCCACACACTCTGATTTTTTTTCATGCTCTGCCCTTCTGGCTTGCCGGAGGATGTAGAGGCAAACAGGAAAACAGGAAGGTGGTCTGAAGAGGCCTCGTTACTGTTTCTGGAAACCATGTAAGTTCCCTGAAGTCGGGGAACAGGCCAAGCTAAGCCAATCAATCAATCAATCAATGGTATTTGAGTGCTTACTGTGTCCAGAGCACTGCTCTAAGAACTCAGAAGAGAACAATACAGAGCTGGCAGACACATTCCCTGCCCAAAAAGAGCTTTCAATCTAGAGGAGGAGACTGACATTAATATGTGACTCAGAACTTAAGCTATCTCAGGCCAGCTCCAGACTCTAGCATCATTTCACAAAGTGCCTTGAGGAGGTGATTTAGAAAACGGTCCCATGACCTCAGTCATGCTGCTCTATGTTGGCAGAATGATCAAAACCTGCAAGGAAGGCAGAACACCCATCCCCACCTCAAAACGGCTTTCTGCACCGTTAGGGGGGAAAAGGGGGAGGGAATCCACCATAATACCTAGCACAGACACAGAAATAATCCTCCGCCCCAAGCAATCTTGCAGAGAACACAGTTAACCTTCCTATTTCTGTTCCTTTGGGAGCAGAAGCCTATGGCTTCCTGTTCGGTTGACTTCCAGTTCCTATGTCAGTACCACTGAGCATACCCTGTGGCCCACCATTTTCATAGAGAGAGAGTTTGTTCCATTGGATGTACAGATTCCCAGAGAGAAGAGGCCAGGGTAAAGGACATGCATAAAGGAAGAAGACCTCCAGGGAGAGGAAGAGATTCCACATAGAGGGCTCGTTGGGAATGGGAATTCTTTACAGAAATCAAATGAAAAGAAGATGGGAGGTGGGACGGAAAAAAAAAAAAAGGAAGAAAGTGAGGAAGAGGACATTGGAAGGAAACTATAAGGAGATAAATAAAGGGAGAAAATAGGATTCCAGGGACCAGGAAAGGGAGAGAGGAACAACGAACAGAGAAAGGGATGGAAAAAAAGGAGAAACAAGGATGGGGGTGGGCTGGGGGGAGGGGACAGGGAGAGTAGGGGTGCATGTGGCAAAAACAAAAAAGACTCCAGAAAGTCCACCTGCAGCAGGGTTGGAGGTTTCTGGGAGCTGGCAGATCTCAAAATGTCAAAGTTGATGGAAATAGTCTCAGAACATATTTTTGTGGGTTCTGATTTTGTGTCCTTGAGTAGATACCCAAAACAGCTTAATGAAAATCTCAGAAACAGGGAAGAAAGGCAGATTTTCAAGTTGGCTCATAAAAAGAGCATTATGGTTTCTAGGATCTTACTTACGCATGAAAACCACTAAAAGTAGCATGGTTCTCTGCTGTCCATCCTTGATCATCCTCAAGGTATGTATCGGCATTGTGCTCGAGGAGAAGTTTGATCATACCGGTTTGTTCACCCTTGGCAGCAAGAATTAGGGCTGTTCTAAGATAACAAAGAGAAAAATTCACTCAATTATTTTAGAGAAAGTCTTTCTTTGCAAAGAATGTAAGCTAAGAATTATGCTACTAAAACACCCACACATAAACACACACAAAAGAACTAGAAGGCTCATCATGTCCTAGAAAGACTCAATCGATAGTCTTCACAGAGTTCCTACCATGTTCAGAACACTGTGTTAAGCATTTGGGACGGTTCAATTGAGGTGGAAGATGTAATTCCCACCCTCCAGGAGTTTACAACCTAATGGGACTCAAGAACTGAGGGGACAGTATCTATCAGCGAAAATTCTAAAGGATAATTCGGGAAGTAATAATAATAATAATAATGTTGGTGTCTGTTAAGCGCTTACTAAGTGCAGAGCACTGTTCTAAGCGCCGGGGTAGACACAGGGTAATCAGGTTGTCCCACGTGAGGCTCACAGTCTTCATCCCCATTTTACAGATGAGGTAACTGAGGCCCAGAGAAGTGAAGTGACTTGCCCACAGTCACACAGCTGACAAGTGGCCGAGCCGGGATTCGAACCCATGATCTCTGACTCCCAAGCCCGGGCTCTTTCCACTGAGCCATGCTGCTTCTCCTAGGGAAGAAGTACACAAGTACTTCTTGTACACAAGTACAAGTGTGTGCTTGTACACGAGTACTTCAGGTACACAGGTACGCATGTAAACAAGTACGTCTTGTGCACAAGTACACTTGTACACAAGTACGCATGTTCACAAGTACTTGTGTACAAGTACACAAGAATACACACACAAGTAGGGAAGAAACTTGTGTGTGGGAGGGGAGGGGGGAAATGACACAGGTTAAAAGGCCCATGAGTCAGGACTTCTTTCAAAAGCAGAGAACTCAGAGTTGGACTGAGGGTACAGGTTTACAACCAAGTACACGTAAGCCTGGGGCACATCAAAGTACCACTGGGCACGTGGGTGGCCACATCTGTTTATCGTTGCATTGTACTCTCCCAAGCGCTTAGTACAGTGCTCCACACACAGTAAGCGCTCAATCAATATGACTGAATGAACGAATGAAAGCTGGCAGCACATCCGGGGCTCGGGCGGAGAGGACTGAGCCGATGAGATTGCGCCGTTCTGATGGCTTTCCTGAAGGTGTCAGGGCCCCCTCGGCTCTGTCGGCAACAGACTGTGTGACCTTAGGAAAGTCACTTCACTTCGCTGTGCCTGTCACCTCATCTGCAAAATGGGGATTAAGATGGTGAGCCCAATAAATAGGACGGGGACCAGAGTCCATCCCGACTGCCTCATATCTACCCCAGCATTTCAGACAGCGGCTGGCTCACGGGAAGCACTTAACAAATGTCGCCATCACTATTATTATTAGCAACCTCCTTTTAACTCTGGTGAGTTTCTAAAGATTCTCCCAAAAGATTCTTAACTTCAGGAATTACAAACCTTTTAAAGTTATCCCGGGCATTCACATCTGCTCCTTTCTTAAGGAGGAACTCCACCATTTCTTGGTGATTTTGAATTACAGCCAGCAAGAGTGGTGTGTATCCCTCCTGCAAAAAGTTTTAACAAGTTACCTTGGAAATTATATAGCATCTCGCTCGGGAACCAAATGCCAGTTGGACATTTAATGGACTACGGATGGATTAAAAAATAAGGTTGGAATTAAGAAATAAGTCCTCACAAACTACTAGAGAGCTTGTCCCGTGTAACTATATCATATCTGGGTACCATTATTAGTAACTACTTCCTTAATGGGCTCCGTGCTCTGATATTAAGGGATCCCTTTCAGAATATGAAACAATTTCAAAACCCACTCAATCCTGAGCAATTTTCCTGAGACACAAGCACAGCGATCAACATTTATTTGATATTGATCAAACTGATTATTATTATTATTATTTGAAGGGTTTTTACACTACCAAAGTATCTAGAATGCCCACGTTAAACCCAGCTTTCTAAAACCGGGGCCACTGGCGGGCAGTCTCAAACCAGCCGAACGGTTGACGCAACATCTGCTTCCAAAGACACAACTAAATCAGCGTCACTGATCCCTAATCCGCAGATGGCTTGGAGATCTGAAGGAAAGCTTTAAGAGGTGGGAGGGCCTTCTGTTTAGGGGAGTCAGAGAACTGCTGATCGACGTGAAGAGGCAAAAACCTAGGTTTCTGTGAACGGAACGGAGGTGACTCTTTGTACAAGAAAGTAAACTACCTGGTTTTGCACGTCAATATGAGCTCGGTGTTCAAGCAGATGTCCTGCTAAAGATACATTCGGAATTAAGGCAGCGTAATGAAGGGCAGTATTGTGCTTGGCATCCACAAGGTTGGGGTCTGCATCGTGATCCAGCAGGATAATTGCACACTGTTCCTTCTGGCATTCTATTGCCTACGAATCAAACCAACGGAATTAGATTCTACATTAAGTAAGCCCAGACTAGTTCAAAAGACAGTAAGAGAGATCAAATATAGATATTTCTAGTCACCTGTCATGCTGGAAGGGAACCGCCCCGATGGTACCTACGGACAACAGTCCCCGCTATCTTATTAATCGATCGAACAATCGTCTATATTGAGCTCTAGCTGTGGGCAGAGGCCTGTTCTAAAAGCTTCAGAGAATACAATATAGCAGAATCGATAGATATATTCCCTTCACGGGCCCGGGAGTCAGGGGACCTGGGTTCTGATCCCAGCTCTGCCTCTCGTCTGCGGTGTGACCTCGGGCAAAGTCCTTTTATTTCTCGGTGCCTCAATTACCTCATCTGTGCAATGGAGATTAAGACTGCGCGCCCCACGTGGGACATAGACCGTGTCCAACCTGATTAGCTCCAGCGCTTAGTACCTAGCAAGCACTTCAATTTTTTAAAAAAACAACAACAGGCGCTTATGGTCTAGAGGGGAAATACAAGTGAAGGACAGCAAAAGGCATCTTCTACTAAAATGATACGTATACATTTCATACAGACTCATGGTACTTACCTTCATCAGGGGAGATTGGTTATCACTGTCAAAGAGGTTCAGTTTGCATTTATTTTCAACTAAGAGACTCACAACTTCTGGAAATCCCTTGGCACAGGCAAGGTGCAACGGTGTCCTATAAAATGTAGCACAAGTTAGACAGCATGTTAAGGGAACCGAAATCAAACAAGTTAACTCATTTTAAAACAAAAGGCGAATCACTCTTCGGCCCACAGCCCAGATCATCTGAAATGAGTTTCTCAGGGGTGTCAGGCGGCTCCTGTGTCCCCCAAATTGTTGCCGTAGGGCTCTGTGGACAGCAGCCGGCCAGAGCCGTCGGGCGGAGCCTCCAGCCAGCCTCCTTGGCGGGTGGGGGATTAGGGGCTGGAACACCTGGCTCCCCTCCCCCCCCCCCTTTGTAACTGAGGCAGAAAGGTTATGCAGGTCAGTGGCAAACCAGGACCACGTGGTTTCCACGAGTAGCAGCAGGGCAGAGTGGAAAGAGCACAGGCCTGGGAGTCCGAAGGTCACGGGTTCTAATCTCGGCTCCGTCACGCGCCCGTTGTGTGACCTTGGGCAAATCCCTTCACTTCTCTGCACCTCAGTTCCCTCATCTGTAAAACGGGTAGTGGGGCTGTGAGCCCCATGTGGGACAGGGACCGTGTCCAACCTGCTTCGCTTGCATCCACCCCCGGCGCTTGGTACGGCGCCTGGCACATGGTAAGCCCTTAAAAAATTCCACCGTTATTATCGTGAAGCCCGCTGTGCGCCGGGATTGTCTCTCTCTATTACTGAATTGCCCTTTCCAAGTGTTTAGTACAGTGCCCTGCACACAGAACTAATCCCGCTCCTCCACTTGTCTGCTGTGTGACCTTAGGCAAGACACAACTTCTCTGTGCCTCAGTTCCCTCATCTGTAAAATGGGAATTAAGACTGTGAGCCCCACGTGGGAAAAACTGCTTACATTCTATCTACCCCAGCGCTTAAAACAGTGCTTGGCATATAATAAGTGCTTAACCAAAAAAAAAAAAAAATCACTCCAGTGCTTAGAACAGTGTTTGGCACATAGTAAGCGCTTAAATACCATCGTCGTCAATAAATACGACTGAATGAATATTAAAATGGGGGATTGAGACTGCGAGCCCCACATGGGACGGGGACTGTGTCCAACTCAATTTGCTTGTCTCCACCCCAGTGCTTAGCAGAGTGCCTGGCACATAGTAAGCTCTGAGGAAATACCATCCTCCTCAACATCATTTCCAGTAAGCCACACTGCTTTAAAGCACTGGGGGAGAAAAAACATCATCACAACTGCCTCCTCCCTTGCCAGATTGGAGGGGTCAAGGAGAGAACTGGCAAGGAATTTAGGACAAGTGTAGGCACCTCATCTTTAAAGTGGGGATTGAGACGACGTGCTCTAGGTGAGGAAGGGATTGTGTCCACCCTGAGTATCTTGTATAATAACGTTGGTATTTGTTAAGCGCTCACTATGTGCCGACCACTGTTCTAAGCGCTGGGGTAGCCACAGGGGAATCGGGTTGTCCCACGTGGGGCTCACAGTCTTAATCCCCGTTTTACAGATGAGGTAACTGAGGCCCCGAGAAGTGAAGTGCCTTGCCCAAAGTCACACAGCTGCCAAGTGGCCGAGCCGGGGTTCGAACCCATGACCTCTGACTCCAAAGCCCGTGCTCTTTCCACTGAGCCACGCTGCTTGTATCTCCTCCAGCACTTAAGACAGTAAGCGGCTTAGGGGTAGCGCAGGGGCCTGGAAATCAAAAGGTCATGGGTTCTAATCCCAGTTCTGCCACGTGTGTGTGACCTGGGGCACGGCCCTTCCCTGGGCCTCAGTTCCCTCAGCTGTAAAACGGGGATCAATAATGACGATTGTATTTGTTAAGCCCTTCCTATGCGTCGAGCACTGTTCTAAGCACTGGAGGTGTGCCCTGTGGGGGACGGGGATCGGGTCCAACCCGGCTACCTTGTATCTACCCCAGTGTTTAGAACAGCGCTTGGCACAAAGTAAGCTCTGAACAAGTCCTCGAATTATAGTGCCCAGTGCTTAGTACGGTGCCTGGCACATGGTAAGTGCTGAACAGGTCCTCTAGTTACAAGCGCCCGGCACGTGGCGCTGAACGAGTCCCCCGATTACAGCGCCCAGTGCTTAGTACAGTGCTTGACACATGGAGAAGCAGCGTGGCTCGGTGGAAAGAGCCTGGGCTTCGGAGTCCGAGGTCGTGGGTTCGAATCCCGGCTCTGCCACTTGTCAGCTGGGTGCCTGTGGGCAACTCACTTCACTTCTCTGGGCCTCAGTTCCCTCATCTGTCAAATGGGGATGAAGACTGTGAGCCTCACGTGGGACAACCGGATGACCCTGTATCTCCCCCAGCGCTTAGAACAGTGCTCGGCACCTAGTTAAGCGCTTAACAGATGCCAAGATTATTCTTATTATATACAGTTGAGCGGACGAGCACAGTGCTGAGGGGAGGGGAGAGGGGGAGGAGCAGCAGAGGGAAAGGAGGGAAAGCTGGGCTGGGCACATAGTGAGCGTTTAACAGATACCAAGATTATTCTTATTATATGCAGTTGAGTGGACGAGCACAGTGCTGAGGGGAGGGGAGAGGGGGAGGAGCAGCAGAGGGCAAGGGGGGAAAGCAAGGCCGGGCACAGAGTGAGCGCTAAGCAGATGCCAAGATTATTCTTATTATATACAGTGAGCGGACGAGCACAGTGCTGAGGGGAGGGGAGAGGGGGAGGAGCAGCAGAGGGAAAGGAGGGGAAAGCAGGGCCGGGCACAGAGTGAGCGCTTAGCAGATGCCATCCATTATTATCCTCAGGGGGCCGTCCCCGGCGAGAAGGGAAAGGGGAAGGGGAAGGGGAAGGGGAAGGGGAAGGGGAAGGGGAAGGGGGGGCACCTGTTGGCCCTGTCGGGCTGGTCGAGGTCGTGCTTGCGGAGGAGCAGGAGGTGCTGGACGCGGAAGGTGTCGCCGTCCCAGGCGGCGCGGTGCAGCTTCCCCAGCTCCTTGGGGTGCAGACGGTAGCCCGGCCGGGCCGGCGGGGTCGCGGGGCTCGGGGGGGTCGCGGGGGTCGGGGGCGTCGGGGGGGCGGGAAGGAGCGTTGTCCGGGGGCTGCCCCGCCGCCCCGAGCCCGGCCCCGGCCCCGGCCGCGGCAGCAGGCCCTGCCCGCGCTGCTGCTGCTGCCGCTGCTGCTGCCGCTGCTGCTTCTTCTGCTTCTTCTTCGACCCCAACTTGAAGAAGGTCCTGACCCTGGCGGCGAAGGCCGGAGCGGGGCCGTCGGGGCTGCCCGGGACCCCCGAGCCCCACCGCCCCGCCTCCATCGCGCGGGGCCCAACCCGACCCACCCCGACAAGACCGGGCGGGACCGGACCCAACCGGACAGGACCGGTCGGTCCGACCCCCCCTCCCTCCCTCCCTCCCCGGCAACGGGCGGCGACCCTAGCAACGGCGCGGCCCGGGCGCCGACGGCCGCACCGCGCATGCGCCGCGCCCCTTGCCCTCTCCGGCCCCCAACGCGCGTGCACGAGGGGAGAGGCGGCGCATGCGCCAAGCCGGGGGCGTTCAACGCTCATTCATGCCCTGGGATTGATCTGAGCGCCTCCGCCGTGCAGGGCACTGGGCTGAGCGCTTGGAAGGGACAAAGCGGCCACAGGCAGAGACCGGCCCTGCCCATTCATCCATTCGATAGTATTGATTGAGCGCTCACTGGGTGCAGAGCACTGGACTGAGCGCTTGGAATGGACAGATGGGCCACAGAGAGAGACCGTCCCTGCCCTTTGACGGGCTTGCAGTCTAATCACTCAGTCCTAATCGTTCTACACGCTAATCGTTCAATTCTAATCATGGAATAGTGAATCATTCCATTCCATACGACTTATAGTAATCATAATGGGGGTATCTGGTAAGCGCTTGCTCTGTGCAGAGCGCTGTTCTAAGCGCTGGGGGAGAGACAGGGTCATCGGGTCGTCCCACGTCAGGCTCCCAGTTAATCCCCATTTTACAGAGGTGGTCACTGAGGCACCGAGTAGTGACTTGCCCACAGTCACAGCTGACAGGCGGCAGATCCGGGGTTGGGACCCATGACCTCTGATTCCCAAGCCCGGGCTCTTTCCACGGAGCCACGCGGCTTCTCTAGGTGCAGAGCACTGTACTGAGCGCTTGGAATGGACAGATCGGTAACAGGTAGAGACAGTCCCTGCCCTTTGACGGGTTTACAGTCTAATCGGGGGAGACGGACAGACAAAAACGATAGCGATAAAGGGAATCAAGGGGATGGACGTCTCATTAACAAAATAAATAGGATAATAAAAATCTATACAATTGAGCGGACGAGCACAGTGCTGAGGGGAGGGGAGAGGGGGAAGAGCAGAGGGAAAGGGGGGGGAAATGGAGGCTTCGCTGAGGGGAGGTGAAGGGGGGCCAAAGGGGAAGCTCAGTCTGGGAAGGCCTCTTGGAGGAGGTGAGCTCTCAGTAGGGCTTTGAAGAGGGGAAGAGAATTAGTTTGGCGGAGGTGAGGAGGGAGGGCAGTCCTGGGGTCAGTGGTAGGACTTGGGCCAGGGGTCGACGGCGGGAGAGGCCAGAACGGGGGACGGTGAGGAGGTGGGCGCGTTTAGCTCGTCAGCCCGGCCTGGGCCAGAGAGGGGTTCTATCTTGAAATTGTACATCCCAAGCGCTTAGTGCACTGCCCTGCACACAGTAAGCGCTCAGTAAAGACGACTGAATGATCCCAAGCGGGTAGTACACTGCCCTGCACACAGTAAGCGCTCAGTAAAGACGACTGAATGATCCCAAGCGCGTAGTACACTGCCCTGCACACGGTAAGCGCTCAGTAAATACGACTGAATGATCCCAGGCGCGTAGTACACTGCCCTGCACACGGTAAGTGCTCAGTAAATACGACTGAATGATCCCAGGCGCGTAGTGCACTGCCCTGCACACGGTAAGTGCTCAGTAAATACGACTGAATGATCCCAGGCGCGTAGTGCACTGCCCTGCACACGGTAAGTGCTCAGTAAATACGACTGAATGATCCCAGGCGCGTAGTGCACTGCCCTGCACACGGTAAGCGCTCAGTAAATACGACTGAATGATCCCAGGCGCGTAGTACACTGCCCTGCACACGGTAAGCGCTCAGTAAATATGACTGAATGATCCCAGGGGCGTAGTGCACTGCCCTGCACACGGTAAGCGCTCAGTAAATACGACTGAATGATCCCAAGCGCTTAGTGCACTGCCCTGCACACCGTGGCTCAGTGGAAAGAGCCCGGGCTGTGGAGTCAGAGGTCATGGGTTCTCATCCCGGCTCTGCCACTAGTCAGCTGTGTGACTGTGGGCAAATCACTTCGCTTCTCTGGGCCTCAGTTGCCCCATCTGTAAAATGGGGATGAAGACTGTGAGCCTCACGTGGGACAACCTGATTACCCTGTATCTACCCCGGCGCTTAGAATAATAATAATAATGTTGGTATTTGTTAAGCGCTTACTATGTGCAGAGCACTGTTCTAAGCGCTGGGGTAGACACAGGGGAATCAGGTTGTCCCACGTGGGGCTCACAGTCTTAATCCCCATTTTACAGATGAGGGAACTGAGGCACAGAGAAGTTAAGTGACTTGCCCACAGTCACACAGCTGACAAATGGCAGAGCTGGGATTCGAACTCATGAGCCCTGACTCCAAAGCCCGTGCTCTTTCCACTGCGCCACGCAGTGCTCTGCACATAGTAAGTGCTTAAATACCAACATTACTATTATTATTAGTAAGCGCTCAATAAATACGACTGAATGAAACCCTAGGGGAGGGAGCGGGATATGATTACCCTATTTATTTTATTAATAAGGAGTCCATCCCCTTGCTTCTGTTTAGCTTGATTGATGTTGTCTTGTTTTCGTTTTGTTCTGTTTTGCTTTGCCGTGTGTCTCCCCCGATTAGACGGTGAGCCCGTCGCTGGGCAGGGATGGTCTCCATCTGTTGCCGAGTTGTTCGTTCCAAGCGCTTAGGTCAGTGCTCTGCACATAGTAAATGCTCAATAAATGAGAGGGAGACAAAGGAGACCCTAGCGAGAGGCCACAGGGGGTGTTCTCATCTCTCCTTTTCCAATCGCTCGGTGGGCGACCAGCAGCCACGTTGCAAAGGGGAGTTATTAGTCATAACGCTATTTGTCGAGCGCCTACTGTGCAAGCGGCAGCGTGGCTCCGTGGAAAGAGCACGGGCTTGGGAATCAGAGGAAGGGAGCGCGAATCCCGGCTCCACCACTTACCAGCTGTGTGACTTTGGCCAAGCCGCTTTCATTCATCCAATAGTATTTATTGAGCGCTTACTATGTGCAGAGCACTGTACTAAGCGCTTGGAATGAACAAGTCGGCAACGGATAGACTTCACTTCTCCGTTCCGCAGTTACCGCTCCTGTAAAACGGGGATGAAGACTGGGAGCCCCAACCTTGTATCGACGCCAGCGCTTGGCACATGCTATAATAATATCGGTATTTGTTAAGCTCTTACTGTGTGCCGAGCACCGTTCTGAACGCTGGGGTAGATACGACGTCATCAGGTTGTCCCACGTGGGACTCACGGTCTTCATCCCCATTTCACAGATGAGGGAACTGAGGCCCGGAGAAGTGGAGTGACTTGCCCAAAGTCACGCAGCTGACAAGCGGCGGATCGGGGATGAGAACCACGTCCACTGACTCCCGAGCCGATGCTCTGCAACTGCGTGGTGTGTTCCCAATCTGTGGCTTTCGGCACCTGTAAATGCTTTTAAGGAAGCTAGTGTAATAATAAAGGGAGCTTCCAGCAGCTAAAAATGTTTGTAAGGAAGTAATGTGACTGAAGTTGGGTTTATATTATTACGATAATAGTAAAAATAAACGTGGTATTCCTTAACGTATTACTAAGTGGCAAGCAGCAAGCGCTGGGGTAGACCTCCTCCAAGAGGCCTTCCCAGACTGAGCTCCCCCCTTTTTCCCTCTGCTCCCTCTATCCCCCCCTTCACCTCTCCCCGGCTAAACCCTCTTCTCCCCCCTTTCCCTCTCCTCCTCCCCCTCTCCCGTCCCACCCCCTCGGCACCGTACTCGTCCGCTCGACTGTATCTATCTTCATCACCCTGTTTATTTTGTTTAATGAGATGTACGTCACCCTGATTCTATTTAGTTGCCATTGTTTTTACGAGATGTTCTTCCCCTCGACTCTATTTATCGCCATCGTTCTCGTCTGTCCGTCTCCCCCGATTAGACCGTAAGCCCGTCAGAGGGCAGGAACTGTCTCTATCTGTTGCCGACTTGTACATTCCAAGCGCTTAGTACGGTGCTCTGCACATAGTAAGCGCTCAATAAATACTATTGAATGAATGAACAATAATAATGCTGGTATTTGTTAAGCGCTTACTATGTGCAGAGCACCGTTCTAAGCGCCGAGGTAGACACAGGGTAATCAGGTTGTCCCACGTGAGGCTCACAGTTAATCCCCATTTTACAGATGAGGGAACTGAGGCCCAGAGAAGTGAAGTGACTTGCCCACGGTCACACAGCTGACAAGTGGCGGGGCCGGCATTCGAACCCATGACCTCGGACTCCCGACCTCGGGCTCTTTCCACTGAGCCACGCTGCTTCCAGGACTCGCCGTATCCAAAACAGCGCGCTTTTCACCAGCGTGATAGCGATGAGCTAGAAGGTGGTGCTGCAGGAGAAGTACTTCTGGAGATGTCCATGGATGGGGAATTGCAGGGTTCTAAAACATGGTAAGTTTAAAGTGGTAAAATAGGGCTTGCCTAAATAAGCAGAGATTCCCCGAGGAGCTTCCTTCAAGACCTCATCCATAAAATGGGGATTGAGACTGCAAATCCCGTCCAAGACGGGGACCGTGTCCAACTTGACTGGCTTCTATCCACCCCAGCGCTTAGTACAGGACCCGGCACATTAACAAATACCATTTTAAAATTGCCAAATTAGTCACGAAACCCTACAGAGCAGGACATTTCACCTTCAGAGGTTCACGGGAAAGGCAGCTGGTGTTCCTAAGGATGCTGGGTTAGTCTTCTTAGCCACCTCTTATAAGCCACTTCTAATAATAATAATAATAATAATGTTGGTATTTGTTAAGCGCTTACTATGTGCCGAGCACTGTTCTAAGCGCTGGGGTAGTCACAGGGGGAATCAGGTTGTCCCACGTGGGGCTCACAGTCTTCATCCCCATTTTACAGATGAGGTAACTGAGGCCCCGAGAAGTTAAGTGACTTGCCCAAAGTCACCCAGCTGACAAGTGGCCGAGCGTCTCACATGAGAAGCAGCGTGGCTCAGTGGAAAGAGCCCGGGCTTGGAAGTCAGAGGTCATGGGTTCGAATCCCGGATCTGCCACTTGTCAGCTGTGTGACTGTGGGCAAGTCACTTTACTTCTCTGTGCCTCATTGACCTCGTCTGTGAAATAGGGATGAAGACTGTGAGCCCCACGTGGGACAACCTGATGACCCTGTATCTACCCCAGTGCTTAGAACGGTGCTCTGCACATAGTAAGCGCTTAACAAATACCAACATCAATTAATTAACCTCTTCCCACCAGAGGGGAGACTCACTTTTAAGATTTATCCGACGCACGTTTCCCCCAGAATAGCTAGTGAACTCAACTCTCTGCAAAGGAGGAAGACAGATAAGCCTCTCATCCTCACTTGTTCCACCAGTACCTCCTCCTTCCCCTCAATACCCCTCCCTGCCGTCCATCAAGACCAGATTCGAACCAGTGGGGAAAAGCGGGCTGAGGGCGAAATCCTCACGTAACGCCACTGACAATAATATGGAAACGATCACTATCGGGGGATTCCGTTCAACCGCCCAAAAGGCTGCTGCTCTTTTTGGACAGAAGCAGTGGGACAGCAGCAGCAATGTCCCCATTCTATGTCGACCCCTGCTAAAATATATCTTGCCTTAAGGAGAATGGGCCCGAGGCCACTGCCCAATGTTTTAACGCTGTACTCACCCGACATCTGCCAAGGCAGCTCCCGCGTGGCTACCCCCTGCCCAGCGCCTTGGCCCCGGACGGGGAGGTGGACCCTGGGTGCAGGTGGGCCGGGGTGGCAGGCCCGGCACCGTCCCGGCACGTTCATCACATCAGGGAGGCGATATCGATTCCCTCCTCACGGCACCAAAGTGTCTGAAGCTGGCCCTTTCTGCCAGTCAATCAGCTAGCCAGTCAACAGACAGGGTCAATTCGGGAGACAATCCCCATGGGCAAATCAGCAACCGCAAGACATTGCGACTGGCCCTCCCGAGAGCCACGTGGCCACAGTGTCCACCTCATTTGTGCCACCGAGACAGAGCATTCGCTCTCACAGTCCTCAGAAGGGGGATCTGGACCGGAGTCAACCAGGTGTGGAGGGGAGGGGGTTCTCAGGTGGCTGGCATTCACTAGCTGGTGGTCTAATCTCCCTCCCCCTCTGCTCACACCTGGCGGGCATAAATAAGGGCACGGCAGGAGGTCATTTCGGCTCAAGCAGCTTGCCCGGTGTCACCCAAAGAGCAGCAGCCTTGGAGCAGGGTTTCCCTGGCCCACACCGGCTTGTCCTTGAATGGACTGGTTTTTAATCCTGGGTCTCTTCACCTGGTTAAAAGTGAAGCAGCACGGACTAATGGATAAAGTCAAAAGGACCTGGGCTTTAATTCCGGCTCCGCCGCTCGCCTGCTGTGTGACCTTAGGCAAATCACTTCACTTTTCTGTGCCTCAGTTACCTCACCTGTAAAATGGGGATTAGGCCTGAGCCACAGACTGTGTCCAACCTGACTAACTGGTATACCCCCCTGTGCTTAGTACAGTGCCTGGTGCCTAGCAAGCACTTAGAAAATGCCATTTAAAAAAATCTGCTTTTTCCTGGATCTGTCTAGAGTTGTTAATTTTGGAGGACACACATGTTGGGAAGAGCTTGTTGCTTGCTTTTTTTTTTCTTAATTGGAATCAGCCTCAAAAGTCACCCAGTTCTTGATTTAATTTTACATTTAGGCACACAGCAGGAGGCTGTTTCCTCATTATTATTCACTGGCAGGTTTCCTCACTTGAGGGGCTAATTAAATCTCTTTCATCCAGGTCTGTGGTAAGAAAAGTAGTTTGGCTTGGGCTAGCCTGTCTCTAGGGCAGCCACTTGTAATTCAGAAAGCCAGTTCGAGGGCCTTCCTGGAGCATTCGGGAAGTTCCGTCTCCCCAGACCTTTGAGCTTCCTCCCAGTTCAGCCATTCCACTTAGCTCATCTCTGGGCTGTCCTCTAAGCAGGTAGGAGGGGAGAGCGAGACTGCTTAAAATGGCAGCATTTACTTAGCGCTACTGATTGGGTTTTCACAGCCACCCTTCTGCCTCTGAGGAACAAATACTTTCAAATCGTTGCCTTGGACATGGCGGTGCGCGGTACGTGAGTTGTGCCACCCACAGAAAACTCACTCACTGGTTATGTCCGCTGGGACCGGGCTCATACTACTAATTGTGGTATTTGTTAAGCACTTACTGTGAACCAAGCGCTCTAATAAACACTGTGGTATATACAAGATATATACAAGACAGGTTGGACACAGTCCCTGTCCCACCCGGGCTCATGTTTCGTAGCTAAGTTTCCAGGTGGCAAATTCCTTTTTGGCCTGAATCGCCCTGGTGGATGAAATTACCCAGGTTAGAAAATGACAAGGAGTCTGGTGTTATAATTTGCACCCAATTTCTCATTGACTTGAGCACTCAGGCAAGGACATGGGTAACGGGTGAGAAAATAGTGATCACCAGGCGATCTAAAACACATCTACCCTGTCTTTTCCTGTTTTCTACTAGGAAGTTAATAAAAGTATCAGTAGGTGGGCTTGTATTCACCCCAGTGCTTAATCCAGTGCCTGGCACACAGTAAGCATTTAGCAAATACCATATTTATTATTATTACCTGCTGCATAGCTATAATTTACCCAACACATGGGCATCCACAGTAAAGCTGCAAGTCAGATGGAGAGACGAGTGTTTCTATGCAGGTGTGGGTTAGATAACAGAAAAAAAAATCTGCAGGTAGAGAGTGGACAGCTCTTGGAATAGAGGGAAGGTGAATTAGAAGAAAACACAATGAGAGATCCAGAGCACCCAGGATGATCCCCAGCTCCCCCACTTCTTACCGTTTGCTTATGTGGGTAACAGACTGAAAAGGGGCAGGATTTTTTGCAACTGAAATTGCAAGCTACAGCTGGTCTTCAAGCAGTTATGAATCTGGTCCCAAATATGCTGACATGGGTCTGGATGGGTTTTGCCTGGGCTCTTTCAATTGCTTGCTGGATGAACCTGGGCAAGTCACTTAACTTCTCTGTCCCTCAGTTACCTCATCTGTAAAATGGGAATTAAATCCTCTCCCCTCCAATTGAGACTGTGAGCTCCAGTGCTCTGCACATAGTAAGCGCTCAGTAAATACGACTGAATGGAAGGCAGAGATTGTGCCCGACCTGAAAAACCTGTATCTATCCCAGCGCTTAGATCAGTTTGATATGCAATAAGCACTTAAATACCATTAAAAAAATTTAGAAATTTAAAAAAAAAAGAGGGAGCTCCATCAGGGAAGATCCCTTTTCTTTTTGGGAATTTGCATTCCTTGAGTAACAGGCTTTGGAAATGATAATAATAATAGTACTTGTTGGGCACTTAATATATGTCAAACGCTGCTGTAAGTACTGGAGTAGAGACATGCTAACTACATTAGACAAAGTCCATGCCCCACGTGGGGCTCACAGTCTTGATCCCCATTTTACAGATGTGTTAACTGAGGCCCAAAGAAGTTAAGTGACTCGTCCAAGGTCACACGGCAGACCAGGGGCAGGATTAGAACCCAGATACCTGGAGCATTGTGCACACCTAACCCAATGCTAAATATTTTCAACCTCCTTTCAGGTTTGCTTCAAGCAAAAACATCCAGTTATTTCTAACAGGATGCTTCCTGGATTTCTTTTGCATCTGTGTATTACTAAGGAAGGCTGAACTATGCCCAAGTGTTTAAAAATGTTTGAAAATTCTCAAAAGCCATGACAGTTCCTTTGTGAAAATATACTCGTGTTTATAAAAATGCACTAGAATTGTGAGGTAACTCATGCTCGTGGTTTGAAGTTAGGTAATCCACCCACGATTGCCTCCAACCCTAAGAAAATTTTGAAGCAAAAACACTCCCCAAAAGCCCACTTTCCTTGAGTCACACCAACAGTGCTTAGCTCTTATTTAAAAACGATGATTACTTCAGTTCTCATACCATCAATCACTTGCTAGCTGAGTAATTTACATGGGGAATTAAAAAAAAGGGACTGTTCTGGAGGTTGACGGTGAATCTTACAAAACTATTTTCCAGTTGTTTTTGATGGTTGCAAAGCATTCCTGAAGAAATATGTCACCTAAGTTTCTTTAGGCAACCCAGAGTATGACAGCCTCACATAATCCAGTTCTCTTGCAGCGTGAAGATTTATATTCTTAACAAACCCCACGTTAACTCGCGTTGTATTTATAGCCCCGTGACCTATGCCATGCAAGTGCGCTCCACTGTTTCTTCCAACATCACACCCTATCCAGATTCATGCACTCTGTTGGAAGAAGTCCCCTAATTCCCCAACAGTTCTAGCCCCACTACATGGTGAAAACTCAGGCTACGAATGAACCGAGCGTGCTCTGACAGCTTTTAAAATCCAGGTACCCTGGATTTGGTAGGGCAAAGATATTATCGACTCTGATGCGGTAGTGTCGTGATGTGTTACACTGTACTTTTTCCCAGGGAATCGTACCTGCTTCCAAATCTGGGAGAAATCAAATTCGTTATAAGCCAAGATGTCTAAAATCTACACAACATCCCCCAGTTAAGATGTCATTCCTCATCTGAATTGCTTTGAAGAGGAATGCCAAAGAATTCACAATCCCCAGGAGGTCTCAGAAGCTTCAACTGAAGAGTTTGAGACCTCTATTTTAAGGGGATCCTGAATAATCCTCAGTTTGCATAACCTACCCTTTGATCATCTATTCTGCTACTGGTTGAAAGCCATTCATTTTGCCCAGGTGAACTCGTTAGCATACTTCTTCGAGGCATACGTTAGATACTGGCTGAAATGATTACAAATTGTGGCACTGGGGCTAAAGCCTACTCGGAAATGTTAAGCGATGCGGAGAACGATATATCATCCTTGCAGGTGCCACCTACTGCTAGAAAGCTTTTCCTAGGCTCCGTTCCTGAACTTCGTTCCCACGACCCTTTCTTCACTTTTGTGTCTCCTAGCCATTATACAACTCCTATTGCTTAGTGCCATCAAAACATCCTCTACCTCTTATCTTCCCCACCAAGAGGCAGCCTGTCTCCTCTCCCAAGGATATTCTGAAATCGAGCACACTCCTACCCTCCACCCTTTCACCCAGCCCACCAGAACAGAGAAAGGGTTGGCAAGGCTCCACAATTAACGGGACCGGCAAACATCCCCGGTAGCAAAGGCAAGAAATGCGACAGTTACAGTCTGCTACCTTACTACTCCATTTTCTCTGACTCTTGACTAGCAAGTACTAATCCATATTTCTGATATAATTAACACGAAAATTCTGCCTGGAAAATGTCTCCCAAACCTTTGAAAATGTCAAAATCACCACATTTAAACTAAATGCCAAATATCATCAGGAATGCTCTGCACTAGGTAACCTATGCTTGACAAAAAAAAAAAAAAATCTGGCTGCCAAATTTGCAACTTCATGAAAAATCTTGTATTTAATACATGTAAAAATGTTAATTTACTTATTCGACTACAAAACCTTCACCAAACGATGCATGCAAACCCTTCAGATGGCAATGTCACACGATTTATAAAAACGCTACCGCATCAAACGCAGATAAACAGTTCTGTACAGCTAGAGATTTACAAAGTCCCACGAATCCAGCTTCTTCTTCTCCTCAGTGGGCGACAGAGTTCAAAGGTTCCGCTCGTATATTCCCCAAGTCGAGAGCGGAGTCTGTTTCTTCATCAATTTCTCCAATGACTGCACTGTCAATTGGGAAAAAACGGCACAAATTAAAATTTCTTAGGGTCAAGTCTGAATGGTATGGAACACTCACTCGATCATATTTATTGAGCCCTTCCTGGGTGCAGAGCACTGTACTAACTGCTTGGGAGAGCATATTACGACAATGTAACAGTTGGGAGATACGTCCCCGACTCACGAGTTTACAGTCTAAAAGGGAATGAATTCCCTGCTCTGCCACTTTTCTGCTGTGTGATCTTCACTTCTCTGTGCCTCAGTTACCTCATCTGTAAAATGTGGGTAAAGACTATGAGCCCCTTCTGGGACATGGACTGAATCCAATGTGATTAACTTGTATCTACCCCAGCACTTAGTACAGTGCCTGGCACAGAGTAAGTGCTTAACAAATACCATAAAATACTTGCATTATACAATTTCACGAGCGGAAGGGGAAAAAACCCAGAAGAACCTCAAATCGCATCTGGGTTTTTTTTCTCTGTGCCTTCCATTTTGCCAGGTGGTTTGATGGAACTGCGGCATCAAAGGCCTCCCTCTTTCATATAAAAATCTTCACAAACCGGTCTCCTCCATTCCAAGAGGTTCCCTGGCCCCTATCAGGTATAACAAGGGCGCAAGCCCACCCTCTCCCTGTCCTCTCTGATCTTCAGATGTGGGGCTAAGTGAAGCACGGAGGCACGGTTTTCCTGTCCATCAGTGGGGCAAATTAGCGAGTGTGGCCGACGGAGTGTGCTTGCCCGGTGGACCAGGGTGTGGACAAGGTTATTCCTCCTAAGGTTTTTAAATAGACTGTGCAAATATCCTCATGATCTCTAACTACACTGTACACTGGTCTTTAAACTGCAAGCTTATTGTGGGTAATAATAATAATAATGTTGGTATTTGTTAAGAGCTTACTACGTGCCGAGCACTGTTCTAAGCACTGGGGGAGATACAGGGTAATCAGGCTGTCCCACGTGAGGCTCACAGTCTTCATCCCCATTTTACAGATGAGGGAACTGAGGCCTAGAGAAGTCAAGTGACTTGCCCACAGTCACGCAGCTGACAAGGAGCGTGCCGACCAACTCTGTTATACTGTACGCTCCCAAGTGCTTAGTAGAGCGCTCTACACACAGTAAGAGCTCACTAAATGTGATTGATTGACTGACCGTAAATACATGCAGCCAACACTTGGGCAGAGCAGCAGGAGGAATCCTGAGGATGCCACCTCCTCACTAAATCACTCAATGGAATTTACTGAGCACTTACTCTGTGCAGAGTACTGTACTTAAGAGCTTGGGAGAGTGCAATACATTTTACAGATGAGAAAACGGAGACACAGAGAAATTAAGTGACTTGCTCAAAGTCACAGAGCGAGCAAGTGGCAGAGCCAGGATGAGAACCCAGGGTCTTTGACTCCCAGGCCCATGATCTTTCCACTAGGCCATGCTGCTTCTCAACTAACAATTAACCATAACTAATCAATCTTGAGATATGGTTTCCATTTTGTCAGACACCACTGTTGGTAAACTTCAAGAGATTTGACTTTCTGAGGCCAACATCGTCTGGACAAATATACCCCAGACTCTTAATCTCACCAGGTACTGCCCTTTCACCGATGGTCTTTTGTTTAAAAAAACAACACCTCCAATTGTGGGGTTGTAGCGGGAACACACTCTACTTACACATTGTCTCCTCTTACGATGTACAACCCGAGGACCACTTGTTCTACTCCTTGGGAAGAGCTGAATACCCGTTCATGGCTTTCATCCAAAATCAAGTTGATGGTCTGATCGAACCCTTTCAGTGTTCCCTAGAAGGTGCACATCAAAAGGGAACATAGGAATCATCCCAGTCCTAAATCAAGTCCCAAAAACAATGCACGACAAACATAGATCAAGTTAGCTGCCTTTCTATTTCTGGGATACTTAAATCATTTTAAAACAGCAAACAGCTTTAGTGAAAATTCTACAATACAAACCCTTTTTGACAATCTCCAGTTATTCCAAGGCAGAGAAGTTTAGTTTGGCCATGAAAATAAATTGCTTGGCCTATTTTTTTTAGAGCTAAATAATTTCAGATATACAAGTCCCAAGATCTCAGAGCTAACCTGCATTCTTCGGCGAGTTTCCTCGAAGCATTTAATGTTTCATCTCTCCTACCTCCCTGTCGCATGTCCCCTCTTCCCATTTACTTTTCGACTGGGGACGGTGGATCAAGGACAGTGTCTCGATCTCACAGCTGGATTCTTTCCTATCACTCAGCACAATGTCTTCCACACAAGTAAGCACTTACCGGTACTTACTAGGACAGAATTTCTTGATGAACCCCACATCTCCCAAGAAACGTAAACAATCTCTTAGAGGGCAAGAACAATGCAATAAGTCCCTGAAACAGGCTTGGGTCTGAACAGAAAACAGTGGGTAAAGATCTTGGAACTGGGCAAGTGGTTATTCTAGTTACTGGTTCTGAGGTTCTTTGGGAAGGAGGCAGGATCCAGTCCCTTGGGCCCTCATCCCTAAACTTCCAGAATACAGACTTCTCCTGGAGATAAAGGAAAGTGGGCTTGAATGCTCCCATTTCATTTTAGAACTCGGCATCTTGCCTCCTCTTCTTACCTGCAAAAATGGGCCTGTTTAGGATTCCACCCCCTTTATATTCTCAGTGAATGATTTAACTCCTTTGACGGTCATAAAATGGAAGTTGATTAAGCTCCTGTTTTTTAAGTGAGCCTGATTAAGCCCCTGTTTTTTAAGTGAGCCCGAGAAAAGAGGCGACTATTTGGATTCAACTACTCACTTGCCTAATCCTCACTCCAAGACAATAATTAGTAAAAACAAAGCATGTCCTGTCCCGAGACTTACTTCCCCAGATTCAGTAAAGCCAAACTAAAATAATGATAACGATGACATTTACCAAGCGTGTACAATGTACCAAGAAGCGTGGCCTAGTGGAAAGAGCCTGGGAATGGGCTTGGGTTCTAATTCCGGCTCTGCCAGTTGACTGCCGTGTGACCTTGGGCAAGTCATGTTCTCTACACCTCGGTTTCCTCACCTGTCAAATGTGGATTAAAGAAGCCTCCTCCTTCCTACTCAACCTGTGAGTCCCACCTAGGACTGGGACTATGTCCAACCTGATTATCTTGTACTTACCCCAGTGCTTAGTGCAGTGTTTGGTACGTAGTAAGCACTTAAAAAGTACTCTATGTGCTCAGCACTGGGGTTGATAAAAAAATAACCATAAGAGAGGGAGAACAGGAATTTCCTCCCTATTGTACAGATGTGGAAACCAAGGCACAGCGGTTTTCCCAAGGACACACAGCAGGCAAATGGCAGAGGCGGATTTAGAACCCAGATTTCCTATGCTCTTTCCTATGAACGGGATGAGGGAATCTCCTGTTGCAATTGACAAACAAGCCTTGGTCCAGCCACAAAGATTTAGGGATCAAGAATGATCCCATTATGATTTTCTCAGTGCCCCTCTGCACCCCCTCTCTGCCACTCACGACCCCAAAAAGGCAGTGCCAAACCTGCTAGGAGGCAAGAGGGGTGCAACGCACTACGAAGGGCGTGTGTGAATTTCATAAAGAAAACACATTCACAGTCAGAGGCCACGCAGAACTCTGGCAAAGAGTCACAGATCAGCAGGCAGTTGCCAGAATAGCTGCGTCTGGTCTTTGTTACCCAAGTTTCAACTATTTTCAGGATGTTACAAATATAGGGGTACATTGGTGGTGGGACAGGTAAAGTAAAACCAATATAAAATAAATGAATCCCCAAACAAGAGCTACGTAAAAAAGCATGGAATAATGAACTTACCACAATCATTCTGCCATCAGACGTAATTACTGCAACGGTACCTGATCCCCGAGTCAAGGAAACATCTCGCAAAGAGAACCTACATTGACTGGGAACTTGACCTAAGACTTGCTTTAGGAGTCTCTGGAAACCTTTTGACCCCATTTGTTAAACGTGAACATTATAGCTACCCTCGGTAATTCAGCTGAGGATATTCTACAGATTGGTCCGAAGCTTATGGAAAAAATAATTTGGGTATACTTTGCTTTGCACAAACAGTAGATCTCCAAACACAAAGAATCGACCGTAAGCTTTGTGCGGGGATTGTCTACCGACTCTACTGTATCATACTCCCCCAAGTGTTTAGTACAGTGTTCTGTGCAAAATAAGAGCCCAATAAATACCACTGAATGACTGGTCAACAAGAGGCTCACCGAACCTGCCACCTTTAATCCCTCTAGCTTCAAAGTAAACACAAAAACAGAAAACACGTCGGGTTACGGTTGCCCCAGATATTGCTGGTGGATGGAAATCCAGAGTGTCATATACCATTTCTTTTGAGCCATCTTTTTAGTTATCAATTTGAATTTTCTAAGGACCCCTTTGGTCCTTTAACCAGGCCATCCAGCCTGGAGGGAAATTTGTGTTCCCTCTCAACAGTATTCACTGAACGCCTGCTCTAGTAGGCGCTTAAAATAAAAAGGGATGGATGGAAAATTAAGGCACTAAAGGGGGAGAGGCGATGAGGTGACCGTACCAGAGCTGCCATCAACTGGGTAGAGGAGCGTGGCTCAGTGGAAAGAGCCCGGGCTTGGGAGTCAGAGGTCATGGGTTCAAATCCTGGCCCAGCCACTTGTCAGCTGTGTGCTGTGTTCTCTGTGCCTCAGTTGCCCCATCTGTAAAATGGGGATTAAGACTGTGAGCCCCACGTGGGACAACCTGATCACCTTGTATCTCCTCCCCAGTGCCTGGAACAGTGCTTTGCACTTAGAAGCACTTAAATATTATCAACAGGGGATTTCCAGACCACCCCAGTGCAAACGGTCCCAGAAGCAGCCGCATGGCCCAGTGGATGGAGCCCGGGCCTGGGAGTCAGAAGGAAATGGGTTCCAATCCCGCCTCCGGCACCTGTCTGCTCTTGTAATAATAATAATAATGTTGGTATTTGTTAAGCGCTTACTATGTGCCGAGCACTGTTCTAAGCACTGGGGTAGACACAGGGGAATCAGGTTGTCCCACATGGGGCTCACAGTCTTAATCCCCATTTTACAAATGAGGTAACTGAGGCACCGAGAAGTTAAGTGACTTGCCCAAAGTCACCCAACTGGCAAGAGGCCGAGCCGGGATTCAAACCCATGACCTCTGACCCCAAAGCCCGTGCTCTTTCCACTGAACCACGCTGCTTCTCATTATTTGTTAAACGCTTACTCTGTGCAGATACTGTATTAAGTGCTGGGATAGATTCAAGGTAATCCTTGTCCCACATAAGGCTCACAGTCTTAATCCCCATTTTCCAGAAAAGGCAACTGAGGCACAGAGAAGTAAAGTGACTTGTCTGAGGTCACACAGCAGACAAGTAACAGAGCTAGGATTAAAACCCTTGTCCTTCTGGTTCCCAGGGCCATGCTTTATCCACTAGGCGGGTCCCATTACTCCTCTGGGTCTCAGTTCCCTCATCTATAAAATGGGGATGGAGACTGTGAGCCCCGAGTGGGACATTCATTCATGCAATAGTATTTATTGAACACTTACAATGTGCAGAGCACTGTACTAAGCGCTTGGAATGGACAATTTGGCAACCGATAGAGGCCATCCCAGTGAGGGGCTCGCAGTCTAAACGGGGGTGACAGACAGCAAAGCAAAACAGGACGGAACAAAAACAAGACATCATCAAGATGAAGAGAATCAAGGAGATGAACACCTCATTAACAAAATAAATAGGGTAATGAGAGCAGAGGGAGGGAGAAGGGGGGGAATGGGGAGGGAAGGAGGGGCAGAGGGAAGCAGCGTGGCTCAGTGGAGCCCTGGCATGGGAGTCAGAGGTCATGGGTTCGAATCCCGCCTCTGCCACTTGTCAGCAGTGTGACCGTGGGCAGGTCACTTCATTAGACTGTAAGCCCGTCAAACGGCAGGGACTGTCTCTGTTGCCGACTTGTTCATTCCAAGCGCTTAGTACAGTGCTCTGCACACAGTAAGCGCTCAGTAACTACTACTGAATGAACTTCACTTCTCTGGGCCTCAGTTTTCCCCCCCTGCAAAATGGGGATGAAGACTGTGAGCCCCACGTGGGACAACCCGATGACCCTGCACCTCCCCCAGCGCTTAGAACAGTGCTCTGCACAGAGTAAGCGCTTAACGAATACCAACGTTATTCCTATTATTATTACGAGGCCTGGCAGGTGGTAAGCGTTGAACGAACACCATTCTTCGGGATTAGGAGACAGGTCCGTCTGGGCCTCCCAGGCCCGTGCTGCTCTAGCCACTAGGCCCTAAATAATCAATCAACCTATTGATTAAGGGGGGGGAGGGGAGGGGGGGAGGCGCAGCCCGGGAGCGAACAAGACCGGACGGGACCGGAGCGGCCCAGGCGGCCCCCGCAGGTGGTCCCGGCGGGTCGAGCCCCCCTCAGCTTCCGGATACGGTTAATAAAGTTCTCCAGGGCGGAGGTCATGGCTCCCGGCCGACGGAGACGGCGGCCGCAACGCTCCTTCAACCGCCGCCGCCGCCGCCGCCACCACACGGACACATATCGCGAGACTTGCTCCGCCGCCGCCTTCAACTCCCAGGAGATATCGCGAGACTTCCTCCGCCTTCAACTCTCAGGAGATATCGCGAGACGTCCTCCGCCACCGCCTTCAACTCCCAGGAGATATCGCGAGACCTCCGCCGCCACCGCCCTCAACTCCCACGCGTTATCGCGAGACTTCCTCCCTCCCACCCCCCCCTCCCCCACCCCTAACTCCCGCGAGACTTTCGTCGCCGCGGCCTTTGAGGACGCGGGCACGCGCGCTCTTCGGGCGGGAGGGGGAAGGAGGGGGGTCCTGAGGCTAAACGTCTGCGCATGCGCCGAAGGGCTGCGAGGCCCAGTAGTCGTTGAGGCCTTTGTTAATAATAATGTTGGTATTTATTCAGCGCTTACTATGTGCCGAGCACTGTTCTAAGCGCTGGGGTAGATACAGGGCAATCAGGTTGTCCCACTTGAGGCTCACAGTTAATCCCCATTTTACAGATGAGGGAACTGAGGCACAGAGAAGTGAAGTGACTTGCCCACAGTCACACAGCTGACAAGGGGCAGAGCTGGGATTCAAACCCATGACCTCTGACTCCCAAGCCCGGGCTCTTTCCACCGAGCCACGCTGCTTCTCTAAAAATGGTGGTATTTGTTAAGCGCTTACCATGTGCAAAGCACCGTTCTAAGCGCTGGGGGATACGAGCTGATCAGGTTGTCCCAAGTAGGGTTCACAGTCTTCATCCCCATTTTACAGATGAGGTCACTGAGGCACAGAGAAGTTAAGTGACTTGCCCAAAGTCACACAGCTGGCAAGCGGCACACAAACTCTGTGCCAAGCGCTATTCTAGGGTGATCAGGTGGGGCGGTCAGAAACTTAATCTCCATTTTGCAGAGGAGGGAACTGAGGCACAGAGAAGTCAAGAGACTTGCCCAGGGTCACACAGCAGACAAGGGGCAGAGGCAGGATTAGAACCCACAACCTCTGGCTCCCAAGCCCGGGCTCTTCCCACTAAGCCACGCTGCTGCTCAAAAGCAAAAGTATTCATTCATTCATTCAGTAGCATTTATTGAGCGCTTACTATGTGCAGAGCACTGTACTAAGCGCTTGGAATGTACAAATCGGCAACAGATAGAGACAGTCCCTGCCCTTTGCGGGCTTACAGTCTAATCGGGGGAGACGGACAGACAAGAACAATAGCGATAAATAGAATCGAGGGGATGGACATCTCATTAAAACAACAGCAATAAATAGAATCAAGGGGATGAACAACTCATTAAAACAACAGCAGTAAATAGAATCAAGGTGATGTACATCTCATTAGTGGAACTAATAGAAGGTTGCGTCCTTAAGACCAATGGATTCAGTCCACCTTATTTATTGAGCGCTTACCACGCGTGGAACACTGGACTAAACTCTCAGGAAAATACAGTACGACAATAAACGGTGACATTCCCTGCCCACAACGAGCTCACAATCTAGAAGACGAGCTTATCCATCAATCAGTGCTATTTATTGAGTCCTTACTGCGGGCAGAGCACTGTACTAAGCGTTTGGGACTTAGCACAGTGTTCTGCTCACAGTAAGCGCTCAATAGACACCACTGAATGAATGAAGGAGAGTACAGTACCACAGAGTTGGTAGACTTGTTCCCTGCCCAAAACTAGTTTACAGTCTAGAAGTTTTTATTTGTTCATTTGTTACTCATTCGACATTTCATTCATTGAATAGTATTTATTGAGCGCTTACTATGTGCAGAGCACTGTACTAAGCGCTTGGAATGTACAAATTGGTAACAGATAGAGACAGTCCCTGCCCTTTGATGGGCTTACAGTCTATTCTTTGTTTTTTTAGCTGTTGGAATCAGTATTTGGCAATTCGTGACAGCTGATCTCCCCCATTATTCATTCATTCAATCCTATTCCTCAACCGCTTGCTATGTGCAAAGCACTGTAATAATAATAATGATGATGATGGTGTTTGTTAAGCGCTTACTATGTGCCAAGCACTGTTCTAAGCACTGGGGGGATACAAGGTAATCAGGTATCCCACATGGGGCTCACAATCTTAATCCCCATTTTACCGATGAGGGACGTGAGGCACAGAGAAGTGAAGTGACTTGCCCAAAGTCACTCAGCTGACAAGTGGCGAAGCCAGGATTAGAACCCATGACCTCTGACTCCCCACCCCGTGCTCTTTCCACCGAGCCCCGCTGCTTCTCAATTAAGCGCTTGGGACAGTACGATTTAAGCTCTCTTAGCGGAGGGAACCATGACTTATAATAATGATGGTATTTGTTAAGCACTTACTATGTGCCAAGCACTGTTCTAAGCGCTGGGGTAGATACAAGGTAATCAGGTTGTCCCACGTGGGGCTCACAGACTTAATTCCCATTTTACAGATGAGGTAAGTGAGGCACAGAGAAGTTGTGACCTGCCCGAAGTGACACAGCTGATAAGTGGCGGAGCGGGAATTAGAACCCACCACCTCTGACTCCCAAGCCCGGGCTCTTTCCACTGAGCCTCGCTGCTTCTCATGCTGTATGTTATAATAATCATAATGACGGCATTTGTTAAGCGCTTACTATGGGCAAAGCACTGCTCTAAGCGCTGGGGGGATACAAGGCGATCAGGTTGCCACGTGGGGCTCACAGTCTTAACCCCCATTTGGCAGATGAGGGAACTGAGGCGCAGAGAAGTGACTTGCCCAAAGTCACCCAGCTGACAAACGGCAGAGCCGGGATTCGAACCCATGACCTCCGACTCCCAAGCCCGGCCTCTTTCCACTGAGCCTCGCTGCTTCCCCAGTTATACTTATGCCGTATGTTCAGAAGTGTCCAATATAGTGTCCTTCACCCCGTAAAGTCCCAGTAGAGAATTTTGTTCACACTGAGCACTCCGTACAGAGCTGTGCTCACTACAGGCACCCGATGTAATGTGCTCTGTGCACAGTAGGTGCTCAGGCAGCATTGTTGGTGAGGAAAAATTCCAGAGTGAGAGTTTAGTGGGGTAAATTATTGTTATGGAAATGGGAAAAGGTCCTTTAAATGATGATGATGATGATTTTTTGCAATCTTCTCGGCTCTCAGAACGCGTCTGTTAGACCATGTCTCCTTCAAACCCAATGCGGTTGACTGAAGCGGCCACTGGAGGACACCAAAACTGTCTTATCACGGAGTGGTGGAATTTTCCCTGGCAAATTCCCGTGTAAAGGAACCTTAATTGATGGTTCTAATGAATTTTCACCCCTGCGGGATGGGATTACACTGGAACACGCCTCCCGCTCCTAAGAATGGTCATCTGTCTTCTTTTTAGAGGCTGACAGAGCTGATGATCCCTCGGAAACCTGCTTCGAGTTATCGTATCTGCTCCTGACAGAAAGGGATATTTCCTCAGTTCTGTTACAAGGGGCTGGTGATGTCATCGCGTAAGGCTCAAGGATTTATGCAGGGATGCGATTACCAGAAAGAGGAAGGAGATAACTGTGGCCTGTCATCATCATCATCATAATATTCGTATTTGTTAAGCGCTTACTATGTGCCGAGCACTGTTCTAAGCGCTGGGGGAGATACAGCGTCATCGGGTCGTCCCACGTGAGGCTCACAGTTAAACCCCATTTTACAGATGAGGTAACTGAGGCACAGAGAAGTGAAATGACTTGCCCACAGTCACACAGCTGACCCGTGGCGGAGCCGGGAGTCGAACCCATGACCTCTGACTCCGAAGCCCGGGCTCTTTCCACTGAGCCCCGCTGCTTCCCTATCATATCCCCTTCCCTGTGATGGTATCATAAATAGCATCATCATTTATTGAGCACTCACTATATGATAATAATAATGAATTATTGCGGTATTTGTTCCGCGCTTCCGATGCGCCAGGCACCGCATCAAGCCCTGGGGTGGATACAAGCAAATCGGGTTGGACACAGTCCCTTGTCCCACGTGGGGCTCACAGTCCCAATCCCCATTTTACAGATGAGGTAACTGAGGCCCAGAGAAGTGAAGCGAGTCAGGATTCTGACCCCCAGCCCCGGGCTCTACCCACTAAGCTACGCTGCCTCTCCCCGCGTGTGGTATCTGTTTAAGCCGAGCACTGTTCTGGGGTAGATATAGGGTGATCAAGTCAAACACAGTCACTGTCCCTCCTGTAAAATGGGGATTAAGACTTTGACAGAGGCAGGATTAGAACCCAGGGCCCTCTGACTCCAAGGCTCTTGCCTTACCCATCAGGACATGATCCCCGTCCTTAAGAGGCTTGCAGTCTACTTTCTCTCATCCTCTAGTGCTCCACCCACTGCTGCGTTATTATTTCAATCAGCTTCCTTTATCCCCCCATTCCCCTGGCTAGAGACAAGAAGCCTGCAGGGTTCAGGGCGTAGGGTAAAAACCGAGGGAGGGTGAGAACAGCGTGACTGGGGGGCAAGTCACTTAACCTCTCTGTGCCTCAGTGACCTCATCTGTAAAATGGGGATGAAGACCGTGAGCCTCACGTGGGACAACCTGATTGCCCTGTGTCTACCCCAGCGCTTAGAACGGTGCTCTGCACATAGGAAGCGCTT
The DNA here is from genome assembly GCF_004115215.2 of Ornithorhynchus anatinus. Lineage (NCBI taxonomy): Eukaryota > Metazoa > Chordata > Mammalia > Monotremata > Ornithorhynchidae > Ornithorhynchus > Ornithorhynchus anatinus. Next base: position 40,349,186 of record NC_041737.1, on the reverse strand, counting down.
AACAAATACCAACATTATTAAACCCACACAATAAGATCCAAGGCGGAGTCATGCCAGAGAGTTCACTGATGGTGTACTGGTGGGCTGTGGTGGTCCGGATGAAAACAAGTCAGTCGATCGTATGGATCGAGTGCTTTGTGTGCAGAGCACTGTACTAAATGCTTGGGAGAGTATAATATAACAAGGTAACAGACACATTCCCTGCCCACAGCAAGCTTTCAGTTTAGAGGCAACGAGCGATCTAAGCTTTTCGAGACCCCACTGCTACAGGCTATTTCCATCACTTGGACCCCGCACAACCTTGGCCTCTTTCAGCCTACGGAACACGACTCTGAGGAGAAAGCAACTTCGGACAAAGGTTCAGGAGACTGACGTCAAACTTTCGCTCCTTCCTTTCCCTAGCTACCCAAATCACGCTTCAGAGTATGAGCATTTAGCTCCTTCGAGAGGGCAAAGAAGTAGCGTGGCCTAGTGGGTAGAGCACGGACCTGGGAGGCAGAAGGACCTGGATTCTAATCCCGGCCCATTTGTCTGCTCTGGGAATTTGGGCAAGTCACTTCCCTTCCCTGGGCCTCAGTTACCTCATCCGTAATATGGGGATTTAGACGGAGTTCCATGTGGGACGGGGTCTGTGTCCAGCCTGATTAGCCTGTATCTACCCCATTGTTTAGAACCGTGCTGAGCACATAGAAGCACTTACCAAAGGCCATTAAAAAAAAAAAAGAAGACATAATAGGAGGAGAAGAGGAAGCTGAGAAAGAAGAAAATGGTGTGGCCCCCGCAAATAGGTTAGTAGGCAGGAAACCATGCTAGCCCTCACACCTCCAAGAGGCCTTCCCTGACTAAGCCCTCCTTCCCTCTTCTCCCACTCCCTTCTACACTGCCCTGGCTTGTTCCCTTTATTATCCCCCTCCTCCCAGCCCCACAGCACTTATGTACACATCTGTAATTTATTTATATTTAACATCTGTCTCCCCCTGACCCCAGACTGTAAGCTCCTTGTTGGCAGGGAATGTGTCTCTTTATTGTTGCACTGTAGTCTCTCAAGAGCTTAGACTGAAACTTAATAATAATGTTGGTATTTGTTAAGCGCTTACTATGTGCCGAGCACTGTTCTAAGCGCTGGGGTAGACACAGGGGAATCAGGATGTCCCACGTGGGGCTCACCGTCTTAATCCCCGTTTTACGGATGAGGTAACTGAGGCACAGAGAAGTGAAGTGACTTGCCCCCAGTCACCCAGCTGACAAGTGGCAGAGCTGGGATTCCAACTCATGACCTCTGACCTCAAAGCCCGTGCTCTTTCCACTGAGCCACAGTAAATACAAATGAATGAATGAGTGAATGAATGAAACTCGGGGCTAGGGAGGGTAGAACTGGGGCCCTTTTTGGTTTGTGAGAGTCCTTGTTCGGAATGGGAGGGGGCCAAAAAGTCACACCTGAGGTCTCTCCTTCTGCTCTGGAGGGCTGGGGATTGAAGCTGACCCGGGAGGAGGTGTCGCCTCTTCTGGAGCCTGGCAGTGTCAACGTGGTGGTCCCCAGAAGCCACGTTGCCTCGTCGCCATCCCGGAGGAGCTAAACGCTCCTTCTCCGAAACCTGATTTTGGTGGTTAGAGAATGGAGAGAGCTGCAGTTGAAGTCAGTCTCCTGAACCTTTATCCCATATCTCTGGGTTTGTTCCTCAGCACTGCGCCTGTCCCTGCAGGGGATGCAGATGGTAGGTGGGAGTGGGAGGGGAGGGGGACCAATCTCTTCAGGGTTTCTGCACCGAGATGCACTGCGGGCTCCTATTCATCGGTTTTGACAGTGGCGGGTCGTTTTTCAGGGTGATCCAAGATGTCTCTGTGCCTTGTAGCGTATAATCAGAAAATGGTCTTTAAAATGTTCACTGGAAATCAGAAAATTTAAGGCTGGAGACCTTCCATGCAGAAGTTACCGATGCAAGTGCTAAGTGATCTTGCTATAGCAACTCTCCTTGCTCTCGGGATGCCGTATTTAACTTTAGGGACTCTAAAGGCCTTTCATTCCTCAAATAGCAAAGCATTACAGCGTAATTCTTTTGAGAGGATTTCAATGCTCCTTCCTTTCTTTAATGATGGATCAGTGATAGAAACATTTAAGTGCCCTTTCCTATTGTAAAATCACTGGAGTTCAAACGATCAAGTTGGCTAGTCCCAGCAAACTGCCATGAAAGTGTCTGGGAAGATAAATGCTAAAAGGGCAGGGTGGGGAGAGGATATTTGACTTGTCCTGTAACATGCCCAGTTAAATAATAGTAATAATAATGGTGATAATGGCATTAATTAAGCACACTTACTACGTGTCGAGCACTATTATCAACGCTGGGGTAATGCAAGTTAATCGGGTTGGACACAATCCCTACCTCACACTGGGCTCCCAGTGTAAGTAGGAGAGAGTCAGTCAGTCAGTCGCATTTACTGAGTATTTCTGTGCACTGAGGAGAGTGCAATATAACAGCGTAACAGATACGTTCCTTTCCCTCAACGAGCTTACAATCTAGATGGAATGGGCATCGAATCCCTATTTTACAGTTAAGGAAACTGAGGCACAGAGAAGTTAGGTGATTCGCCCAAGATTACCCGGCTAGCAATTGAAGAGCCGAGATTAGAACTCGTGTCTTCTGACTCCCAGGTCCTTTCTCTTTCTACTAGGCAACACGGCTTCTCACTAGGTATGGGGAGAGGTAGAAGGTGAGAAGCAGCGTGGCCTAGTGGATAGAGCACGGGCCTGGGAGTCAGAAGGACCTGCTTTTTCTAATGCTGGTTCTTCCACTTTGTCTGCAAGTGGGCAAGGGTCTTAATTTATCTGGGCCTTTGTTAACTCATCTGTGAAATAGGGATGAGGACTATGAGCCCCATATGGGACAAGGACTGTGTCCAACCTGATTAGCTTGTATACACTCCCAAGCTTAGGTTGGTGCCTTGCATATCAGAAGTGCTTAACAAATACCATTGATGTACCATTAAAATGCCTTTTTTTTTAAAAAAAAAAAAAAGGTAAACTTGAAAAGGAGAAGAGAGTGAGCTGGGGGGTACTGGTGAAGAGAGCACAGTTGGAAGATGGGGTAAGTTAGCGGAGAGACTGTTTCAGATGGTTCAGGACAGGGGTCTCTAATCCGTTTCCTAGAGCTATATTAGAAACCACTTTGAGTCAGTACTAATCTAGACCCAGTTTGGGGAGGATAAAAGCCTCCTCCATGAACCACCTAATTCTCAATCAATCCATCCATCAGTGGCATTTGTTGACCAATTACTGTGATCTCCTCTAAAGAGCCAACCTCCGTACAAGTCAGACACCTTAATCAGTGGCGTTTACTGAGCGTTACAATCTCCAGCGTTTGGGAGATTAAATGACAGCAGGGTTGGTAGACATACTCCCTGCCCACAAGGAGCTGTCAGAGGATTTTAAAAATCCCAATTCCTCTTTCAAAAGAGAAGATCTTCTTACATCATTAAAGTGCACAAGGGTTCTCAGAGTGAGTCTGCAAAACACTCAGCTTCATCAAAGTGGAAATGTTCACATCAGGAGGATTTCAGCCTTAAAATTAGATTTTTGAAACTGCAATGTTATTGTTTTTTTCCATATTGCGTTTCCTGGGTAGTTGCTAAAACCTATATTCACAGTCTATTTTGGTTGGCTAAAGGAGAAGACGATAAACAAAACAAAACAAAAAGCTAACATTCAAGAATGTTAATTATAGCTCAGTAGGCCTGACAAGCTCGGTAACCAATTAATGCCTTAACAGAGAAAATTACAGGGAAACAATCATATAAATCAAGGCTAAGAGGAGATCATGGGTTTTTGGAGAAGCCACTAAACTGGTGTCCCTGGGGTTCGTGTTCATTTACAACCGGCTGAATGTGATCTCTTGGCCCTACAAAACAGATGAAAAACTAAGCAATCAGTATTATTTATTGAGCTCCAGTTGGTGTAGAGCATTCTACTAGCCTGTTCGGGAGAGTAAGCTGAAAACGGGAAACACGGTCTCTGCCCTCAGAAGACCTTTAAATTTAATGGGGGAGACAGGCAACCTTGAATTATTTTCGAATTTCAATCAATAAATCATACTGAGTGCTCACTGTGTGCAAAGCACAGTACTAAGCTTTAGGGAAGGTACAGTGGGTTCGAATTCCGGCTCTGCCACTTGTCACTTCCCTTCTCTGTGCCTCAGTTACCTCATCTGTAAAATGGGGATTAACCGTGAGCCTCCCGTGGGACGACCCGATTACCCTGTATCTACCCCAGCTCTTACAACAGTGCTGTGCACGTAGTAAGCGCTTAGCAGATACCAACGTTATTATTATTACAATATAACAGAGTTGGTAAACATATTCCCTGCCCAGAACGAGTTCACAGACTAGAGGGGGACCCGGGTTCTAATCCTCACTCCGGCATTTGTCTGCTGTGTGACCTGGGGGCAAGTCACTTCATTTCTCTGTGCCTCTGTTATCTGAGGGGTTTTGAGGGTGAGGAGAGTCAACGACAGGAGGGAGAAACTTGGTGGAGAGCGTTGAGGTATTGGTTAGTACTTTCTGCTTAATGTGAAGAAATATGCAGGAACAAAGCAATTAAACTCTTGCAGTGGGACTCTCATGCTATTAAAGTCATCTCTCAAGTTCAGAGATGCTACGGATGGTGCGATTCTATCAGTGTGTGCAGGTGTGGCTAGTGATATCCATCAACATTTGACCAACTGTCCCTTTTACATCTGTGCAAGGAAGGCTAGACTCTTATTCTGTGGTTGGATTTGTCACCCAGGGTGCCTGGGACTGCTTTTTATTATTGTTATTATTATTATTCATTCATTCAACAGCATTTATTTATTCATTCATTCAATAGCATTTATTAAGCGCTTACTATGTGCAGAGCACTGTACTAAGCGCTTGGAATGGACAAATCGGTAACAGATAGAGACGGTCCCTGCCCTTTGACGGCCTTTCAGTCTAATCGGGGGAGACCGACAAGAACAATAGCAATAAATTATTATTACTATTATTATTCACAGTCTTACCTAAGTCTCTGTTCCAAGTTACCCCATTTCCAACTGCTGTATCTCAGACTGATTTATTTTCTGCTGCTGTTCCCATCTGCAGCTACATCACATCTTTGAGTTTGCCCTTCTCGGTGTCTTTGAAGTGTTTCCTCTCGCCACCTTGTTTCGTGTTAGGTGTGGACTGGAATGGCACTCGGGCCACCTTCCAGTGGAAGCAGTGTGGCCTAGTGGAAAGAGCACAGGCCTGGGAATCAGAAAACCTGAGTTCTAATCCCAGCTCCACCACTTGTCTGCTCTGTGACCTTGGGCAAGCCACTTAACTGCTCTATACCTCGGTTGCCTCATAAAGCGAAATGGGGAATTCAACCTTTAAGCCCCATGTGGGACGGGGATTTTGTCCAACCTGATCACCTTGTGTCTACCCCAGCGCTTAGTACAGTGCCTGGCACAATTTAAGCACTTAACAAATACTATTATTATTATTAGTCTATCCATAGGACTTCACTGATGTTGGAAAGCTGTTCACTGTCGTCTGCGATCTTTCGGTTTCTTGCGTGCGTCTGTGCGGTTGTACGTACTTCAAGAGAACCGAGTTCAACGGTCAGAAAATCCTGGATAATAATAACGGTAATGGTAATACCTTGAATATATTGACCACTTATCATTTTCCAAAGGACTTTCACATCAATGATCTCATTTTATGCTGCTTTTAAAATATACGAATCAGGATTCCAAGGAATGTATTTTCCCATAAGTGCCCTGCCTTTACCACTGGAGACCAGGGATTTGTTGAGTCCTGAACAAAGGACAGTGTGAGAGGTTTTCTAAATCCCAGCCTTGGTTACAAAAATAAATATATTGGTACCACCCTCAGAAAGATCTGCTCCCAAAATGTACAGACCTGAACTTGATAAAACGTTGTTTCTCTGACTGCAGCCACTGCCTACATATAATGCGTTGCATTTCAAAACGGAGATTTTTACTCATCATATTTATATTCATCATGGAGGGCAGTGTTGCCTAGTGGATAGAGCACGGGCCTGGGAGTAAGGAGGACCTACTGTCTAATCCGGGCTCTGCCACTGGTCTGCTGTGTGACCTTGGGCAAATCACTTCACTTCTCTGTGCCTCAGTTACTTCATCTGTAAAATGGTCAATTAGACTCTGAGCCCTACCCGGGACAGAGACCGTGTCCAACCTGATTAGCTTGTATCTACTCCTGTGCTAAGTACAGTGCCTGGCACATAGTGAGCACTTAACAAATATCATTTTTAAAATAATCGTATCTTTCACATCACTGCTTAACTGTTTGTCTCTCCATCTGATAGACTAATCCTCTAATCTACCGGATTAGATACAAGATAAACAGGTTGGACACTGTCCCTGACCCAGGGTGGGCTCACATTATTAATCCCCATTTTACAGATGAGGCAACTGAGGCACAGAGAAGTTAAACGATTTGCCCAAGCCAGCAGGTAAGAGGCAGAGCCAGGATTAGAACCCAAGTACTCTAACTCCCAGACCTGGGCTCTCTTCACTAGGCCAGACTCCTTTCTCTTGGTGGATGACCAAGGGGAAGTAGGCGTTGACGTTCCATTGGTATGCTTAGGCACTCGTTTATTTGTTTCTGATTTATTTATCCATTGTCTTTTTTTCACATCTTTGGCCTTTTCAGTCACATGGGTACTCGTAGGTGAGTTTCACCATCAATGGTGACTTCTTCAAATACAAAAGGCAGCTAAATATTTACATGCGTGATATCCCCGATTAGACTGTAAGCCCGTCAAAGGGCAGGGACTGTCTCTATTACCGATCTGTACATTCCAAGGGCTTAGTACAGTGCTCTGCACATAGTAAGCGCTCAATCAATACTATTGACTGAATGAATGGATGAATCTAAGCTCATGCTTCCTATGGTATATGGTATAGTCATAAATTTATGTTGGCTTTCCTTATGAGATGGTGAGTGTTTTGAGGTTAGGAATCACGTTTGAGACTTCTTCCATACGCCTCTCAAGGGTCGAGTACAGAGCTCTGTGCACAGTAGGTGTGTGTCAAATACAGTTAATGATGATAAGAAGGGTGATGATGTTGATGCGATCATCATAATTACTGACAGGACAGCCTCCTTCCCCTTGGTCATCCACCAAGAGAAAGGAGCCTGGCCTAGTGGAGAGAGCACAGGTCTGGGAGTTAGAGTACCTGGGTTCTAACCCCGGCTCTGCCACTTACCTGCTGGCTTGGGCAAGTCGTTTAACTTCTCTGCGCCTCAGTTGCCTCATCTGTAAAATGGGGATTAATAATGTGAGCCCACCCTGGGTCAGGGACAGTGTCCAACCTGTTTATCTTGTATCTACCCCAGCACCTGGCACACGGTAAGTGCTTAACACATGCCTTTAAAGAAAAGGAGAGAATACTTATTCCTTACGTATAGTCAATCCTCTGCTTTCTACGCATAAATCTCAGGATTTATTAGGACTCATGGTTCTAAGCAAGCTTCTCAGTGGGAAAAGAAAGCAGGCCTCATTAGGATTAGCCTAAAAGAATCATTAATCACTGTCTAGCTTCTGTTCTGGTAGGGAACCCTGCCCAAAATTTCAACCCTTGAAAAGTACAATACAATAGTCAGTGTTACGGCCTCTAATCTTCTTATGAAGTTGTGTGAACATTATGTTGCTAGCCATACCGAAGAAAATTCCCTGAGAAATATTCCAGGATAATAATTATGGTATTAATTAAGCATTTACTATATACCAAATACTGTGCTTGGCCTTGGGGTAAATTCAAGATATTCAGGTCAGACACCGCCTCTGTCCTGCACAGGATTCACAATTTAGGGAGAACAGGTATTTATTTTCCATCAAACGTTCAGTGTATTTATTGCGCTTTTAGGGTGTGCTGAGCACTGGGAGAGAACAATATAATAGAGTTACTATGCACAGTCCCTGCCAACAAGGAGCTCACAGTCTAGAATCTTCAGTCTACAGTCTCCCCTGCCTTGCTGCCGACTCCTGGCCCACGTCCCGCCTCTGGCCTGGAACACCCTCCCTTATTCAAATTTGACAGACAATTACTGTCTCCTCCTTCAAAGCCTTATTTAAAGCCACATTTCCTTCAAGAGGCCTTCCCAGACTAAGCCCCGCTTTTCCTCATCTCCCACTCCCTTCTGTATCACCTTGACTTGCTCTCTTTTCTCTCCCCTCACGTCAGCTCCACAGCACTTATGTATATATCTGTGATTTTATTTATTTGTACTGATGTCTGTCTCCCCTGCCCCTAGACTGTGAGCTCATGTGGGCAGGGAATGTCATTGTTTATTATTGTATCGTACTTTCCCAAGCTTTTAGTACAGTGCTCTGCACACAATAAGCACTTAATAAATATGATTGAATGAATAAATACAGTCTATTTATTTTCACTGCATTCCCTTTTCCTGGTGCTTAGTACAGTATTCTTTACTCGGTAAGCGCTCAGTAAATACCATCGATTGATTTTACAGGTAGAACTGAGGCATCAAGTCGCTATGGGTCGGAGATGACTGGACGGCATAAGACAAGACCCCTCTAGACTGTAAGCTCTTTGTAGGCAGAGAATGTGTCTACCACCTCTGCTCTACTGTACTCTCCCAAGTGCTTACAGCAGTGTTCCGCACAAAGTAGGTACTCAGTAAATACCATTGATTGATACCCCAGCTAAGATTTGGGACTAAGATAACTTGCATCAATTTTTAAGATGAATTCATAAGAATGATTGAAGAAGATGGTGTCGGAAAGAGGGGATTTAAAGGAGTGAAGGAGAGTCCAGACGGAGCTGGCCTAGTACAGCGTACTCTAGGAAGACGGGAAGAAGAAGCTTCTTCAATCTAAATTGTAAAAATTCCTCACCCACCTTGAAAAAACACTCAGCAGAACAAGTTTTTGCTTTTGCAACCAGCAGCGAAGATTCATAATCACACTGCAATTCCTCATTTAGTTAATGTTGTACTGTCATGCTTTGAATCGCTTTACCCAAGATCAAACTGTAGGTCAGGGATGTTTTAACACAAAGTCTGTAGCACGTAAAGCAATTTCATATCCTTTTTCCAGATGTTTTGGCTCAGATCCCATTGTAAGTCTCTGGGAAAAACCTACCGTACGATTCGGCAGTAGGGGTGGCTGCGAGGTTTAGCGGAAAGAGCACGTGACTGGGAGCCAGGGGACCTGGGTTCTAGTCCTAGCTCTGCCACTTGCCTGCTAGGTGATCTTGAGCGAGTCACTCACCCTCTCTGTCCTCAGTTTCCTCATTTGGAAAACAGGGACAAAATACTAGTTCTCCCTCCCTGTTAGACTGTGAGCCAGGTATTTGGCAGGAATTGGGTCTTAACTAATTAAACTGCATCTTACCATGTGCTTGGCACATAGCAACTACTTAATAAATATCTTAAAAAAAATACAGCCTCACTTTCCAGGAGGCTATTGTTGTTCCTTTTGTGACATGGGGAATACCTTTATTCTGAGTTCCCCTAATGCATGGTTATCTTGACAGCTCCTGGGTTTATTGTTTTATTGTTTGCATTTTATCATTTCACTCCTTTTGCTTTGCTTATTGAAAATAACTTGGTGCTTTTTCCTGACCACACACTTTGTGGGTCCACTTTGTGCACTTAAACTAAATTTCTATCCTCTGGTGCCTGCTATGTCCATTATAATAATTATGGTATTTGTTAAGCACTTATTATGTATCAGACACTGTTCTAAGTGCTGGAATGGAGACAAGAAAATCAGGTTGGACACAGTCCTTGTCCCATGTGGGGTTCACAGTCTCAATCCCCATTTTAAGATTGAGGCACAGAGAAGTGAAATGGCTTTCCCAAATTCACAGGGCAGAAAAGTGGTGGAGCTGGGATTAGAACCCATTACCTGCTGCTTCCCAGCCTGTGCTCTATCCACTCCACCATGCTTCTTCTCTAAGCCCTGCTGCCTGCCACTCAATTGAGGTACATATGACTGGGATCCGACATCCCAAAATTGGTTGACTGATTCTGTGAGGAAGAATAACCCTGATCCGTCCCTTCAGTTTCCTTGCCCTGAGATACTGACGGATCAATAGGGAATTGAGCTCCAGCTCAAAAGAATGGATGATCCGTGGGGTTGAGTCTGGCTGGGCTTGGTTTTTTGGCCTTATTTTCTTCTCTAGAGCTCTCTTCATCCCCCTTAAACTCATCTCTGCAAGGGCCTCTATTATAACCTGGATCTATTAGTCTGTGACTGGGTTACCTAATCCACATTTGTTTACATCAGTATCTGCCCAGGCTCGACTTCAGATGACCCAGCTAGAGATTTTGATGTCATTTTTATACAGATCTCGCATCAACTTGCCAGGAGAACATTTATTATCCACTGCAAGTGATTTTTCTTCTCCACTTTTGAAGTAAAAATGATAGGGACACACCTCCCCAAATCAAGGGTCTATTCACGGAGGATCAGTGGAATAACAATCCATTTGGGGTCGAAGCCAAAGACTACATCATTAGGATGGGCTGGAAGATCATAGAATGTCTGTATTTTGTCTTTACTTTTTAGACTTTGCAGATTTCTGCTTATCCTCTGGAGATGGGAATGGAGCCAGTGGTATTGTGAGAGTAGGGGGTGGGGAGGAAAAGTCAATCGGAATGAGGCTGGGAGTGGGCCAGGCTGAGTTAGCCAGCATCACCTACGCTAGGGATGGAGGCGGCAGGCAGAACAATCTTCTGCTGTGTTTTTGCCCAAGGGCTTCTGCGAGATAACATCCTAGTCCCCATCACTCTGCCAAGACCTCTCAGTTTCCCATCCAGTGGGAATAGGCCTTTGCTTTCTCAGATTACCGTCAAGATAGTGACATTCAGCCTGGCACCGTCTTCATGAGGAACCTTGCTAACTGGCATTTGATGATGGTGGTGAGGAGGAAAAGGAAATACATCACTGGGCTTTCGGTACCTCAGTTGCAAATCCAGCCAGTTGATTTTCTTCAATGATGATTCTGTTCTTCCATAGCATGTGGACATCATTTACTGTAGACGAACACGAGGCACATGCTTAATTCCCATCCCTCCCCGCCACGCTCCGATGGAGATTCTGGCTAAGTGATGACACGTGTCCTCAGTTGGCTCAGGAGTTAGCTAATTTTTAACACCTGGAAGATTTTACGAGTCATTCGAACTTCCAAAAAGCTGTGAAAGCTAGCTCTGGGGTGAAGTTTGATTGAGCAGTCTCCCTCACTTAAAATGGGGTGAGGGGATAATGGGGAGGAAGGGAGGCATGTCTTTCCTTTTCAGGAACTGGCTCATATCATTCCTGCACTTAAAAAATCCCACATTCAGCATTCAAGTGGAGGCAGCCCAGTGAAAATAATAGAGTCTTCTGGGTCTGGCTCTCTTCTCGAGCCCATATATACGCCGTCTTGACTTTGGGCCCTTGGTTTGACTTACTATAAAACTTTTCATCACGTGACGTAGTGACGCTGAGTAGAAACTCAGAGTTCATATCTGGTTTATGTCATCCCTTAATGCGAGCGGATCTCACTTAGATACTGGAGAAGTGGCTCAAACCGACAACTGTCAAATTTTCTCTCCACTTTGCAGAACTACATTTTGCTTTTAGAACGTTTTTAATGGCATTGCTGAGAAGAAACACAGACTCCTTCAGATGAGTGTCTTTCTCCATTTCTGCCAGGGCCCCTGCACGATTCTTCTGGGTCGGCACCAGAAAATAAACCGTCCTCATTCACCTGATCTTACCTTGCAAGTGCTTTTTCCCCTAAGGAATCCGTTCCCAGGCTGGATCCTTTGAATCCTTCCGGAGTTCACGCAGTTTGAAATCTGGAAGTCTTCGGCTTGAGTCCAGGCCACCCCGGCTTCCCAGGTCCCCACTGAGAACGAAGAAGCAGCAATTAACCCTGTCGCCCCAAAACAGCATCAGTTTGATCCCATCTATATTCTAGAGGATGATGGGGGAGGTTGATACGAGCCTTTGCTTTCTCAAGGTCGGACAAGTTTCCCAAGGCAGAGTTGCAGCATCCTCTGTGTAATTAAAAGATGTTAATTCTATTCTCCCTTAATACCAACCTACTCACTGTACCTCAATCTCATCTATCTTGTCACCAACCTCTCTCCCACGTCCTGCCTCTGGCCTGTTACGTTCTCCCTCTTCATATACAACAGACGGTCGCTCTCCCCACCTTCAAAATCTTAAAAGCACATCTCCGAGAAGCTTGCCCTGACTGAACCCTTATTTTCTCTTCTCCCACCCCTTTCTGCGGTACCTTTGCACTTGGATCTGCACCCTTTATGCACCCGTCCCGAAGCCCTACAGCACACTGATCTTCCTCTTGCCAAATCCAACAGCCTCAACTCCAACCTAATCCTCCTCGACCTCTCAGCTGCCTTCGACACTGTCAACCGTCCCCTTCTCCTGGAAACATTATCCCACCCGGGCTTCACTGACACCGTCCTCTCCTGGTCCTCCTCTTATCTCTCTGGCCACTCATTCTCAGTCCCTTTCACAGGCTCCTCCTCTGCCTTCCACTCCCTAATTTGCGTGGGGGGGAACTCATTAGCTCCTATGACTTCAACTACCATCTCTATGAAGGTGACACCCAAATCTACATCTCCAGCCCTGATCTCGCTCCCCCTCTGCAGTCTTGCATTTCCTCCTGCCTTCAAGACATCTCTACTCGGATGTGCTCCCATCACCTCAGGCCTAACATATCCAAAAGAGAACTCCTTATGTTCCCTCCCAAGCCCTGTCCTCCCCCAATCTTCCCATCACTGTAGACGGCACCACCGTCCTTTCTGTCTCACAAACCCATAGCCTCGGTGTTATCCGTGACTCCTCTCTCTCATTCAACCCACACGGTCAATCCATCACTAAATCCTGGCGGTGTCTCCTTCACAACATCGTTAAAATCCTCCCTTTCTTCTCCACCCAACCTGCTACCCTGTTAATACAATCACTTACCCTGTCCCGCCTCGATTACTGCATCCGCCTCCTTGCTAGCTCCCAGGCTTCTATCTCTCCCCACTCCAGTCCCTACTTCACTCTGCTGCCTGGATCATTTTTCTACAAAAACATTCAGGACATGTTTCCCCACTCCTCAAAAAAGTCCAGTAGTGGTCCACCCGCCTCCGCATCAAACAAAAACTCCCCGCTATTAGCTTCGAAGCACTCGATCACCTTGACCCCTTCTATCTCCCTCATTCCTTTCCTACTACAACCCAGCCTGCGCACTTCGATTCTCTATTGCTAGCCTTCTCACTGTGTCACCGATCTTGTTCATTCATTCATTCATTCAATAGTATTTATTGAGCGCTTACTATGTGCAGAGCACTGTACTAAGCGCTTGGGATGAACAAGTCGGCAACAGATAGAGACAGTCCCTGCCGTTTGACGGGCTTACAGTCTAATCGGGGGAGACGGACAGACAAGAACAATGGCACTAAACAGCGTCAAGGGGAAGAACATCTCGTAAAAACAATGGCAACTAAATAGAATCAAGGCGATGTACAATTCATTAACAAAATAAATAGGGTAACGAAAATATATACAGTTGAGCGGACGGGTACAGTGCTGTGGGGATGGGAAGGGAGCGGTGGAGGAGCAGAGGGAAAAGGGGAAAATGAGGCTTTAGCTGCGGAGAGGTAAAGGGGGGATGGCAGAGGGAGTAGAGGGGGAAGAGGAGCTCAGTCTGGGAAGGCCTCCTGGAGGAGGTGATTTTCTGGTAAGGTTTTGAAGAGGGAAAGAGAATCAGCTTGGCGGAGGTGAGGAGGGAGGGCGTTCCAGGACCGCGGGAGGACGTGACCCAGGGGTCGACGGCGGGATAGGCGAGACCGAGGGACGGCGAGGAGGTGGGCGGCAGAGGAGCGGAGCGTGCGGGGTGGGCGGTAGAAAGAGAGAAGGGAGGAGAGGTAGGAAGGGGCAAGGTGATGGAGAGCCTTGAAGCCTAGAGTGAGGAGTTTTTGTTTGGAGCGGAGGTCGATAGGCAACCACTGGAGTTGTTTAAGAAGGGGAGTGACATGCCCAGATCGTTTCTGCAGGAAGATGAGCCGGGCAGCGGAGTGAAGAATAGACCGGAGCGGGGCGAGAGAGGAGGAAGGGAGGTCAGAGAGAAGGCTGACACAGTAGTCTAGCCGGGATATAACGAGAGCCCGTAATAGTAAGGTAGCCGTTTGGGTGGAGAGGAAAGGGCGGATCTTGGCGATATTGTAGAGGTGAAACCGGCAGGTCTTGGTAACGGATAGGATGTGTGGGGTGAACGAGAGGGACGAGTCAAGGATGACACCGAGATTGCGGGCCTGCGGGACGGGAAGGATGGTCGTGCCATCCACGGTGATGGAGAAGTCTGGGAGCGGACCGGGCTTGGGAGGGAAGATGAGGAGCTCAGTCTTGCTCATGTTGAGTTTTAGGTGGCGGGCCGACATCCAGGTGGAGACGTCCCGGAGGCAGGAGGAGATGCGAGCCTGAAGGGAGGGGGAGAGGACAGGGGCGGAGATGTAGATCTGCGTGTCATCTGCGTAGAGATGGTAGTCAAAGCCGTGAGAGCGAATGAGTTCACCGAGTGAGTGAGTGTAAATGGAGAACAGAAGAGGGCCAAGAACTGACCCTTGAGGAACTCCAACAGTTAAAGGATGGGAGGGGGAGGAGGCTCCAGCGTAGGAGACCGAGAATGATC